>NC_077232.1:116504664-116816202 GCF_027887165.1 Monodelphis domestica | reverse complement strand
ATGAAAGGTTCTTAAAGATGGTAGGCCATACATATCTAATCTAAAAATCCTTATTTTATAGATGAGAAAACTGAGCCCCAGGCAGGTGAAAAGCCCAATTCAAGGCCATAGAGGTAATTTCAGGGTAATACCAAGACTAAAACCTATGTCCCCCTGAGTGTTAATACAGTCATTTCTATTCAGCTACAGAATGATCCAGTGTTTTACAGTGTGGTAACAGGTTCAAGATCAGAACTCAAGTTGCCCATCCATTCCTTTTCCATGCTATCATGTTAACCAACATGCAATTCTACTGTCATAGTTTTCCAGACATACATAGAAAAGTAATGAACATAGGGAGTTATTCCCTTTGGGGACATATATCAATAAAATATCCCTTCCTTCTATAATTAGACAGGATTTGATTTTACTGACTTTCTAACAAAACTGCCACCTGAAGACATTAAACTAAGTTGGCTATTAATTAATTGTTTTATTATTGATTAACATACAAACATTGAGTTATAAAGAGGTTTAACTTGTTCTATAGGCATTTAAAAACAACACAATTGTTCACAGCAAGTGAATCAACAATGTAGATAAGAAGCAGTATTTTTGTGATTGAACTGAATCTATTATTTAGAACAATACCTGGTATAGAGTAGGCAATTAAGAAATGCTTATTGACCCTGTTAACATAGGATTAAGGATTTGAATATGGATAATAACATAGATAATCTACTTCAACCTCTTTTTATACATATCTATATAGGTATATAAAATCTGATCTCTCCCCAAGAAATAGAGATTTTTTTCTTTACAAAAGGATAAAAATTAAGAATTCTAAATTATGGTATGGGATTATTGTAATTATTAAACTCCAAATGATGTTTTTTGTGGTTCTTAATTTTGCCACCACTAATGGTTTTGATTGATCTAACTCTTCTTTTTTTGTTTTAGAGGTGAAAGGGGAGAAAAAATACCAGTTCAAGGGGTAAGCTAGGTAGTTTAATACATAGAGAGAGGCAGGACTGGGGATGGGAAGCCATAGTTCTGTAACCATGGACAAGTCAATTAATCCCAATTGCCCAGTCCTTAACAACTCTTCTGACTTGGAACTGCTACTTAGTATTGATTCTAAAACAGACAGGTAAGGATCTGAAAAAATTCCAGACCACACATTTTCTTAAACAGTTAGATTTGAACAAAAGTTTTGCACTCAGAAAGTACTGGTATTTCGTATGGGTTCGTGTAATAATTTATACTTTTTAACAAAATAAATTTATGCATTTTTTCCTTCAGTAAAAAAAAAAAAGCCTCATTATTTTTGGTGTGAGAAGAACATATCTGTTCAATGATTTTTCAACTATCCCATGCCATGAAACTATCATAAGAGTAAGAAAATGACATTTAGTGGATATCATCAGTCTACTATAGAGAAATTAGGGATGCTTTTAAGTTACATCAATACCTACTTTCTTCGACTCAGTGGTTTGGGACATTATGATAGTACTTTGTATCCACAGACAAACGGAAATACTCTGTTACAATGCTATTATTAGTATTTATAATGGCCCTACCGTGTTTGATAAATGAAGCCACATTAATTAGTTTTAGGATCTTATTCATGCTATGGCATATCCACTAGCACTTTTGAATATGCAATTAAAATAATTCAAAATGTCACTTATGTTGCCATTCCACATGGAATGCATAATGATTATGGCTGCTTGGTTTTTATTAGACCATTTACATTTATAAACAAAATTATATTAATTTTGAGAGGTTAGGAAATCTGCCCCCAAAGCCATCCTTGATAACATTCAATGTAAAAAATATAATTTATTATAGAACTCCCCCCCAAGTGCTCATGCTACCCTGACTATAAAACTTTTGTTACTACTTAACTATATGAGAATATCTATCGTCTTGTATTTTTTCACCGTTTATATCTTAGAAAAAGAGAGTTTAAAGTAAAACCACTACCAGTGACATGACAAAAAGTGTTATTTTTTAGTTTAATAATTACAATAATTCCACAGCAGAATTTAAAATTATTAAAAATTCATTTTAATGTTTTGTAAAGAAAACATTCTTAATATTTTTGGGAAGATTCAGATTTTATTCATGTAGCAGAGTTTCACTGTGATAACTGCCTAAAATAATGTAAATTGGTATATTACCAATAACATAATCTTAGAGAGTTAAAAGTAGACATTAAGAGGTTTTTAAACTTGCCAATGGTTGCACAGCCAGTATATATCAGAGAGAAGACTTGAACTTGGGTCTTCTTGACACCATACCTAGTCTTTTATGCATTATGCCATACTGCTCAGTTTATAAGCATATTAAAAAGATTCATTAAATGCTGTGGCAAATGCAAATACAACTTGCTTCCTTTGCAATCACTTTTTCAAATCACTTTGCCAATAAAACGCTAACTTGACTTCCTGGGTAGATACAGTCAGGGACAAAAGTAAACTTAGAGCATCTGCTGACACAGCTGCTCCCTGATCCTGAAATCAGGGGGCAAAGATAAGCCTGGTTTGATGAAAGTAAAGGCATATTGTGCACGACCTGCCACAAATAGCAAATTCTGTCTCTTTGAAAGAAAAGACCAGGTGCCTCTTTGAGCTCAAGAACAGTTTCTTGGAGGGTGCATTGCATTGCTTATCTAAATGTAGTGGCTTTTCTTAGATCTTTTCTCCCAACTCATTAACTCTGGAAGGTGATGAATTTCTCCCCAAGTTTTAAAGAGAGATTTTGCATTATTAACTGATCACACTTACTTATGTATTCCCTGCCTGGTGAAATGTACTGTGGAAGTAACTCCACTATTAATTTTAGGGAGGGCCAACAGGGCCTAGACTTCTGAAGTCCCACCTTACTCTAAGAATCTCTGCTTCAACTGGCAACAAAAATAACATGTTTGCCACTTTTTGTATAAAAAATATTTAAGAGACTATAAAATATGCAAGGGCCTTATGTGAAGTTGATTTGGATGGAAGAAAAACAAGTCTTTCTAATTTAGGCTCAAGAGAGTTTTCAGTTCACACTCTCCATTGCCTTGGAAATCTCAATTAGATCTGAGGTTCTAATACTTACTAGCAGTAATAGCATGGGCTTAATTCAAACTTCTCTCAGCCTGTTACTTTGTAAAATGGGAATAAAAATAATTACATCATTACTTTATCCTATGAATGTTGTGAGAAAATTATTCATGAGCATTAAAATACTTTATAAATCTAACTTATTTTTATTAAATGATCTTCAAGACCAAACCTGATATATTAAATAGAAATAATATCTCATATGTTTGTGAAGGGGAGACTGGTAAATGATTTTCATAGGATTATGAAGAAATGACTAGATTTGAACTCACCAACCTATCCTCCATGTTATGTAGTGAGTAGGGGAAAGAGGAGAAGAAAAAAATCAAAATGTAGATTAGTAGAAAAGAGTAGAGTATACAGCCTGGAACAGTTTATACCCTTTCAAAAAAGAGAAGTCAACATTGAATTTAATTGAGTCAAAACTAGAAAATGTTGCTTCCTTCTCCCTTTTTTTCCACTCCTCCTTCTCCTTACATTTCCCACCTTGAGCTAATCATTGGAAGAAAAAGGATAAAACAACAATAAATTAATTGATACTGTAGATCATGAAACACTGGAACTCTGACCACACATGGAAAGGGAAATGAGTAAACGTAGCAATGAAAATAGAAAATCTAAGTGATACAAATCTCCAATCCCATTCATATCAGATAGACCCTGGCAACAGAGAACTTCAAGGAAAGGAACAAGGTTAAAAGAAAGATAGAAATCTGGATTTGATGTTGTTCTTGGACCCTATATATGACACAAACTGATATATTCTATTAATTTAAAAAGGAATGTTTCAAGAGCTTGTATTTTATTCAGTGATTGAGAGTACGGTTTATTGTTGTCTAAAAATGATTTGATTTCTAATAAAATTGTTCCTCAACCTTGGCCTATAAGACTGAAGATAGTCTAATGTTAGACAGTAACATTATGAAAAATTGTGAGGTGGCTTTGTAATGTAGATCAAAGCCCAATTTCATCCATCAAATTCATTTCCTTTGTAACTAAATCTAACATAAGTCTAGGTGTCCAAAGAAGAAATATATTTCTTTATAATAACCTACTGTCAATAAACTTAATAAAGCCTCCAAATGATACCACAAATTCAAAGGATGTTGGAGTTTTTCAATAAGTATCTTAGAAATGTTTACATTAATCTTTGATAATGGCATTAAGACTTGATGATGGCATTATTAAGATTATACAAATAAGGAAATTGAGTATTGGAAACAATTTAATTTGCCCTAACCATACATAGTTGAGTACAAAATGAGTAGATATGCAGTACTACAATCTAATATATTTTATCTTATTCTTCCTGATTATTAGGCTGAAAGCAAGGGTAAATACATTTGCCTGTCTAATACCTTTCCCTCACAAAATTACAATGGCTTTCCATTTTAAGAAAGTTACTCCTTGAGGCAATTATAATTGGTATGGAAAGGAGGTAGCAAATTAATTTGATGACAGTGATTTTTCATTTTAATAATGAAGGCTTCAAATACCTGAGTGAAAAGAGAGAGATTGCCAACATACTACAGTTATATTTGTAGTTCTTCTGTTTTCTTTCCTACAGAATTCATAAAATAAACTGTTTATGCTCCTCCTAGGCATAATTCTTGATATTTATCTATGGAAAGAGTTTATAGTTGTCAGAATCTATGGCTGCCTCTACTAAATAGTGTTAAACATCCGAAGAAATTGTGCTACTCCAGTTGACATTGCCAGCTGAGTCTGCTCTTCAGTAAAAAATTTTTAAATGTTTTGTTAATCCTTCCAACTTAGTCATAACTACTATAATGACCGACTCAGCTAAGGATTGTTATGGCTGTGTATTGTCTGTCTGTGTACATTGTTACTGAAAAGTTCCTCCGTTAGAGAACATATGGGATGCATGTTGTGCCTAATTCTCCTTTCTGTATTTGGAAGCGGGTCTCCTCTCGGAGAAGATGACGAGGACTTTGCAATCATATGCACCGTTATGTAAGAAGTATCTTTACTTAGGCACAGACAGCTCTCTTCTTCCTCGAGAGGAATGCATCTGCTCTCCTAAGACACTGGATTTATAGCACGTTCTGTGAGGGCAAAAGAGGGAAGCAGGCTCTTGGGTGTGACTGGTCTAAAAGGCTGGCATGATCATTCTTTTTTTTCTAGTAGCAATAGCTCCGTAAGTTTCCTGCTCAGGAAAAAAGATATTCATTCTGCAGGCAGTCATACATGCTGCCAGCTAGAAGGAAGAAACGGTGAATCATGGTGGCAGAGTAGCTCCACTGAGCCCAAGAGGATCATCATCTAAAAACTGTGACCCAAGATAAATTGTATGTGTGTATATGTGTACACACATATATACATGTATACAGATATACACACACATCACATGTCTGTGCATACATATATATTTCAATGGTTTATTGATAAAATATGAGATGCAGTATTTTGCCTACATGCTTACCACAAACAAACAAAAACAACCAAACACCTCAATACAGTGCCTATCCTCAAGGAACTTGAAGAGACCATATATTAATGTATTTTCAAAAAAATCAATTCCAGATACCAAAACAAAAGTGGAAGAAATGGTACAATGGAGCGAGATCACTATGTGTTGGAGCAGTCAGGGAGAGTATTAGATGTTGGGAGTGCAATAAAGGTGACTTGAATAATGCAGTATCATATCCTGTGTAGAAATTAAATAACTCAAAAGCTTATCACTACATAAAGCAATAGCCAAGACTTCTCACACTTTAATTGGGTTAGAGGTTGGGGTTGGAGAAAGTAATGTGAAGTGGGATATGAGAACATACCTGTCCTATGATCCAGTTGGGAGTATTTGTATTGTGTAGCCTGGGCAAGCTCTCTCTTAAAGAATATGATATTTGTTCCCAGAACATGATTATTCCCTAACCCTCCGAGAACTAGAAAACTATAAGGTAGGGGTTTGGAACAGAGGTGAATTCAACAAAGCCATGAGACAAGCTGGTGGATGGTTTCAAAGAAGGAGCTCCACTCCCCACTCACTCATAATGCTGCTTCATTGGGACAGAGGCCCTATCCTGGACCGGGTCCTGCCTTTGCCTGTATTTAACAATAAAATAATAGGTTCCATTTAAAAAGTTAGACATATGCCATGCACAAGAAATGAATCTTACTGATTGAACCCTAATTGGATCATAAAGAATGTAGAAAATCTTTTTGCCTTGAAAGACTTTAATACGCTGAAATCTGAACAAATGTATTTGATAAGCACAACATGATCTGCTGTCATACCACTTAAAGGAAAGACCTTTCTTGCAAAAGTGACATCATCATTCAGATGCTGAAATTCTCTGGTATACACATGTTCATTATGCTGCCCCTGCATACTAATTGCGTGCAGCTTGAGAAGCAACAAAAGAAATCTACTATGATTTATGACGGATTATATTTTCTTCTGTCAGATCCTCCAGCTAAAGTCAAATCAGTGTCACTCTTTGGTTGTGGCTATCTTGCTGATGTATTCTTCTGTATGGAGACTGAATACACTGCTCATCTCACTTGTCCTCATCCTTGTGTTCTCTTATTTAGCAGATGATAAAAAATGACCAGTCAAGTGATCTGTTTTACTTTCTCACCATATTAAAATATTCACAAAATCATTTTTCTTCCAGTCCATCCTGCTCCTTGCTAGTGTCTCCACTGCCATAAAATGACATTTATTTATTTACTTTCTGCACATAGCAAAGGAGCATGAATATGTCCCAAAACATTCAGGGTAGAGGAAAGAGGAATGGTGGAACACTAACTGGGGGAAGAGATGTGGTTTTATTACTATAAGAAATTCCTGGTGAGGTGCTTTATCTAGGAAGTAGATGTTTTATAATATTTAGTCTTAAAAGTGACTAAGGATGCTAAGAGATTAATAATCAACTCACCCAAGTTCACAGAGCCAGTATGGCCTATAGGTGGAACCTGAAACCAGTTCTTCCCATCAAACATTAAGACCAGCTCTCTACCCACTCTGCTTCCTTAGTCCAAGTACATTAGTCTAAAATAGCACTGTTCATGAGGCAAGAAAAGATTTATCCATATAATTTTAGAGCTATATGGGACCTTAGGGATTAGCAAGTGAAATCTTTCTCTTCTCAATGATGAGAAAACTGAGAAACAGAGAACTGAAATAACTTTTTGAAAATAATCAGTTAGTGACAGACCCAGGCTTGAAACCCATGTCAATTTATACTCATGCTAGTTACTTTTGATTTACACCTTTCCATAACTGAATCAACTAATAGAGAACCAGGATTTTTAAAAACATGCTTTAATATTACTTTTGTTAGGCCTCTACAATTTTTAATATCATAAAAATACATAACACCATGTGATCTTAAGTGGTATAGCAAGGTGGTGCAATGAATAGATTATCAGTCCTGAAGTCAGAAAGATTCATCTTCCTGAGTTCGAGTTTGGCCTTAGATACTTACTAGCCACATGACTACACAAGTCACTTAGTCCAGTTTGTCTTAGTTTCCTCATCTATAGAAAGAAATAGCTAAGGAGTCCAATATCTTTGCCAAGAAAACGTCAAATGGAACAGAGTCAGATACTACTGAAATGATTGGGCAACATATTATGTGATCCACTGTCCTCAAATATTGAAATATGTCTAAATACTAAGTCGGTTCTAAAAATACTCCCAGGGTCTTTTTTAAATCTGTGAATTAATGTATGACAGACCTAACTTTTCTTAAGTTGGAATGTATAGTATAATCTCTAATATGTAACTAAAATATTGTTAGAAAGCTCAGGAACCATGATTAAAAATGTCTCAACTCTGAACTACTCTTGTCATTTCCTACTGCCTAAGGACTTTATCAAGAGAAGGATAGAGAATATCATAGATTTCACAGGGAAGAAGTAATTTCTCTGGCCCTTGAAATATTAAGAATGGCCTGATTAGGCACCCAGCTGGAAGCAGCCAGCCTGAGCGGGCAAGGAAACTCAACTGCACAGTAAATCCTGGGAGCTACACGGAGCCTCTGGTAACTCAATGCAGTAACAGGGCTAACACTTCAGGGGTAAAAGAGCAAACTCCCACCAAGCAGAGTAAGAGTGCTAAGAATCAAATGAACTAGTTCACTGAGCTGTGATGTTTTAATGGTCGAGTTCTTTTCTTTTAAGAGGCAGGATGAAAAAGAAACAAACAAAAAAAAATGCCTGACCTAAGAGGCAAAAGATGCAGGTTCTAGTTCTAGATTTGCCTTTCAGATTTACATTGTCCTCATTCATAAAATAAAAAGAATAAAAAAAAATTCTTGTGAGGTTTTTTGGTTAGACCTTAATGAAGTCAAGTGTGTGAAAACACTTTGTAAATCAAAAAGCACTATACACTGGTCAACATTACACAATGTGCAACTATTTCTCATCCCCACACACAACTGCCACCACCTTTTCAAACCCAAAACAATTTTGGTTTGTGATTCTTAATAGATTTTTCCTGGTAAAACAAAAACAAAAATAAAAAACAAATTTTTTTATTTATTTGTTATTTATTTGTGTTTCTCAATGAGTAATCTTTTTTTTTTCTTTACAGAATTGTCTGAGTGGGAGCCACTAGGGACCACACCTGACCTCAGAGAATGTGGTAGGCCAGTTATCAAACATGTCAGACACTCACAAGGAGCAAAGTACTATAAATAAGGAGACATATCTCCTTCCTGATGGCTCTAACCTTATCTAGTCCCTTGGCTCTATGGGTAATTTCCCTATGTTGGTGCCTTTAGTCTTAAACAGCTTCTGGCAGTTCTCACATGTTACATTCTGCATGTCTATTTAACTGGCTTTCTCCCTAACAATGCCTGGTATCTTGTCCTGTCTGGGTTGTTTTGTGTTGTGTATTCCCCCCCCCCCCCCACCCCAGCACTTTACCCTGTCTCTTAAAAGAAAGAAAACCGTTAAAAGCATTAAAACACTGTCCTGTGTGAACTAATGCCTTGTCCAAATACCTATTCGCGCCCCTATTCTGCTTGATGGGAGTTAGTTATCTTAATCCCTGGGAGAGAGTCACATCACTGTTTATGAATCTATGCCCCTCTGGGACTCTGGCTTGCCATCCTATCTCTGATCGCTGATGTCCTTCTTCGTCTCTAGGAAAACAGTCTTCCTTGCAAAGACTCACGTTTCTGTCCCTAAAGAGATGTTTGTGACAATGATATAGAATGAATAGTGCCACCCAGATAGATGGTGCAAAGGATAGAATGTCAGGCCTGGAGTCTGGAAGACCTGGATTCAAATACAGCCTCAGGCACTCGCTAGCTGTGTGACTCTGGGCAAGTCATTTAACCCTGTTGGTCTTGGTTTCCTGATATGTTAAATGAGCTGATAAGGCATGGCAAACCATTCCAGTATCTTTGCCAAGAACACCCCCCATGGGCTACAAAAGGGTCATGAAGAGTCAGACAGGACTGAATTGCAAAAACCAGCACTGGTGATAAAAGAGGAAGACAAGCTAGTAGATACCAGAGACATTATCCATTCAGAACCCATGTAAGCTAGATAGCCTGGAAGAGAAGATATCCAGCACTCCATGCCAAACTGCTTTGGAGCACGCTCTAGAGCAAGGCTTCTTAACCTTCTGTGTGTCTTAGACTCCTTCATCAGTTGAGTTCCAGAGATTCCTTTTCAGATTAATGCTTTTAAATGCATACAATGTGATATATATATATATGTGTGTATATATATATATAAATGACTAAAAAAAGAAATCAATCGTATCGAAATGCAGTTATCAAATTATTATTACTTCTAATGTTCACAAAGCCTAGATTAAGAATCCTACACTGATGTAGCATTGAATGAACCAAAGATGGAAGAGGGGTAATAGGGTGGGAATGGGGGGGATAGTAAATACTTGAGGCCAAAAGTTTGGAAAGTATGCTTACCTGTAACTAAAGAATTTCAGGGGAAAAGTGGTAAGAAGATTTAGTGATAGAGAGTGAATATCAAGCTAATGTGATGGGTTGGAAAAAAAGAACACTATGTCAGGAGTAAGATTCTTGGCTTTGTAACCAAATTGTAGAAGGAGCTATGTGTCTTGGCTGGTCTCAGAGGCTTTATTTCCATAGTTGCAAGATAAGGAACGAGGTGATCTCTAAATTCCACTGATTTAATGACATTTTTAAAACAAGTCTCTATGATTGAATAACTGATTATTTGTCAACAACAATCATCCTCCAACTACCAGGAGAAATAGATTAAAACTGGCTTTATTGAAATCAGGTTTTTTAATGGGATTTTTATCAAATTAGTAGACAAAAATCCATTTAAATTGGAAATAATCATTTTTTAAATACTGGTAAGCACAATATATGATTTTAATATATTAAAAGCAAAACATTACTGTAAAATGTACACTTAGTGACTACATTAGCCAACAAGTACACAGTTTCCAGGAGATTTGATTATTTTATTTCACTTTATAATATTTAAAAAAATAAGATGTGTTCCTTTATGACATTTGAGAAATAATAGTGACCTTACTCATTTTTCCATTTAGAATCACTTGTCTTTCAATAACTGGTTAGCATGAAATAAGGATGTGGAACAATAATGCTTCTTCAGAGACAGCTGTATAAGTTTTCCATAGCATTCTTTATCCTGACATTTTGTACACTCTTGATAGGGAAAGAAAGGAAAAGGAAAAGCTCTGGGGGATGCTATACATTAATTTATTGGATTTAAACATGCAGAATTAGCATGTTGAGTAAAATATATTCACTTCATGCTTGGGATGATTTAACCAGAGAACTCCTAACAGTGAACGGATTCACAATTATAAAAAGTATCATTCTAAGTTTAGAGGAATTCTTTCAAAGCAAGGGGGGGGGGGATCACTACAGAGGTAGGGTAAAGGGTTGGTTAGGAGGTTTGGAGGACAAAATAAAAATTCAGCAGGGGGGCTGTAAACCCAAGATCAAAGCCCTGTTTCTGCTCTTTGATGTTTCTGTCCCTGAATTAGAACCCTTCTGTAGTGGATCAGCCTTAAAGTTAAGAGAGGACAGAACAGGTAAATATTGGTCATTTAAAAAATGTAATCTAAGACCAAAGGACACTTTATGTTTGCAACATTTGAAAGTGATGATTGATCACTAAGTTACTACCAGAATACAGAATCAGTTCAACACTGGAAAGGACATGTTAGGCAATAGAAAAAAAATCATGTTTACTTCCATAAAATATTTTACTACAAGAAAAATCTTAAAAATCCAACTTAAAAAACAACAACTAATTTTGTAGATTTTCTTTTAAAAAGGATAATTTTAATAAGTTTTAAAATGGAAAAAGTTAAGAGTATTTAGCTTCTCTATTTTTTAACTTTTGATAATAGTCCCAAGATCATCCAGGGGCATGCAAAATCCAGTGCTCCTTTTACTATAGTGATAACATTCTTTTATAATGATGACTCTGTGTGAAGTAGAGGCCTTTATTACATTAAGATCAACTGAGAAAATCATTTGGAAGGGGAAAACAAAGCCCTGACCTTTTTCTTTGAACTCTCTCTAATTCTTAATGTTCAGTACAAGAATGTTTTTCAGGTCTGTAACATTGGTGACTGCCCATTAGGTGGCTGGATTGAAGACAGGCAATATTAAAGGAAACTCCAAAACTTCAAGACCTATTTTTTTTTTCTCTTGACACCTCCAAAGAGGAGAGTGAATGGAAGAATTTAGCAGAGGATTAGTAAATTACTGTTCTTCCTCTCTCTGTGGGTGGTCTGACCCCAAACTCTGCCCAGCTGAGAACTCCAAAATCAGACACATACATGGCAGAAAACTAAAAAGCAGCTGCAAGTGTGTCTCTAATAATTAAATTTCAGTACTGACTACAATGAATGTGTTTAACCTAGGTTAGGAGGGGTATAAAAATCAAGTTGCAAATAAAATCCAATTTAATTCTCTACTTTTCTCCCTCCCATGCTCTTTAGGGAGGAGGAAAATGTTAGTGTTAATTCACAGTACATAGCATCATGCCTTTAGCCCTGGAAAAGGCCACCTCCTTTTTGCTAAGTTCTCCCTTCCTTTACCATGGCTCCATTCCAGCATTTTAGAATAATTATTTAGGTTTACAACTGAACCATAGCCAGGCTTTTGAGTGACTGGGTGGAGTAACTCTTTATACAAGAGAGGAGAAAATACTACCTTACCAGCTTAAATTGTCTTGGCAACCTAAGATATTCTTCTTAATTATAAGAAATTAGCTAGAAGGAGCAGAGTCTCTTCTCCACGAAGCCAACACCCAAATGCCACTTATAACCAGGCCGCACCCCGGGATAACTTCATGATCATTAAAAAGAAACATGGTAGAGCAACAGGTGAGACATATTCCTTATTATCTAATTTAGTTGATTAAGGATCTGTGTGATACTTATGAGGGAAGCATGCATGACTAAAGAAACTTTCACAGGTAGCTATGAAATAGCTAAATAAAATAGCATGTCCTTGTAGAGTTTCCTTGTCCTCTCCCACAAAAAAGAACATTCTATCTATCCTGTACTCTAAAACTCATGCCAGATATAGACTCATTTAAAACAAAAATAAGCCAAAATTGTAGTAATCAGATTTCATTTATTCAGATTTGCATGGATGATGTGAATTAAGGAATAGAAAAATTAAACATTTAGTTCTTTTCTTTAAAATCCAAATTTGGAACAGGGTGAAAGAAAACATTACACCAAGAGATGGAAAAATGTGACAAAATGTCTACCTTCCACCCTTATTCTGTTATTCCTTCTTTCCACTAATTTTTTTCTCTTTTGTTATCTATTAAACAAGACTCAAATTTTCTAAGGAAGGGGAGAATGACAACAGACAACTGACAAAAACATCCTAATAACCTTTTGTTCAGGTTGATTTAATGTTTATTATTAGGAAAAAAAAAAGTAATCTCATGTTTGGGACTTTTTTTTTTTTGTTTTCTGAGGAGAAATTTAGAACTTTGAAATGAATCCACTCTGTCACCGGTTGCTGGGGACTGGGACCACATGGAATTCAGTTGCTTGTTTTTTGTAAGGCTAGGGGAAGGTGTTAAGGAGGGCAGGTCATTTGTTGATAAAAAGCCTGTACCTGAATCACCTTTCCTACATCTCTGGGCCTTTGTAACTGCTAAATTCCTTTCCCTAATATAGAGTTGGGGTGAAATATTCTGCCTTCTCATCAACGACATTTCCTTCTTTTAATAGGTTCTACTAGGATCTTTTCATGGACTTGTACAAAAATGTTTCCTTTTTTGCTTCTCAATGATGTATTTGCTACTGTATAACAGGTCTTACTGCCTGCAATTCTTCTTCCCTCCAATCCACCCCACACACTGCCACTGAAATGTCTCATAAATTGGATTTAGTGATGAAATCACTCTTTAATAATTTTCAGGAGCTTCTCCCTTTTGCTGTAAGGATGAAGTCCATTCTGCTCATTGTAGTATTCAAGGTCATCAACAGTCTGATTTCAGCTTCCCTTTGAAAACTTATTTTAGTGCAAGTCGTCTGTTCCAACAAGGCTAGTTTCTTTATTCTTCTCCCAAATACAAAGCTCACTTCTGACTCCAAATGTTTTTTGATGCTATGTACTCAATCCTCAATAAATTATCCTTTTCTTCCCCTTTCAAATCATCTAAGTCTTATCAGGATGCTCTCAAGATCCAGTTTAATGCTAAGTTCATCCAGAATTAACTTCTCACACCAATCTATTCTACACGTACATTATCTTTTTTTATGAACCAGTATTTTAGTTACTGTACATTCTGAAATATTGACACCATTTGACATTTCTTTATTGAGAGTAGTAAAAGAAAGCAATGTACAACTTTATATTGTTGTTTAAGTATCATTCATTTGTATTTTTTAAACTCATCAAGATTACAAATTTCTATTTCAGTGAAGAAATCTGAAACTTGTTTTACATATTCTTTAATGCTTTGGAGACAGAATTCTGTCTGTATAGTAAGTACTTAATGAATGCCAACTAAACTGATATGTAAGGGTTTATCCCTCTCTGGATTTGACAATTTTGCTGATTTAGACTTTTGAAAGAGAAGCTATACTTTTCTCTTCTGCCTGGAAGAGTTGGTTGATAAAAGAAAAGTTACATATCTCTCTACACTGGTAGAGTAGCCTAGAGCAGATTAAGAACTTAGCCCAGCAGTTGTGTATAGATATAGCAGTGAAAATATCATGTCAGTTAATGAATTTTAAGTATGTATTCCTTAAGAAAAGGAAAAAAATATCAATGACCACTGTTTCAGAGTGATAACTTATCTTGACCATGTGCTTCTTATACTTCATTCCTATGATTCTCCATCTTGTATCCATTTTCCTTATGGCTCATCTGTGCATTTGGGGAGAACATGCCCTAGATTTATGGGTATGATACTATATAATTATATTGCTAATTTTGAATTTATGAGTAAATATCTTTATTATGAGTTAATTATTAAAGCCTGTGAGATCATAGGATTAGAGCTAGAGGTGACTTGAATGGCCACTGAATCTAAAATCCTCATTGTACAGATGAGGAAACTGAGATAGATAGACACTAAATGATTTCTACCGAGTTACACTAGTGTCTGAGACTGTTTTTTAATTCATGGCTTAAGCCCACAAATTCAACATTCAAGCCATTGTCATCTATCTGCCAAACTATATCAATTTGTTATCAACTGACCAGATTTGTTTATGGAAAAACCACTAATGGAGGCTGTAATCACCTAGGGTTAGCCTAGGATCCTGAGAGTTGGATCTGTTGATCAAACTTGCTACTACAGAATATGGGAAATAACAATAAATGTGTATTCATTGATGGCTGAAAGTTTGGTGAATTAAGTCATAAAGAATAGGTGAAACACTACAAATGTAGGAACTTTTCATGCCACAAATTACTTATGGGAACATAAGCAAGGGTGATGAATGGTAAAGAATATGTTTAAGGAGCAGTATATTTTCCCATGTCTGTGTAGGCATCAACTATATCAACCTATGTATTGTGCCATGGGTGAATCTAAAAGTACTCAGTTAAGTTAATTATATGTTTTACTTGGTGATATGAGACTTTGGGTATGGAAGCTCATGGATGAGACTGATAATTATGTAAAGAAAATAAAGTATGCATGGTTCAGATGAAAATTCATAATTAGATTTGTTGAATAAAATTAAGCAATAATTAAAATTGAGTAGAGGCACTATGTTAGTCATGATAATCAAATTTGTAGTTAGTTTTATACTAGTTAGGATGGTGCTTTGGTGCCCTTGCATTTGAAACAAAAAATGACCACAATTTCAAAATCATAAAAGAACTTTTAAACAATTAAGCCCAAATCTCTCATTGTATATATGAAGAAACTGACCACTTTTAAAGTAGGTCTACAATTCTTACATATTTTGGTTGCCTATTTTAAAAGCAATTCTATTTCCCATAATAAAGATATGTGTCTATATTTATACACATATATATTTGTATATTACTGTATGTAAGAGTATTTTCTTTGTGTGTGTACATTTTTAGGTACAAAATCATCTGACTCAATTATCACAGTCCTTTTTTAAAGTATAACAAATGTTAAGACGTAACTAATTATATATTTTTTATTTTCATATTATTAAGGACACAACTATTTAATGTAATTAAAAATAGAATAAATTTGGGGGGGCCTGAGTTGTTTTAAGGGGTGATATCACCAAATTCTTTTCTAAAGAAAAAAGCGCTATATAATATTTATTAATGTTAAGTTAAATACAGATGGCCATGATAATACTGAATTATTAAAATCTTAAATACCTTGATCATTGATCATTTTCTATGTTATACCAATGATAAATATGGTTATTATTAACATTTTTATCACAAAAGGTTGAAAACTTAAAATTATATAATAAAGATATATTAGAATCTTCTATAAATCTCCTCTTAGCATTAGCTTTAAAATTGCTGCCACTTGAGTTCCATTTTAGATACTACCACACAATGAGATTTGGAAATGACTGGAATAGCTTTCAATATATTTTAGTAAACCTCTTGCCTGTAGAGTAATGACCTACTCAGTAGTAATGTTGTCTTCCCTTTATCATGGGTACATTCTTTCTGTAATTTACTAGGCCATCATCACCTCAGTATTTTTTTTTCTTTTAGAGCAACTGTCAAGTCCCAAAGCTTACCTTAAACCATGTATATATTGTATTTTTGTGTGAAGCAAAATCTAAGAATAAACATTTGACATGGACATCCCACCTTCTCCAGGGAATTTGCATACAGACCCAGTGCCTGGTACATTATAGTTGTGCAAATACAATTGAAGGAAAGCAGAATATCTTGCTATTGTCTAAAGACTGCATAGTGTGTGTGTGTGGGGGGGGGGGGGATTTAATCATTCAAAGTAACTTTAAATGTGGTCTAAGTTTATCAGATGTTTGTGAAAACCCTGTTAAGCCATGCATCCAACAGCCTATGGACATTTAGGTTCATTTCTAGATCTTATTTTGTGAACTAATAAATCACTTGACTATTTCCATGTCTCAAAACAGAAGTTCAAAGAGGGAGAAGCACGGACTTCCCTATAGTATACAGGTGTTTCAATATATTAAACACCTTTGCTCATTAAGTCACAAAGAATGTCAAATTAGGTATGATGATATCTACACAGTTCCTATCTATCATAAGGTCATAGATTTAAAGCCAAAAGAAATCAGAGTTCAGATAGGCTATCTACCCTATGGAAAGTTCAATGAGATTAAGTACCTTGAAAAAGAAATAAGTAAAAAAAAAAAGCTAAGACTTGAACTAAAGTCCATTGACTCTAAATCTAGCACCTTTTATCAATATGCCCCCTTACTCCATCTTTCTCTTAATTAAGACTAGGATGAAGAGGTCTTATTAAAAAGTTCTAAAATAATAAGAAAAAATACATGTACAAGAATATTCATAGCTGCCCTCTTTGTTGTGGCAAAAAATTGGAAAATGAGGGGATGCCCTTCAATTGGGGAATGGCTGAACAAATTGTGGTTGGTATATGTTGGTGATGGAATACTATTGTGCTCAAAGGAAGAATAAACTGGAAGAATTCCATGTGAACTGGAATGACTTCCAGGAATTGATGCAGAGTGAAAGAAGCAGAACCAGGAGGACATTGTACACAGAGACTGATACACTGTGGTACAATTGAAGGTAATGGACTTCTATATTAGTGGCAATGCAGTGATCCTGAACAACTTGGAGGGATCTACAAGAAAAAACACTAGTTACCCTCAGAGGAAAAACTGTGGGAGTGAAAACACCAAAAAGAAAACAACTGCTTGATTGCCTGGGTTGAGGGGATATGGTTGGGAATGTAGACTCTAAATGAACATCCTAGTGCAAACACCAACAACATGGAAATGGGTTCTGATCAAGGAATTGTGCATTAGTTAAGGTGGGAGAAGGCTTGGGGGAAATAGAAAATGATTTTGTAACCAAGGAATAATGTTTGAAATTGACCAAATTAAAAAAATAATGTAAAAAAAGTACTCAAATCCTATTTTCATTCTCTGCTTCCACACAGTGTATATTAGTGTTTTACATCTAATAAAATCATTAGTTTCACACATTATCCTCAAAAGAACCTTAAATTCCATAAATTTCTAGGGTACTTTTCTATAAATGGGTCCACAGGGTGGTTACTATTTAAATCAAAGTGTAGAGAGATTGAATTACCTACAACAGAGTTCTAAACTGTCAGTGGCACCCAATTGCTCAACAAATAATATACAAATTCCTCACCCTGATATTAAGGCCATAATGATTTCTCCCTTACTACCCTCCTACTCAATAATTATGTGCCAATCCCCGAACTTGCTACCAATTGTTAACTTCTTTGCTTTAACTGAAATGGTTCTATCTCCATTTAACTTTTCCATGAAGCCCTCTGTAAATTGGCAAGCCATAAAAATAAGTAAATATTTTTAATTGTATTCTAGCTCTGGGACTGTAAGTTCACAGGCAGCACAGCAGAGATGTAGTATTATGATTAAAAGGTAGTATCACAGGGACTTCTAAACTCTTATTTGCAGATATATCCTTTCAGTCATTGAAAAGCCCCAACATTACAGTTGCCCCTTTGGTCTAAGATATTGTCGCCAAAAAACTCCCTTTTTAATAGGCACATAGGTTAGCCTACTTACCCAATAGCATTTAAAAATAAAAATGTAAAATAGCTCTGTAAAAATAAGGCTAGGTAAGTATTGTTTTTATTTTGAAGGTGTCAGGCAGTGTTTTCATACCCAACTCCTAGAATAGTATTTGAGTATAGAAGTTACTTAAAAAAGTATGTTGTTGCCATCATTGTTAATATTCAGTCATATTTGACTCTTCATGATTCCATTTGGGATTTACTTGGCAAAGATACTGGAGTGGTTTGCCATTTCTGTCTTCATTTCTTTTTACAGATGAGCAAACTGAAGCCCACAGGGTTAAGTTATTTGCCCAGAACCACACAACTAATAAGTTTCTGAAGTCAGATTTGAACTCAAGAACCTGAGTCTTCCTGTTTTCAGATTCAATACTCCAGCCTGAATGGTATACTGAATGGTATACTACATGAAACTTGTTGAATATAGCAAAAAGGTAAAACAGAAGTTATCAATGTGAATTCATTCATTCATGCATCACCCTGCAACAAAGTTAGTAAGCTACATGAATAATGTATGATACTCAAGTTACACTTCCCCACTAAAAGCAATACCTCTTTCTTCTGAGCTCCCAAAATGCTTTGTATTTCTTTTTTTTCCCTCTACCATAATTCTAATTCTCACCCATAGGATAATGGAATGTAGATCCAGATAGGGATTCTTGACATCATCTAGTCCAACCTTTACCATAAGTTATTTCTATATGTTTTATGTCTCGACAAGACCATAAACTCAATGTAGATAGGGACTATGTTTTAGTCCTCATTCTATTCCCTCAGCACTTAGTCCAACCATTCCTTGCAAGCAAAATACTTGCTGAATGAATGAATGACCTTAGTAATTAGGTGAAACAACACCACTTATAGCTAATTAAGAAAAAAATGTCCAGCAGGTGTTTTGATATTTTGTTTGAAAAAATGAATATATTACTGTCAATTTTGTTGCCAATATTTCCAAAATAATTGCAGCACTGGAACAAAACTGGAATGTTTCCCATATAATGTGACTACTTGAGAGACTGAATGGCACAGAGAAGAGAAGGCCAGCCTCAGAATTAGGATCACCTGGATTCAAGTCTCATCTCTATCACCTGTTATCTGGGGGATCCTAGGGAAGTTAAATCATCTCTGAGTCTAGGTAATTCTCTATGGAGATGACTTGCAAAGGAGTGTCAGTTGAGGGAATTTCCTCATTCATATTTCCCTATAATAATGGAACAGCAGTTTGGATCTAAAATGAAGTATAGCCATATTTCCTCCTGTAATCTTTCAATCATCAATATAAACATCCAATTTATTATTTTACAATATTTTACCTGGGATCACAAAGACATAAATTAAAATATTGCCACAGACTCATAGTAACTGTCTAATCCAGGAAAAATTGATTAACTTTACTGGTCTTAATTTTCCTCACCCGAAAATTAGGTGGTTATATTCTATGATGTCTATGGTATTAATTAGATCAATGTCTTTGATAGTATATTATCCCAATAATCACATAAAAGTTACTCTATTCCTAGATAAAACACATATGAACTAAGAAGAATATTCCTTAAGGACCATAAAATATTGGAATTAGGAAGAAACTCAGATTTCATTTCTTTCAGTCTCTTATACAATATGATAAAAATCCTCTTCTATTTTGAATCATATTATGAAGAAGACAGAACTAGAAATGTTTTGGGAACCACAACAGTGGTGTTCCATTTAAGACACAAAACAAGTTATGATAACATTCCTCTGAAGTTGCAGGGCCATTTTAGTTATGTGTTCAAATTCAATATATGATTGATTGCTCATATGAATCAGAGAGAGAGAATATTGAATATGTTACTGTAAGCACCAACAGGAATTAAGCTAGATCAATTCACAATTAGCATATAAATGGTTTCAATAATGGTTTTTATCTTAGCTAATTTTTATTTATTTATTTGGGGGTGAGGGGTTTCACTCTCCTAAGTCACTATTAGATCTCTAACATAGGAAGGGCAGCTCTACAAAGTGAAAAATTGAATTACCTAGTGACTTTAGTCCCATCTAACCAATTCAAGAAATAAATTACTTGCTTTCATTGGGCAACTAAAAACTATGCTGGTCTGGACCAAAATATACTTTCCCTAATGCCTTAAATGTTTAAAAAATTGTTGGAAAATATAGGAGAAAGTACCTGGATATGATTTTCATTTTGTTATTACCTTGGTAACTATCACAAATGAAGAAGAAAACATGGCCAAGAAAATAATCCTAGATATGCTCATAGGATGAACATATAATAATTATTTTATTCTGATCTCAGGGCATTATATATATATATATATATATAGTATTTAAATGTGCTATACACGTATATGTCTAAAGCAAGGTTTTTCCTTTGTAAAACAGGAGAAAGCTGGTAAAAAGCAGAAATTGAATGGAAAATTAGATTTGCAGGTCTGTGAGCATCTCTCTAGAGTAGAGGCTTGGTATCAAACAAAAATAGAATGAGGGGCCACTAGTCCATACATGAGAGATCCTATAGGGCATATATTGATTTAGTTTTAAAATATATTATTTATGTGTTATTATATTTTTGTTTGTTTTTTAGACATTTCCAAATTACATTTTAATGTTTTGGGACACAGATCAAATGTTTAACATCTCTGTTCTAGAGCATGGTTCTAATAAGACCAAGGGTCCCTAAGCATGCAGAATAGATTTGTTAGTTTTTGTGGTCAGAGATCCTACATAAATTCTGGGCCAGGTCCCTAAGCCAACAAGCCAAAAATAGATATCATTCTCCTGACTATCAATGGTATTTCTTTCTATTTCATTTCATTCATCCATTCTTAAACACGGTATTTCCTTTATTCTCATTGTTCTGGGACTCCAGTTCAAGATCCACCTATATTCTACTTTCAGTATCTTAAAATCTGAAATTCCCTTTTTTAATTGGAAAACATTCCATCTTTTGTTCATTTAAACTACTATTACATAAGCATTTCATCAATTTGAAATCTTTTCCCCCTTCATCCTTTCCTAGTTTTTCAAGACCTTCAACCCCATCCTCACTTCAATTTCATCCATAACCAGTTTAGATGCTAAGATTATCCATCTCACCTGTTATTGATTTCTCACCCCAAAACTTTCTGTGGAAAGTCACTCACCAGCCTTTGAACTTTTGTAAATCAATCCAATGATTTCTTTTGATTGTGACCCTATTTCATTTCTCTAAACCATCTCCCTTAGAAATATCTGATCTTCTATCTTCAAATATCATCTTGATAAGAATGACTTTTAAAATAGTATCTCTAGTACTTTTTCCCATGCCTACATTTACCATTGCTTCCTGGATGTCCCCATTAAAATGACTTACTTGAAACTCAAGGATATCATATACAAAAGCAGTGCATAATATTCTGTCCCAAATGTGTTCCTCCTCCTGTGTTTTCTGTTTTTATTACTATTATGAAAGTTTTAAAATTCAGAGTCGCCTTTAATCTTTGCTCACTCTTGAACTTTAAACTCCAGACTTGTAGATTCTACATCCTGAAGTGTTCCCTCTATCCCTTCTTTATCATTCTATTGACCCTCTATCTCTTAAGTAGATTATTAAAATACTCCCAATCTGATTTTCCTGCTCTATGTGATCCTCTATACTGCTGCCTAAGTAAGCTTGCTAAAGTCTGGCTCTGATCCTGTTATTCTATTGCTCAAAATTCTTTGATGATTATTTATTGACTCTGGAAAAAAGTATAAGCCCATCTGCATGAGAATTAAATATGACTACAGCCTAATGATCTTATATTACTCTCTTTCACATATCCTATGCTACAACCAAATTATACTACTTCTAGAAAATGTCCCCAGATTTCCTCCTCCTTTCCCATTGCTCACATTATTATTTCCTATCAAAAATAATCAATCCAATTCTATTCAATAAGTATTCATTAAGGGCTTGCTTTGTGAGAGAGAGCATGCTGGATGATGGGGAATACAAAGATAAAGATGACAGTTTCTGCCCTCCCCTCCTCTAGTTGAAAACGAGTTTTAGCTAATCAATTCTACTTCATTTGTCAAGGCATAAGTCCTTAATACAACTCTATTTATGTTTATGTTATGGAGAAGCAACATGGCACAGCAGATAGAGAACAGACCACGAAAGCAGATAGAGCTTGGTTTTGTTGTCGTATATTGACTATAATCTTGGGGAAGTCACTAGCTTTTTCTTTGTTCTAGTCAACTTTCTAAGACAATTAAATTGCAGAGGAGACATCAACCTGTATCAATAGAAGATTTTTTTTCTCATCCAGATTTCCTTTTATAATGAAATCACTCCCTACCCTTTCTTGTTTCAGACTGTATAAAAGCTATTTTTGACAATGTCTGATATCTACACATTGATTATAAAACTTTTGACACAAATAGCCCTTAGTACTTTCAGTGCCTAGCATCTAGCCTTTTCCATAATATTTATCCCCAAAATGTATATTGAATTGAACTTCAAAACTGATAAAGAATATCAGGTATATATCCAAACCAAATATTTACTCAGTTGCAGAACAATATCTTTATTTTGTTTAAACTATTGAAAACAATCAAAATATTAACTTTTTCTATTTGCACCTGGTCAACATTTTTATTGAAAAGAAGTCTTATTGTTTAAAGCATTTTGAGGTAGAGAGGTCAAAGGTAGAGAAAAATCCAATTCAAATAAACAGATAATTATTAATTGCCTCCTCTGTTCTAAGTACTCTGTTAGACAGTGAAGGAGAAAATTTTGATGACCCTCATATAGCTTACAAAACAGATGTGAAAATGAAAAGTAAAAGTCATAGTCACGAGATGCACAGGGCTTCTTGAAGAAAGTCTTATTTGAATTGGGATTTAAAGAATGGTAGAAAGACTATTCTTTGAGTTGATTAATATCAACTTTATGATATAATTGACAGCAAATCTCAGAAGAAATTGCATAAAGTACAAGTTTAGAAATTTTCATTTGCCAGGTATAGAGGGTTTGTGTGTATGTGTGTGTGTGTGTGTCTGTGTGATTTGCCTCTAAAGTGTATTCTGAAAGTACAATTCAAGCAAATAGAAACTTGAAAAGAAAAATCAATTGTTTTTATGACTTATTGATTTCTTTTTTGCAGTGGCAGAATCATTGTTTTTCCCTTATTGTATGGCTCCTTTATCTTCAGTTTTGATGCCTATTATGAGTTTAAATATGATGGAAAAATGATTAAACCTTTAACATAAACTTATATCTCTAGGTTTTTAAAAGCATACTTCATGAATAGGCAATTTTCAGTTAAAGAAATCAACTATTAATAAGCATATGAAAAAGTGATCTAAATTTCTTAAAATTAGAGAGATGCAAATCAAAACAACTCTGAGGTACCATTTCACACCCAACACATTGGCTAACATGTCAGCAAAGGAAAGTAATGAATGCTGGAGTGGATATGGCAAAATAGGGATATTAATATATTGCTGGCAGAGTTGTTAATTGATCCAGCCATTCTGGAGGGCAATTTGGAACTATGCCCAAAGGGCACTAAAAGACTGTCTGCCCTTTGATCCAGCCATACCACTGCTGTGTTTATACCCCAAAGATAAAAAGGAAAAAGACCTGTACAAAAATATTTATAACCATGCTCTTTGTGGTGGCAAAAAATTGGAAAATGAGGGGATGCTCTTCAATTGGGGAATGGCTGAACAAATTGTTTTATATGTTGGTGATGGAATACTATTTTGTTAAAAGGAATATTAAAGTGGAGGAATTTCATATGAACTGGAATGACCTCCAGGAATTGATGCAGAGTGAAAGGAGCAGAACCAGGAAAACATTGTACACAGAGACTGATACACTGTGGTACAATTGAATGCAATGGACTTCCCTACTAGCAGCATTGCAGTGATCCTGAACAATTCTGAAGGACTAATGAGAAGGGATGCTATCCATATCCAGAGAAAGATCTATGGGAGTAGAAACAGAGAAGAAAAACAACTGCTAGATCATATGAGTTGATGGGTATTTGATTGGGGTACATCCCTAACTCTAAATGATCACCCTAGTGAAAATATCAATAATATGGAAATAGGTCTTGATCAATGACACATGTAAAACCCAGCAGAATTGTGCATTGGCTTCAGGATGGGAATGGAAGGAAGGGAGGGAAAGAACATGAATCATGTAACTATGGACAAATTTTCTTAATTAATTAAATGAAATTAATAAAAATAAAATATAAAAGCATATTTCAGTTATATATGGTTCTAAAATGTTATTAAAATCCAATAATGCTCTTATGAAAAAATAACTTTCTAGAAGATATTAAGACTCTTGTCCAAGTTCTATAATTATTAGACAAGTCACTTGAGATTTCTGAGGCTCAGTCTATAAAATGGTAGAGCTAATTTTACTTAATTTATGTGAAAAATGAATATTATGAGTGAATAAATGGAAAAAAGATTACACATCATAAAATATGGCACAAATAGAAAGCACTATTGTGGAGAGAATCTTGGAACTGCTAGAAATGTAACATTAGGCCCCATCAAACCCCCTCATTTTAACTCCCTTACTCCAAAGTCACATATCCAATTAATGACAGAGTTCTGATGAGAATATTTGTCTTCTAATTCATATTTTATTGTTTCCCTCACCAAAACTAGGATGCCCATTGGTGCCCTTTTGGTCATTTTGATATTTCTCTGAATTTTCATTTTCTAAATTGTTCTCAGAATTATTGATGAATTTGGGAATAAGACCAACAAATTTATTAACTTCCTTATTCTGATTATTTTAAAATGACTAGACTTTATATTAATATCTCTTTTGTTTTTTCTTCCAGTAAAACTAAAAATTGAGAGATGATTGTGGCAGGGCAAATAAAGCCTTGGAGTCAAGAAGACCTTTATTCAAGGTTCACCATTGATACACATTAATCTAATCTTAATCTTTCAGAGCCCTAAACAAATCTTTAAGACTATAAATTATGAACTAGGTGTTAATCTCAAATTTTAGAAGGAATTTCATCAGAATTTCCCTACATAATGAAATTATAGGTCTACATGCCCCACAAAATGTCTCTAAAACCAATAATGTCTGAAATGGAAAATATATATATATGCATATATATATATATATAATGTGTGTATTTCTATAATTTATAGCATATGTGTGTGACTTTATTACACAGTTCTGATTTTCCTTAATATAAAAAAAAATCTTCCCTTTATTTTTCCAAACCCACTTTATCCTAGGGAGGGGGTTTAAGGCAGGAAATCTCCAACCTTGTAGTTTGTACACTTCAGATAGAGTTCTTTGTCAATTAAAATACATATTCAAACTTGCAAACTACCCCCAAATCATCTGTTCAAGTAAGAGCTGTCTTATTTCTTTAGTTTTCTTGACTAGCAGCTTGAAAACAAAGGCTGTTTGACATTACATGGATATTAGATCTCAACATAAATATAATGCTAGTCAAGTAATGTACTGATTACAGAAACTGAGAGTCTGTATATCTGACCTGAACATAAATTATGGGACAGGAAATATGACATGTAATGCTAATCCAGTAGAAGCACTTGAGTATATATGATTCAAAGTTCAACTTAGTGTGTTATCACAAAAACTACATAGTTCTTGCTTTGCAGATAATTTATGCTGATTGGAGAATGGTGCTTTGCAATTACTTAGAGAGCTTTTATGTACTTTGAACAGAGTTGGTGGCTCTTAGGTGTTCAGTGGAAAATGGTTGATTCTGGATAGCTCTTTCTTTGGAAAAGTAAATGAAGTCTGACATTGACATCAATGCAGAAACAGTGTTGTAGGTTTCTTTAAGGTCAAATTCTCCACTTAAATCATCTTATGCACAATAAAAATTAAGATACTCATTCTTTTACAGATGAAAAGCAACAAAGACATTTTCAGGACACTGGTTAGTTCTTTACTAAAATATCCAAAAATCTAGATGCCATTTGAACATTCCCTGTAATACTATTGTTACCACTATTGGTATATTTGCCAAAATTCTTTCTTTCATTTAAAAAATACAGTATTACAAACCTTTAAAGATTAGAGGAGGGAGGAATGGATAGATACATGCCAATGCAATGTAAAAAAATAAAATGTTTAACCTAATTATCTCTCAAGGGCAAGATTTGCAGGTATCATTCTTTAAGTTTTCATGTAAAATGAGGGGGAACCATAATTTGCATAGGAAGATTCAATAGAAGAAAGTAATTTCTCTTAAGTGAGAAGTGCCTAGAACTTTGAAAATTCTCTGCTATGTTTGAGTGGTGAGCTATGATTCAGTGCCTTGTCACAAAAGTGATAGAATAGTTTCAGGAAAAATAAAAGGCTGATACGACATTCCAATCATACACTATTAAAATTAGATGTTTGAGATAACATTTGTTCATGTTCTCTTTTTTTCTTTAAGTTTGAATAGAAAATTAAACTCCATATGTGTTTTTAAAGGATTAGCCAATGGTTTAAAAAGATGTCCATCCCACATCTCCAAAATCATAACAAGTTGTTCTCTGAATTCATAAACACATGTGGTTTGGCTGATCCCTAATAATTTAATTTTATTCTTTTTCCCATTTATTTTAATAATCATTATTCCATTTAATATAATGTACCCATAAAAAGGTTGAGAAAATAAATGTTTCATTCTAAGATGCTACCATAAAATTTGGTACAAACACTAGTTCAGGAGTTAGAGTACCTGACTCTAATTCCTACCTCTAATGACTACTACCCTAGGTAACTTTGGGAAAGTTACTTTACTCTCTGGGTCTTAGTTTCCTCATCTGTAAGACCAGGGAACTGGACCAGATGGCCATTGAGGTCCTTTCCAGCTCCTGATGTCTGATTATATGAAAATTAGCAAAATGTGAAACATAAAATATGTCATAAATTTCTTATTGCTAATGTTAACTTATAGGAGATAAAGATAAATGAAGCCATTCTTTTTCTAAAACCAAATAAAGTATAAATAGAAGTAGTAAAAACTATATCATGACAAAGAAACAGTCAGTACAGAACTGTGGAATGAATATAAGCTTTGGAGTCAGAAGAGAGAAATGTAAATCCTGCCACTTGATGATTCCTTTAGACAAGCAACAGTTTCCAAGAATTTTTTTCCTATCTGTAAAATTAGTGCATTACTCTGAATAACTTCTGAAGTCCCATCTAGCTTGAGATCTATGATCTTAAAGCTACCATTGACTTTATTAGTAAACCAAAGTAAGCTAATTGTGCTTCCTGAATTTTCTGTATATATTAGCAATTACAAACAACGAAAATGCATTTTTCTGTTCCTCTTAATTCCCTCTGGAAGGTAATTTAGGACTAGATAGGCAGGCATATTCTAAAATGGCCTTAGGGTTACTTAAAAGTATCACAAAACTTCATAGGAAAGTTATACTATCAATAAAGTATACAACCCCTACTAGGTTGTACAAGGCTAGTTTGAATGGTCTGAAATACAATTTCAACCATCCCAATAATAATTATTCAGTATTCATATGCCTTACGTAGCCAATCATGGTGCACAAGCATTCAGAAATATAAACCTGTTTTTTTTTTTTCTGTATACCTTAGGCAGACAGAAGAAAAGGTGATCTCAATATTTTCATTTTCAAACATATAACAATTGAATGTAATACTTCCTCAAAAACATACATAAACCTACAGGTGAAAGAACATTATACTTATTAGAATTTCCCTAGGGCATACTACAATCTTGAATGAGATGTTCCTTATAAAGAAAATGAACTTAACTTCAAATCAACTCTATTCCATTACTAACATGAGATAATATGCAGACAATATAGTATTAATTTAAAAAATGAATCTCTCTGTCTCTATTGCACTACTCCCAGTTTCTCTCTCTTTCTTTCACTTTCCAGAAATGTATTTATTTCAAATGGATTTAGAAAAAAATATTCATTAAAAATAAAATTAAGAGATAACTATATATTTATATGCATCTGTGTTCTGAAAGAAATTATATTTATTTGTCTAATGTGTCTAATATTTGTCTAATATTTCAGGAAAATTATCTAAAAATAGTTCATTCATGTCAAAACAAGACCCCTAGTGATCTAAAAATCACTTACTATGTCCCCAATGATCTGACAAATCTACTTTTTACAGTGAAATGAAAGTTTTAATGCTTGCTACTTTTTTCCCAGACCTGAACATTAATTTAGAAATGAGAAAAAGGTGTTGTTCAATTTTCCTTTTTCTTCTTTCTCCTCTCCCTCTCAGATTTGGCAGGTATCATAAATTTAAAAAAATCATAAAATTTAAAAAAAAAGCAGAGACAATTTTTGTACTGTTAAAAAACATTGTGCCCAATTTTAACAGCTTAGAAAGGGGTGGGGGGGGAAGGCCTAGGAATCATGAAAAGCATATTAAGATCTATAAGTCTAGCTACCCTGGGAACACCCACAAAGCTTAGAGCTTAGTAGGTCTATAGAAATGTTAGTTTATGTAAGGATTAATTGACCAAAAAGATTATTTGATGCTATCTTACATTTGTAAAAAAAATAGAATTTTGTCTTTAAGCAAAGCTTTTAAACATTTCTTTACTGTTAGGAGTGGAAAAACCTTGCAATTTTAAAGGGACTATAAGAATAATAACAAAATTATCAAATATGAAAGTAGTTTTATCTAAAGGAAAATAGAGAACTTGCTGACTTTAACAAGGAAAATGGAATCTCTAATGTCTTCTAGCCTCACAGCCTAAGTTTAGTCAACATCTGGCATAATGTTCTACACTGAGGAGTCTTAGTCTTGACTGACTAGACATAGGCCAAATGCCAGAGGAAACCATGAGTCACTTGTCATCACATCAATCTGCTCATGGTTATGTCAGTAGAATTTTCTTTATCTTTATGTCCCTGTAGCTTTAATGCTAAGACTACTCCATGGTACTTATTGTAAAGGAGCCTTCTCCCAAAAGATTTGTCCTTTTAGATGATTCTATGATTAGTATACATTTTAAATACAAATGGTTGAGGGAGGAAGACCTCTAATTAAAAGCACTCTTACTAGGAATAATTACAGTCCCAGTCACAAGAAAACTTGGCATGCAGGTTTGTTATCTTTGTAGTCAGGACCCCTCCTGAGTTTCTGTCACCATACTAGAAATAGTGGACATCTACCAAAATAAACATGCATACAAATGCCTAGAATTTTATCCTGAAATAATGATATTGCTTCAACATCAGGGATAGAGTCACAGTCAAAAGAATTAATAGCCATACTCTTGTAGATTGGATGGTGATGTAGGAGGGGTCAGAAGAAATTATTCTATGTGTGACAACACTAAGAACATAGCACGAAGGATGGGCCATGGGCAATGGCTATAGACAAATATGTCAACCTCTACCTGGGAGCATAGTAGGTCCTCCAGAAAGATGAGCTGGTGTAGAGGAAAAGTCTAACTTCCTGAAAAGGACTATAGCTATTAAAGATATTGTTGGATGAAGAAAATTCTGCAGGACAGGGCAATTTTATACTTGTAGAATAAAGAGTAGCCTATTGATCAAATATCCATCTTCTGATATCTATCCAGCAAGTCATATTCAGAAAACAATTACCAAAAGTACTATCTTTGCTATGAAAGTCAATCATAAAGTGTCAGCCAAGATGATAGAGTTGGTTTATTTATTTAAGAATTTTAAAGTATTTCGGAACATTAAAGGGCCTGAAAATAAATGAAGAGGCCAAGATTCATAATGGAACTTTTCCATACTTGAGCATCCAGGATACTCCTTCATATGATGCTAGCTAGAAAAACAGTATTCAATATGTGGTATGTTGCAGGGATGAATTAATTAATCAATAGGTATCAGAAAATATTCCAGTAAGAAACTATATGAAGAACGTGTTTTAAATGCAGTTCAAAGAAATGAATAATGACTTTGGAAATCAGTTGCCCTGAGTTCAAATCATATCACTTACTATCTGTGTCATTGCAGGCTAGTAATCTTAATTCTCTGGGATTCAGTTTTCTCATCTGTAAAATGACAGGGTTAGGCTTTTGATGTCCTTACAGTTTTACATTTGTGATTTTATTATTATAAGTCCATATTAGGTAAATAGTTTCTTTTTATTGTTAGTGAGACAATTCAGTCTTTTACACTTATATGAGGAAGGAATTTGTAAAAAAAAAGAAACAAACAAATGAATAAATAAATAAATAAATAAACAAACAAACATCTTAAGGGTAAGGGTATTCAGTTGAAAAATAATGATAAAAGCAATAATGCCCCATCATCTCTCTCTTCCTCTGATACCAGTGAGAAATCTTTGGTTGTTATCTTGTAATTGTTAAACTGATACAAGCCAAGTGACCTTAACAGAAGGCATCAGCAAGGAAAGGCCTACCTAACATCTTAAATGACTCAGATACAACCAATGAGACCTAGGGAAACTCATGAGGTAGAGAATTAAATGTTTTGAGAGAATTGTGAGAGTGAATGAACTTAATGAAACTTCATTCTGCTCTAATATTATTTTACCTCTGGCTTTCAAATCATATTATTTGCCTTTGGTTCTCAGATCTAGATGATTTTGTTCTTGTTGTATTGTGTTCAACTCTTTCTGACTCCATTTAGGGTCTTCTTGACAAAGATACTGGAGTACTTTGCCATTTCCTTCTCCAGCTCAATTTACAGATGAGAAAACTGAGGCAAACAGGGTTAAGCCCATGGACACATAGCTGGTAAATAACTGAGCTCAGATTTTAAATCAAACTCCTCACTAAAAGACCAGCACTCTATCCACTGTGCCACCTAGGTAAATGATATTCACTTATAAATATGTTGTGCTAAGTGGAATTTTAGAGATCATCTAATCCAATTCTCTGATGTTATAGGTAAGAATATTTTTACACAGAGAGATAAAAGGACTTTCCTAATGTCACACGACTTAGTGACAGAGTGAAGATTTTTGCCATTAGTCAATATCTTCTTCCATATATCACATCGCCTAAAAAAAGTTCCTTTTATAGGGAAGACTGTACTCCCTCCCACTTAAAAATCATTTTTTATAAAACAATACTCTTATGAATTCCGTTGTGACGATTGTAATTTGCTTGCAAAAAAAGGAACTCTTCTGAAAGGGATGGTGGAAAGAAAGTGCTACATTTGAAAATTGCCAAAGTCCACATGTCCTTGAACCAGCTACTTCACTTTTAGCCTAAATTTTCTAATCTATAAAATGCTAGGATTGAACTACAAGAAAGCTGAGGCCCTTCCAACTCTCACCACTGATGCTAAAAAGAAAAAAAAACAATGGAAATGATCATAGTAAAAATGATCATTTGAAAGAAGGTAGAAACCTACTCCCACACACACACACACACACACACACATACATGAAACTAAATAAACTCCAGTGGTTTCCCCATTGCCTCCAGAATCAAAGAAAAAATCCTCTGGCATTTAAAGCTCTTTACAAACTTGCCCCTTCCTACATTTCCAGTGTCCTTATACTTCACTTAATGCACACTAAATTCCAGCTGTCCTAGCCCTACTTAGCATGGTTGGCACAGAACATTCTATGTTCCATCTCCATTCCTTTGAAATAGAGGTGTAGCCCATAGTTGGAATGCTCCCGCCCCCAACCCTCTGGCTCTCTAGCTTCCTTCAGAACTCAATTCAAGTCCTAAATTATGTTGGAGACTTTTTCTGCATGCCCACAAGCCCAACCAACAAGAGCCTTTTCCTCTGACATTACTTTCCCTTTCTTCTGATTATGTTTTATAAGAACCTCAATATGTTTGTGTTCATTAGAAGGTGAGATCCTCACAGGCTAAGACTGATTTTACCTTTCTTACTTCCTAGAACATAGTTGTCACTGAAAAAAATCTTCTTGTCTGAAATCCTCTTGCTACCAGTTACTGAGCTCTCCTAAAACATAATACCATCCATCACTTTGTATGTTAGATGATCTCTGCACAGATCTTTTCCTAAGTCCTTCTAAGCTAGCAATTCCACCTTTTACCATATTATAAATAACCAATTTAAAATTTTCATTTTAAAGCTTCAGCCATTTTAATGTCTTAATGTTTAAAATCCACTATCACCTATACATTGGAATTAGGTGATGCTCATTTTTGGTATAATTGATGTGTCCTATTTGAGGGTTATGACTTCGGTTCAAAGGGAAGTGTGTCATCATCATCATCATCATCATCATCATCTCCTTCTTCATCTCCACCTTCATTTTATTTTCCTTATTCCTCTTTTCATTAAATTTTGCACATGTACATATCCAGCAGTTTCAATATCACAATCAGATGACTACTAGTACTTGACAGGGGGCAATTTCCAAAGCAAAGAGTGACTGAATGGTTCACAGAGAACAACATTAGGTCACAACCTTTAGTACGAAAGGTAGCCTGTGACTCCCAGAATAATAACCACTGATGAGAAATAGAGAATACTTCTTTTGTTAGGGATATAACAAATAAACTAAGGAAATCTACATTAATAATTACCAAAAGCCCTGATAAAGGGGTAAAACTCTTCTAAAGAAATGAAGGCATACATACTATAACTACTTAAAAATATGAAAGCTAAAAAGCAATTTATGTGGGATTATAAGCATCTAAGTGTTTCATTACCAACATGTAAAATTGCTCAGGTACCATGGTGACAGGCACTAAGGAGAGTCACAGACACCTAAAAATTAGCTTAATGTTTCCAGCATACAAAGTACTTAAAAAGTATATGTTGCCTACTATTAACCATAACATTTTTTAGCTACTAGAAATATGAACAAATGTTCAGCTCAAAAGTAGCCTCAGAGCATTTTTTAAATATGGCAACTACTTTAATGTATACTTTCACACACACAAATGCACACACTCTCAAAATTATATAGGAATATATGTTGTTTTCAAATAACTGACTGTTTTAAAATGACCAGACATATACAACTTAATCAATAAGAAAGAAAAATATCTCTATATTTTGAATAAGAGAACACTGAAAATTGAGCTTCATATTAATTACTAATGGTGCTATATATCACACAACTTCTCATGCCAAGCACTTGAAACTCTTTGGGTCTTTATCATAAATCCTTGGCAAAGGAAAAGAAACTTCATACTGCTAAAATACATCCACTTATTTTAGTGCCCTCTTTGATTTAGGAGCCAAATTATACAACTCTGACATTCTCATCCTTTAATCTCATAAATAAGCTCTTATTGTAAGAAGGCACAAATACAAACCCCAAAGTCAGGGCAATACCTGAATCTTTATATTAACAAGAGAACTAAGTCACATTTTCTTTTTCATTTAAACTTCAAGGAAATCAGTATAGTTCATCACATCCCTAGATCTATCATCACATCAATGTGGGTATTCTGTGAATAGGTACCCATCAACCTGGATCTTATCATGTGTGATCATTATCCATATTCTCTAAAAAATTCTCCACAGATGAGCCATCCAATATAATGAGGACTTTCTTCAAGTATCTTTTCAATTATGGGGCAGCTAGATGGCTCAGTAGACAGAGTCAAGACTAGAGACAGGCATTCCTGAATTTAAATCTGGTCCTGGACACTTATTGGCTATGTGACGATCCTGGCAAGTCACTTAACCCTAATTACCTAATCCTTCCACCTCTTCTGCTTTGGAATTGATATTTAATGTCAATTCTAAGAAAAAAGATATGTTTTTTAAAGTCTTTAAAATGCTTAAGAAGTGACCATATTTTCCAATGATAAATTTATTTGAAGTCCTATATGCTATTTTTTGCATTGATTAGCACTAAAAATATGCTATAGACTACTTGTATCCAACATTTATCTCTCCACTGCTCTTTGGTGACCCATATCTTTTATTTTTTTAAAGATTATGGTATTATAAAATCCACTGCCACAGCATATCCTCAAGAGAAAATTTCTTGTTAAAAGATATGCTTTAAAAAAATTGCAACAGGGAATATCTTTAAATCATTGAAAGCACTTCATGAATTGTAAAATGCAAACCACCATTTTCCCTTTTATTTGGAAGAGATATTCCTCCTTTTACTCAGTTCTTGACCCAATTCATTCTCAAGAGAAATGGAGAGAAAAGAACAAAGATTATGACCTTGATAACTACCCTTTCCTACAAATATTTAGCTAATATGAAGAGCTTATCACATTGAGAAGCCTAAAAGAGACTACCAACCACAATCCCAGAAAATATTTTATGTCTTATTCAAGCAGAATGATATGGCAACCAAGTATAAAGCCAGTTGCATGGTAGAATAATTATTTATTTGTAAGACACCATTAAACATGATGGTGGAAGATTGCCAGAAACATTTTCTCACTAAAACAACTTTAAAAAAGTAGTGGTCCTTAAAACAACTTTGTATATAGAAAAGTTGGCTTGATACCTAACTGAAATCAAACACTTTGCCATTATAACGAAGTCCAAATTCAGTCCAACTGGATATGTGTGAGTTCCTATATGGTGAGGCAATCAATATATTTGTTTGATGATAATATTGTGTCGATTACATCAAACCACAAAACTTTAGAAGGCCTCCTCAACAATACCCATAATTACTCAAAAGAGCTTGATCTAACTGTCTATATTGGAAAAACTAAATGGCTAAAAAATGCCTACAATCCAGATTATCATGGGCATACATTTCTACTCCACTGAATTAATTATTAATATTCTAATGTATATATTTGGGGTGCAGCTAGATGGCACAATACATAGAATGTAAGGTCTGGAGCCAGGAAGATTCACGTTCTTGAGTTCAAATATAAATTTAGACACTTACTAGTAGCTAAGTGATCCCATGAAGAGTCACATATGACTAAAAAACAACTGAACAACAAAAACAAAACATATCTGGTCATTGTAAGGGAACAGTAAATTGAGCCTAGAATACAATAGATGGCTCAGGGATTACCTAATCCCTATCAATATACTCTGGCTTATCTAGGTTTTGACTTTAAATTAGCTAAATATTTTTAATTTATAATTATTTCTAAAACATTAATATTATATATTTAAAGAAAATATTTTATTGTTTTTGTAAAAATCTAAACGTAATGAAATTTGGCTTGGTCTAGAGCAACCATTTTTACTAGAAGCCAAAAAATGTAGCATACCCACAGAAAGAGATGATTATCTATACTGGAGTGTATTTCATTATATAAATAATAAAATAATAGATTCACAGTTGGAAAGGCCCTTAAAGATTATTTTCTTCAAGGCTTTCATTCTTACCCACAAAGAAACTGAGGTCCAATGTACTGAAATTACTTGCCCATGGTCACACAGTTACATCAGTTTCAGAGTCTTCTTTGCCCTTGAACCATGGTACATTTCACATTTTTAGTAGTAATTAGCTTTTGTTTTTGGAAACTGTTAAAAATAAACTGTTAAAAAGAAGTGAACTTCATCAAATTTGTTATTTTCATTGTGGCTGTAACTCATTCTACTGAATCAGTGGAATGACTTCTCCAGGTGGGTTATTATGTGGGCCTTATAAGTATAACTAGCAAAAGAATATCAATGTTATTCTCATGCCATATGAATTTTTATTATAAATTCAAAGATCCAGAGATATATTGGGAGTGGGAAAGTATCTTTCAAAATAAAGTGGTATTTTCCATTTTTTCATAATAACCTTTACAATAATATCTGTCTGGCATGCAATGGTTTTCCTCAATTAATATTTCATCAGTGTGGAATTCTTTCCTAATTATAAATATTTTGAAAGCCTCACTAAGGCAACACAGAATCCTAAATAATTTTTAGATGGTTTAACCAGTATGAAAGCACTGTAACTAGGAAACACCACCAAAATTCAATTGCAGATGTGATTAAGATCCTTGAAATCACAGCCCCATTTGGCAGTCTAGTGAAGCCTATGGATCTCTCTCAGAATAATGTTTTAAATACAAAAAAATACATTGGATTCAAAAGGAAACCCAAGAGTCCGTTGTGTGTACCTGAAGGCATCTGGTGGTCAAAGAGAGGAGAAAAGTAGGTGATACCTAGGACATAGTGTCTGACAGTGGATACAATTGCTATCTGAACAGGGGCAAAGGGAGAATAAAACAAACCCTTCCTATTCAACATCTACTGAAAATGATCCTCTTACAGGCTATCTTCCTGCCAACTCAGTGAAAGGCAGAGGCAACAGAGACCCATAAGACTCAGGGATAGTAGTCATGAGAGACAAGGATACAAAAGTGGTTTCTCCAAGAATGTCAACAGTAGAAGCAGAGCTCTGGCTATCTGACTCTAATTAGAAATCTGCTATATGGCTATGTGGTTATAGCACTATAACATCAAAACACCCAGAGATTGGAAAAGAATTCAGGACTCCAGAGTTCCAGTCTGATCTTATCATCAGGCCAGTCACTGAAACTCAGTTACATGAATCAGAATCCCAAACATCACCTCTTCAAATGCTTATACTTATCTATCAATCTAGCAGGCTTTATCTGTTTTCCTTGAACATATCTCTTTTTCTTCACAAACTATTTGCTTATGATGGGTAAGAGAATTCTTTTTTTTTTTACTTCTGCCTAAGGAAAGTATCCCTTTTATCTCAACTAGTGTCTCACAAAACTCATTTTTTTATCTTCTCACTTACCTTTCTCCATCTAGCTGTTCTAAATCTATAAGCCAATTCAAGTAGTCCTTCTTAACTGAAATGGTAGATTTCAGTGAAGTTTGCCATTAATGAGATTTCTCTCATGTAAAATTTATTTTCTCACTGATTGCTATTAAGAACTCTTTGCTCTCTCTCGGAAGGAAGAGTGGAGTGGAGAGGAATGACAATGTCATAAGAGTGTAATAAAAGCATGTTTAAGACAACATAATCTTTTAAAATCAAATATTTAAATCTAAAAAATAACTATAAGATCTCATCAAATGAGCAATGCTAATTTTTGCTTTGCTAAAAATAGAAACAATAAGATAGAGCGAATAGACGCCTTGGAAATCCTTCCAACATGATCTTTTGCCTCACCTAACCTATTTTGCTTTCATGAAAATTGCAATCACTAAAGCTTCATAACTTTAATTTCTACATCAAACTAATACAATCCTTGGCAGTTAGGTGCAATAGTGGATGCTGAGCCTTTAATCAGGAAGAGGAGAGTTCTCTTGTCTTGAGCATTTACAGACAGTTAACCTTTTCAGTTCATCTCTTTCAGACTCAGTTTCCTCATATGTAAAATTGATATTAATAATAGCACCTACCTCACAGGGATGTTTCAAGGACCATATAAATTATAAATGTAAATTATTTCCTGTTATGTAAATATTAGCCAGGTTAGATTTAAATTAATATCCAATAACTCCAAGTATTATATCTTATGATATTTATTAGTAATTACATAAGGTAGAAGAAATAAAAGAATAAAAGGAAAAGCCTAAGTAAAGTCATATGAGTAAAATTCTCCTGCCTATATCTCACCCAACCTAAACCAACCACATTCCCAGGAAAAGAAAGAGAGGGAGGAGCTACACAAAACTTATATCTTCCATATGTTAGTTACACAATGTATATATATATATATATATATATATATATAAATGGGATACTTGGAAAGAGAGTTCTGGGGAGCAACTTCTAACTATACAGCTATTATAATTAATCATGTAAACTTTACATCCAAGACATATATTTCATATAAGTATGTGTATATATATATATGTATTTTGCTGCATCTTCCACATTATTAAAGTATTTTTTGTCCAGGTAGTTTTAGCTAATAACAGCTAGCATTTATATTCTACATTAAGGCATGAAAGGCCTTGTTATCACATTTAATGCTAACTCATTTAATTGTCACGGCAACCCTATGAAGTAGGTGCTATTATTCCCATTTTATGGATAAGGTTCAGAGGGGTTAACTGGTCTGTTCAGTCATATGGTTTGTTAGTATTTGAGGAAGGATTTAAACTCACAAGAAGATATAAGGCTCAAAAGACTGTTTTATAAGAGTAGTATTACATAAATGGAAGTTATGTGTAGGTATTATGAATATTAATAAAATATTTTTATTTAAATGATGTCTGGAGTTGATATCATGAACCATCATTATATCAACAGGAAAGCTGGTATACAGAATTGGTAAAACAGATCAGAAACCTAAAAAATTTATAGCTACATGTATAAAAAGGTCAAAATTTATATTTAAAATGATCACCTTAAGTAATCATTATAGAGAGTTTTGTTAATAATCATGTCTTAAATTTGATTAATATCAAATGGCTTCTTTACAAAATGTCAAATATCAATTACAATTATCTCCTTGGTTTTCTGATTCATCCATTCTTTCATGTAAAAGCAAGGCAAAAATACTTGAAGATTCTACAAAGATCAAAAACATGTTAATGGGCTTGAAAACGTATTTATAAATAAATGCCTTATATCTTTCCAAAGATAAACATCAAAATGGAGAATCTTTAAGCTAAAAGTGGCTTTAGGGATTATCTTGGCTAAACCTCATTTTATAGACAAAGAAATACCCAGAGAAAGGAAGTAGTTTGCCCATGGTAACAGAGTATTCCACTAGCAGAGCTCAGACTAAAAGAAATGCGGCCAAAGATAATGGGAGTATATTCAGCAGCAATCATAATCAAAGAAGAAAGATATTCCTGATTGGTTCAAAAATGTGGTTTTAATTTTTCTCAAATTTAATGGACTAACACAATGAGCTTATGAGCCTTAATGATTTTGCTTCAGAGATTGGTTCTGTGTTTATATCTAAATATAAACAATATATATAATATACATTTATTATATAATATATATGCACATATATATATATCTAGATCACTCTATCTATATCCATTTCAAGCTTACAAAGAACATATATTGATGTCTTTTAAAGTACATGGTCCATTACTATGATTTGCAATGTTTCCTTGTTATAAGGTGAAAGACCTTTATTAAGATTATATAGGTTCATAATATATTGATCAGCATGTGGCACATTTTCAGATGGAAGTCTTGGGTAGGGTCAGGGAAAAGGCACAAAGCATAAAAAGTGTTTTCTGCCAGCTAATTAATTAAATTTCCCAAATTTAGAAAAGACTATATATTCAATCTCAGAACTCATTGGAAGTCTGTGCTCAGTCTTTAACAAGTTCCTATAATCTGCTCATAAAACCAAGGAACATTGCTAGAAATTTGGCATTAATGAAAGAGGTTACATTTATGATGATTTCACTCTCATAAAGGCAAATCGAGTCATCGCAATTCAGGGTAACTTTTATTTCTCAATTTCTAAGTCCCATTATGCAAGCTCCCTCTTTTACAAGATATTATTTATCTTACAGGTATGACATATCATACCTGCTTATAATCAAAAACTAAATTGGTACACATAGTCTTTTTCCTCTGACTCTATTTTACCTTAATGTTTAAAGAAATATTTATGTACTACTTGCTGTCAAGACTTCATCAAAATTACTACTAAGTTTAAAATGTTTATTTGATCAATGTCTTTTATCTAGTCTACATTCATTCAGTTGAATGTCAAAAAGTCCTCCTCCTATATATGTAGCTTGGAAAGATAAATTGGTATACTGTGTTAATTCATGGTATGTCTAATTACATCCCTCCCTGTTGATTTCATTTCATTGCTTTGTTCTATTAGTTTTAAATTTTCATTTATACAAGCACACACATAGCTGTATACATGCATATATTATACATATTTACTACATACTAAGCTACAAGATTTGACTCAGCCTCCTACTTCCTAAAAAATAATAATAATAAATAGATTTCCTGAACTCATCAGCCTTTATGTACATCTCAAATGAACACCATATACTAGAATATGGTTACAGGAGCCCACATTTATAATTTTTCAGTTTACTTTTCTTTATTAAGATATAATTTCTTAACAACTATACCATTTTCCTTGTGAAAAAGCCTCTAATCCATCCCCCCTTTTGAATCTATATATTTATTTAGTTATTTTAAGAATATATGTTGCAATTGGTACAAACACACATACACACATATTCATACTTAATGATCTATTGAAAGTATTAAATAAACCCAAACCATAGCAAAGATGTAATTGAAGATCTGGCATGCCACAAGAAGAAATAGGGCACTCCTTCCAATAGTCAAAAGTATAACAATTGAGGAGTCATTGAACACATAGTAGGTGTTTTCTTGGGATGCCTGCATTAGTTTTAGTAGCTTGCTTTGCACTAAAATTTAGTGTATGAAGTACAGAGTCTTTCAGTAATGGAACCCATGAGGTAGCATACCAAGGACTGAAAATCAGTCACTACTACCAATGTCAACAACTGAGACAGTACAAGCCAGCCTTGAAGAAGTGATTATGTTACATGCATCTCAAAAGCAGTGGCTTAACATATACTAGATATGGCCAAAGTGCTAAAGATATCTGTTTCCTTGACCAGCCAAGTAAAAGTGAAAGTTTAATGTCAATGAACAGATATTTTCATAATCATTTCTACTATTCAAATATAATCATCAAAATTATTATTTGAATTGTTTCACTTTATGAAATACCATAATGGTTATTTAAAAGAAATAGTTCTTTACTGTTCATAAACATGATCTTTAAGAAGTTATTTTAGAAATATTAGTTAGGCTTCTAGTAAATTATATTATAATTATCTTTTACTTCTAAATTACAGTCATAGCTTTTTTGCTTTAGTAGATGCCCATTTTCAATAGAATAAAGTCCAACCTCCTCTCATGTGAGACTCATTAAAATGATTCCAACATGCCTTCCTAACATATGAAACACAACTCAAACCATCTATATTTCACTGCCATATTAGACTGTTCAATATCTCCCATTCTTCTCCATTTCTCTCCCAACTCCAAGTTTTGCTTATGACATAACCCATGCCTGGGATAGACTGTCTGGCCAAGATTTTCCCTTGTCTCTATGGAAAATCTTCCCTACTCTTTTAAGAAATTATGTCTTCATCCATGAAACTGTCTTTTAATTCCTCAATTGAAAAAAAGTATTTCCCCCTTGATTTCTCATTGAACTCTATAAGCACTAAGTCCCATTCTCTTAATTTTTTCCATTGCATTACAGTTATCCATTTGCAGGTCTTTTCAGTCTAATTTAATGTTTCTTCTTCTGACACCTATTACTATGCTTGGTATATGATCTGGTTTTAGATACATATTTATTTGATGCTGAATAGAATTCTTAAGAGATGCCTAAAAGCAATGATGTATTAATAGATAAACAGATAAATGTCTTTTGAAATGTTACAAAATCATTAGTCCTATAGAGTGTAATGTGATAAAACTTACGTAGGACCATGAACTTAACTCCATACTAACAGGCAAGTTATGATTTTCTATTGTCATTGAAAATAATTACAAACATAGCCCATTAACAAGTCATACCTTTTTTCCTTAATTTTCCTTTTCTCATATATTTTTGAATTTACATAGTTTCCTTTTCTGAGAAGAATAATATCAATTAGCATGTGCCATAATAAATAACTTCAACACTTACTCTACGAATTTCAAAATATATCATATTCACTGGCCAAGCCTGCATGTGAGATTGTCTATCATATTAGTGTAGGTTATCTATGTAATACTCAGGTGTATCCATTAATTATTCAGCCCTGTGTCACTGTAATGTATAATACAAACTGTGAGAGAGAGAGAGAGAGTCAGTCTTGGAGAAGTCTGAAGAGGGGCGGGAGTACTTCTAAGTGAGAAACACCATACCTTCTGATTAATGTAGAGGCCTTAACAGCGCCCTTCTTCCATGCGTCTTGCCATGAGGAAAGGGAAGGAGGGGAAAGGTGGTGATAGCAGCAACACCTGGGGAAGGGAGATGGGGAAATATGTAAAGGGAAAATCAGTAGTCCCTAAAATGGTGTCCATAGACCTTGCCAAAAGCAAAAAACAAAACAAACAAACAAACAAACAAAAAACCTTTCATACAAATAAAAAAAACAAAAGCTTTAAATAGTAGAGGTGTTCTTTAAATTAACTCAAAACCTAATATAATGAAATTAAAGGAAAAACTCTGTAAAGTAAATTCTGGAAAGATGCTAACTTGCCAACCCTGGCAACAGAGAAGTTCTCAAGAATTACAAGCTAGCAACTCTGCAGGAAATTTCAGAAGAGGCTTCAATATAGGAACAACTCCATTATTTATCCTCAAACTGGTGAAACTTAAGGGTAAACAGATGTAATTTCCATGAATGTAGAATCAGGAGGCTTGATACTCGTTGTGTGACTGGACAAGTCACTTAAACACAAAGCCTGAGTTTGTTCATCTGTCAGATAAAGATGAGGGTATTTGCACAATCTAACTTACAGGATTGTTGAAAGGAAAGCAAATTAGAAACCTCAAATGGCTACCAAGATATGACTAGCTAGCATTAGTGAGGGGATGTTCTCATCCTTGAGTTCCCAATACCAATTATATCACAGTATAGTCTCTATCTTATAAATTGTATCTTTGTGAGCTAGTTAATGAAACATTTTGTATAGTTGATATATTTACATAAGGATACATGATTATATTTACCTGAAAAAGATGGGTAAATAAAAGTAGCAACAATTAGAAACACATCCTATTTGGAGGGGACATCTAGGATGCCATTTGCAATATCATCATGGCTCTAGTATTTGACACATTGTATACTTTTAGCTATTGTCTTGTTTGGAAGAATACAACCAAACTTATTGTAGGCAACAGTGTTACTTGTGGACAGTAGAGAGCAAATGACCTACTCCAATGTGTGGAAGGTTCTCTTATAACATGCTTAGCCTGATTAACAGTTATCCTTAATGATATAACAATAGCATGTGTTTTTGGCTCTTTCTGCAAAATTGCCACAGTGATATTCTGAGCTAGACTGAATCAGTTCTGGTCTTCACAGACCTCAAACCTCAAAATATCTTTCAGCATTAAAAAAAGGTGACTCAAGAATAAAAAGTGTAGTGAGACCCTTTTATAGTGTCTGGTTTGAGGGGACAGAAGAACCACCTAACAAATTTTTGGTCTCTTTTTTTCTTTATTTTTTGGATGTTGTAAATGCATTTCAAGGGGGAAGTTCTAATATAATGAAAACTCTTTGTATATAGGGACTGTTTTGTTTTTGTAGTTGTTATGATATGGTGCTGAATTTGAGGTTCTAAAGCATAAAAGGTGCTTCATAAATGTATGTTTTTATAATTTAACTTCATTCAATCTCAATAATATTTAATAGATTCTTCTACACAGGTGAGAGCTAAGAAAGAGCCTAAAGACTGAAGTATGAGATATAATGAGAATGCTATTAGAAACAATTGTTTTCCTGCAAAATTGTCTAATATAATTTTATATTCAATAGACATACCACATACAGACCTATACAATGAGCAAAGTCCATTTGTAAATATTTTCTAATTATAAGTGTCATTTTCATTTTAGAATATAAAATTTGACACTTGTAATGCTATTAAAGTTCTAGATATAATATGATATAAGTACCCTAGAGATAGTATTCACCCTTAAAAAAATTTAAATTATTATTATATTTAATAACTATGTATGGAAAATTTTATTATTTAGTTACTGAAATGTTTCTAAATACTTTTTGGAATACTTTTGAATTAGGAAACATAAAAATGTTTACCAAGGAAAAATGGATGAAAAGAAAAGAACTGGCAATAAAAGACATATACCTTTCTTATGTATAGAAATATGACTTTTGCTATGTTTATTTCTAATGAAAGTGCTATGATATTTACTGGACTTTTTTCCAGAGCCTGAGACATGGTGAATACAGGACTACATTCCAATTTCTGAAAGCGATTCTGTTCTTTAATCCAGATGTTTGGGAAAGAAGTAATCACAAGGATCTTTGTAGGTTTTTGGTATGAATTTCCTTTTGACCTTTTCTTAATCCTGTTTGGAGAAAGTATCTCAAACTTGGCAATTTCATAATATCTCTGGTCTTTGACACACTGCTTACTCTTAGCTATTATCTCTATTTGGAAGAACATGACCCAACTTATGTCTAGGCAATCAGGTTAGTCATCCCTGGAGTTGAGAAATTCTATAACTAATGACTTATCATAGGAGATTAGCATCAAAGAACTCTCAAGGCATGCTGAATAACAAAGTTTTTTTTTTTTTTTGGAATTGCCCCATATTTAAACATGTTTGGACAGATGTGCCTCTTAAAATTATATAGAACCTGAAGTATTAAACCAAGTTTTTGTCTGGCATAACTGCCTAGACATATTTGGTGCCTTTGGTTTACTTCTTTTTGAACTCTTTGCTACATCATTTTAAAATATTTTTCCAATACTTGATGAACATTTATCTATCTATTCATTGAAAATCAACTTCTGTCTTAGATGCTAAAAACAATAGAAGACCTGGACTAAACTTCAGAATAGAATAGTATAAAACTTTAAAAAAAAATAATTGCTTGTATTTTCAGAGACTGAAGAGAGAATTATCTGTTACTTTACATTATGAGAAAATAAAAATAGTAAATAAATTCATCACCATATTTCAGATGTCAAATTTCTACACTTTTAAAGCATCTTGAATTAATGAAAAAAGCTATCTTTTTAAGATGGTAACTACAATAAAAGAAGTAATGAAAATAACAGGAAAAAAAAAAGAAATCTGTACATTCATTTGTTCAGATAACTGCCCATGACAACCGTTAGGGCACAACAGGCCATTATATAAATCTAGGTACTCAGTTCACTTCAAGGATAATAATCCTAAGGGCTTTCTGAAGCAAATGTTTTATTTGGCCATAAAGAGTACAGCAAAGATCTGTTAGTGTATGTTTTATATAGCAATGTACTGGGCACTGTGGGAAGTATAAATAAATGACAGGGTTTTAGTATATGATGAACTTAAAATCTTTTTAAGGAGAAATGAAAGCATATATACTAATGAAAATTCAGTAATCAGCTGGTAAAATTAAAATTACTACAGCATGGCCTGAGGATATAAATGAGGAATAGGTACAGAGGAAAAGAATGACTGAAATTAGGTGTGGTAAATCATGGCTCTTTTCTTTGAGGTGGTTACTTCTAAGTGGCAGAAGAGAACATGTGGGGCACATGATCTATTCCACATATTCCTCAAATGTATTATATGCTGTTTCTTTTCCATATGGAGTAGTTAATAATGAAAAGGATATAAAAAGTATATCTTATGCTGATTTGGGTGGGACGAAAAGTATATACTGAGATTAGTACATTAAATAGGTTCTATTAAATTATTGTTGGAACATTTTGCTGGCTTGTGTCGCCCAAAGGGACTTTGTATTTTTATGTAATTTCTAATAGCATATATTATGCATACTAATTAATTATATTTATAGGTAGAACACAGTCCAAACATGTATATATGCACATCTGCATGTGTAATACATGTATTAATATAGACATTATATATGTGTATATACACATAAAACACAATTATATAACTATAAATATATAACTTCATAATATGAGTATGAATGTATGCATATATATACTAATGCAATTGAATAACATACAACTATATTACCATATGACTAGTTATATAATATATGTATGTATTCATATGTGCAAATATGTTTTGTCTGTTTTTCTTTGTCTATTGCCAGTTTTCTAATTCCTACTTTTGTCTGCTGGAAAAAAAAATTTAAATACCAGAAGCAATAATAAACTATTTTAAAAATTCACTTTATTATTACTTCCCAAGTAACAGACAAAAATTAGCAAAAAAAGTCATATAGGCCTTAAATGATAATAAAGAAGTATATGATCTTTTGCTTCCAAATGTTTGATGGCTACTTGTATGGAGACTAAAGTAAGATTATAAAAGGATAAATTTAAGTTCTATGAGACACACACATTAGAAGTTCATGGGAAATTAAAAAAACAGATTAATAATTGTGGATTAAGAACAGTCTAACAAAGAGTTTTGAAGGGGGCTTGTGATTTGCCTGGTTCAATTAGTTTGATTATGTCGGGGAGAATTAGACTGAAAAATGAAAATAAGTTTCACCTTAGTGAAAGACTAGAAAACGGAGGTCTAGAGTTTGGCTAAATCGGGTAATATTAAACCTCTAGATATTTTTGATAAAAGGAGTGTTTTCAGATTAGTCTTGAAGGTGTGTGCATGTATGTGTGTGTGTGTCTGTGTTTCTGTGATGTTTTGAGATGAGGAGGATCTGGAATTTTGCAGACCATTTGAGTGGCTATTACAGTCATCTGGCTATGAGGTGATAAGCCCTGAACCAGGTTAATGTCAGTGAAAATGAAGATGAAGGGCTAATCTAAAAGACATTCAAAGGAAGGAATGACAAGACAGGTTATGTCCAGGGATTAGTAGGTCAAGCTTTATCTCTTTTGAGTATCGTATCATCCAATTAATTATATATGTAAGTGAGGAAGGAAACTTAGTTTCTCTTTAAGATCAAGGGATGGTAAAAATTTTTTTTTCATTTAACAGACAAAACTGGAATACTCACTGAGCCATATGAACAAAAGTAATTGTATTTGATCAAACTGTTAAAATCACAAATGAAAACTATTTTAAATATGATAATTTTTGATAAAATGAAAATATATTTAACATGTGTATATTATATATACACCCAAAGACTGATAAAGTATATACCATATGATGACTTGATTATAAGATTCTTGATGCTTTTATATGTCTTTTAGTCAATGTTATAAATGAAGTATACAGATATTATACTGAGGAATTTAATATTTCTTAGGAATTTATTTTGTATATTTCATATATGATCACAAAAAATTTAACTTGTTAAAACTTTTAAAATTCATCAATTGTGAGATGCTTCCTCAATAAAGAAATTAGTGGAAAAATCATTTATTGTATAAACTTTTCGTCTACTACTTAACTTGTTTTAATTGGTTTTGACAAATAATTTAAGATGCTAAGTTTATGACATTTTACAGTGACTTTTTAAGAGATGTTTCAGTATCACTATGGAAAAATAGAAAATATCCTTTTCTACTTATTTAACTTAAGATGTTCATTTACTATAATTAATGCTTCACTTTTATTTTAATCATGTTCACTATAGTAATTACACACTGTTGTCATATAATTATCTGTGGCTGCTGCAGTTCTTTCATTCTTTGTGACAATATTAAGAAATATTAAAGTTTGGGGGTAATTTTTTTTTTTGCTTTTTAAAACAATTTGGAAAGAATGTAGTTCATTAGAAATTTTTTTTCTTATTAATTTGCCTAAGAATAAATTTAATATTTAAAATAGGGAAATTATTTGACAATTATTTCATTAATATATGGAGCTCTCAGGCAAGGAAATACTCTCTTTCAATTGTATACCCTCACCATGTCTGAAACTTGGAACCTTGAGAGTTTCCTAGAGCCCTAAGACAATAATTGACTTAACCAGGTAACATATGAAGTCGATCTCAGAAACCAGTCTTGAACCTACACCTTCCTGGCTTCAAAGTTAGCTCTTTATCAATTATTGCACATTATGTACTATTTATAAAAATTAATCTTTATCTTTTGTCTTAGAACTGATCCTAAGTATTCTAAGACAGAAGAATACTAAAGTCTAGGCAATTGGAGTTAAGTGATTCGCCCAGGGCTATACAGCTAGGAAGTGTCTGAGGCCAGATTTCTTAGCCAGAACTACCCTTCTTTAGGTTTAGCTCTCTGTACGCTGACTGAGTCACCTAGCTGCTTCTCATTACATACTATTTAAAATATCTGCATGTGTGTGAAAGGAACAAAAACTGAGATTCCAAATGAGCATGTTCCATTAGCACCAAGATCCACATAATGCTACAATATTTAGCCCTTCATCTAAAGTGGTAGTTGCTTATTCCTTAATGAGCTGAGTAATAGTTTGCTTATTTTTTCACTGCAAAAAGTATTTTATTTTGTTTTTCATTAATTTTCTATATTCTCTCCTCTTAAAAATTTATTTGAGGGGGCAGCTGGGTGGCTCAGTGGATTGAGAGCCAGACCCAGAAACAGGAGGTCCTAGGTTCAAATCTGAGCTCAGACACTTCCCAGCTGTGTGACCCTGGGCAAGTCACTTGACCCTCATTACCTAACCCTTACCATTCTTCTACCTTGGAGCCAATACACAGTATTGACTCCAAGATGGAAGGTAAGGGTTTAAAAAAATTATTTGTATTTATATTCCTTCCCTCAACCTTCTACTTCCTATATATACAATTACAATATGATTACTATACCCTATGATAAAGGTTATAAAACTTCTAGAGTATTACTGATATTTCTGACCTGGCAGTTCAAAATATCAGAAACTCTTTGAAAATAAAACATTATGGATATTTATGCAGTATAAGCTGTGCTTTGTTTTGTTAGCTTTATTTTATTTTACTTTGCTAATGGAATAAACAAATAAATATTAGAAACAAAGCCAATCAAAGATTTTCCTGGTAAATAAGCTCATGGCAAAAATGAAAACATATTTCAGTCTCCATAGAGGAAAAAAGAGGGAAATGCAAAAGCCATTTCTCTAACTGCAAAAATTCAGTAACCTTTTCTAATGTGAATGGATTCTTACTCTAGCTCCAGCTACTCCTACAATCTGCAATTTTAGATAATAAAGAGGACTCTGCCTTTTGAGGGAAAGAAAATGAAACCTTTAATCAAATACTAACTGCACCTTCTAATTTCTAACTAGATCTCCATGATGTCTTCAAACTGGCGCTATGATTAAGATTATTTATAAATGTCATCATATGCAAAAAAAGTAATAATAAAAATACGGTACCCAAAATATTTTTAATTTTTCCACATTGCATAATTCAATTTTAAGAGACAGGTTCTGTGATCTTAAAAATTATTAATTGCATAGAAACCTAAGGGGAACTATTTCTCAGCCTTCAAAGTAAAACTTTTCTGTTGATACTCCTTAGTTCTAATTATGGAAATGAGAAAAAAATGTATTTGTTGGTAGACATTCAGAAGTCTTAACTGTGTGTGATACCAAAGTTCAACAGAATTCAGTGTGCTAGGCATAATGAATGTCCTAAAAAATTATCTTATGTTTATATTTTACTGAATAATTCATAGAAATGATTAACCTGAGATTTTAGTAGATATTTCACACTAATAGAAGTTTATTAAATTGGGAGAATTTCCCAATTAAGAGAACAATATTATCCACATGGACAAAATGATTAGTAGTAAAATCAAGTAGATTAAATATTGCTTTGAGTACATAGTGTCTGACTGAAGGATCAAACTAAAGAGGTCTCTGACAATGGATCATATTGTCTTTAATCCTTTCTTAAGTACATTTTTTATCAAATTGCACAAAGACATGGAAAGCATGTCTTTTCCCATCTTTTTTGAAGATTAAACCATCTGGGACTAAATAGCTAACAGAAAAGGACCAAAATCCAAAGGGCTAAAATAATACTCTAAAAGAAAAACTAATGCAATCAGCCACATTTTTAAAAGTATAATATTCAGGGCAAGGAAAACAATGATCCAGCTATTGTATTCAATGGAAAAGGCACATATGGAATACTTTATTTAGCTCCAAGCAATGTAGTCTTAAACAGGGGACAAAAAAATAAAATGGAAGAAAGGAAACAAAGTGAATGGAACTTGAGTAAGGAGACTAATTCTGAAGGAAATTGATATCAAACATAATAGAAGAAAAAAACTGGGAGTCTACCTCAGAAAAAGGAAGCTTTTCAAACTCTTTTTAAAAATTAGAAGAGCTGTCATCTGGAAAAAAGTTCAGCCATTCCATATATTTCCAACTAGCCTAGCACCAATGAGTGGATATTAGAAGGTAGATTTTCTTTCAGATTAAGGTAGAACCTTAATTAAAGCTAGTTGAGCATAAAAAAGGGATGCCTCATTAGTCAGTGAGTTTCCCAGCAGTGGAAGTGTTCAAGTAAAGATTATATTACCATATGTCAAGGTTGTTTTAAATGGAATTTTTATATGGAGTTGGAGGTTAGAATAGGTGACCTCTAAGTTCCCTTCTGATACTATGATTCATTAATCTGGCATTTTGGATGTGTAATACCCTTCAAAATCAGTCAATCACTTCATATATACTGTACTCCTCCAACAAACTAACCACGATTGGATTAACACATTTTTATTCTCATTTTTTCACAAGAGAAGAGGGAAAGAAAGAAAGAAAGAAAGAAAGAAAGAAAGAAAGAAAGAAAGAAAGAAAGAAAGAAAGAAAGAAAGAAAGAAAGAAAGAAAGAAAGAAAGAAAGAAAGAAAGAAAGAAAGAAAGAAAGAAAAAGAAAGAAAGAAAGAAAGAAAGAAAGAAAGAAAGAAAGAAAGAAAGAAAGAAAGAAAGAAAGAAAGAAAGAAAGAAAGAAAGAAAGAAAGAAAGAAGAAAAGAAAGAAATGACAAAAAAAGAAAAAAAGAAAATGTTTTACCCAAGGTCATTCATTTGATTGTAATCAATGTATAGGTTGTAGATGGGCTTTGCAAATTCAAATAATTGTAGATATTTTAAACAAATCCTTTCTAATAATCAGTGTAGTACAGAAAATTGGTATGCTGCCAAAAATTGAATATTTCCAATTAAGAACTTCATTTCCAAAGACTTGCCTATGAATCTCTTTTTATATTCCAATCAATAGTTTTATTACTGGAACCTCTCTTTGCTGCCTATTCTATGCAGATCAGCCCAAATGCTAGCTATAGAGCTTTTTTAAAATTATTTTTATTTTTAGGGTTTATTTTGAACCCTTATCCTCACATCTCCTTGGAGTTTCTCTATGTTTTCCTTCTTATAATCTCTAGGCACTTCCTTCTTACCCTCCCATGTCTCACAACACTTGTCAATTGTCATTCAGTTTAAACTCCATAAGTGCAGTATATTATAAGGGTCTTCTCCTCCTACTAGGGACTTGGAAATGTTCTTTTGTTAAAGCTGCTTCACCTCTGTTTAAAAATAACAGAAGAAAAGCAAACCCTTTTTTATCCTATCAGAATGAAAGTGCAAATAAAATGGCCTATTTCCTTTACAAAAGAGGAATAACTGCAGTGTGTTATTTGTAATTTAAAAGCAACTGAAAAGGCTATTCATAGAAGACTAGAGAAGGAAGGACAGTAAAACAGTCTGTTCATTACATCCTTTCTTTAAAGACTATTTTAACTGTGAACTCAGTTTATCTGTTTTTATTTATAAATATGATCTGGGCAGCATCTGTAATACACCTCAAGCAGAACTGTTGCTTTTAGAGAAAAGAGCTAGATTTTTTCTCTTTGGTCTTATCTCTGTGCTCTTGGTATTCCTTAATGCAATAACAAATAGCAAATCTACAGTTTAGAAATCGGCTACCTAAGCATCTACCTAAGACTTTATCATCTAAACCATGTGTACCTACTGAATGCCAACAGAGAATCTTCAGTGCATCTTATCTTTAATAAATAGATTGATAGGTGGTACAAATAAATACATACCTATAACTATTATACATAATATATTATATCTATATATGCATGATATTTTATTTTAAGCCTAAAATATGACATTCTCAAGAAACCTGACAGATGATAAAACTGCATGAGGGTGGTGTATGTGTGTATGTTTTCATAACAAAGTGAAATTGCTAATTTCTTTTATTTTAGTAACTGCCTAGATTGGGGAAATTGAATCAGAGTTAAAAAACAGCATATGGAGCTGCTAATGAAAGTGAAGAACCTGTTCAATTTTCCGCACATTTATGCTCTTTTTTATGTGTCTGAAAAAGTCAAATCCCACAATGACTCCAAAATTTGTTTAAAAATTCTGAATATTGAGATAGAAAGTTAGAAACTGAAGTTTTTCATATTAAAATACTACTCAGATTCTAACATCACTTCATAGGTTTCATGTGTTTTCCTCCATGAACAGAAAAAGCATTTTCATTAAAACTTTATTTGTCATTAGTCTTATTTGTCATTAGTCTCTTGGAGACTGCTTAAACATATGAATTGGGCAACTAGTTGGTACAGTGGGTAGAGTGGCAGGCCTGGAGTCAGGAAGACTCATCTTCCCAAGTTAAAAGCTTGTCTTCAACATTCATTAGTTGTTTGATTCTGGACAAGTCATTTAATTCTATTTGCCCACGTTCCTCTTTGGTAAAAATGAGCTCGAGAAAGAAATGGCAAATCATTCCAATATATTTTCCAAGAAAAATTCAAAATGAGTCAAGAAGAGTCAGACATGACTGAAATAATTGAATAACAATGATTATATCAGTAGAGGGATGAAATGGGAAATAATATTATAACATCCTAAACACTCCCCAAAAGGACAATGGACAAGCGATTTGAACAAGTTTCAAATGTTTGCAAAAGGAAGAAGAAAAATTAGCACATAAAACCTTCAGAATCCTCTCCGGAAGCTGGCAGAAGTCTTACTACCTCACTGATTCAATTCTATCATGTTTAGAATTAGTCAAGTATATTTCCTCCCCAGACAATACCATAGATCAAAATTCTAAATGCTGGTTCTGCATATAATTTGCTTTGGCTACATACTTTTGGAATCAGGATTTTTGTTGCTGTTTTTGTTTCTTTTTGTTTTTTTTTAAAGCTAAATTGCTTTTACTGCCTATGACTGCTTCAGTACCTTTTACTACGCTCTACCAAGATTGAAATTATCTTGGTAAGTATCAGGAGAAACTTTGCCCAATGCCTCCTCCATTTACCATGCCTCCTCAGTCTCTGTACTCCTAAAGTAATATAATTTTTAAAGATCAGAACTTGTTTTAAAAATATTTAGAAGATAAGAACTTTTTTAATTGAAAATTGCATTTAATTAATTTTATAATATATTTTATAATAATAAATAAATAAATAAAATATAATATATTTTTATAATTAAATAATTTAATTAATTAATTAATTAATTTCCCTCCTCTCCTTCCCCGCTCCATAGCCAATGAACAATTCCACTGGGTTTTACTTGTGGAAGATCAGAACTTTTTAAAGGATAACACTTTCTATGATAAATAGAGGCCTACTGCAAAACTCATTTTTTAACACAAAAAAATCAATAATTTATAACATGCCAAATTTGGATATTTAAAGAATTACAGAGAATATTTCATGCCTACTTTCCCTCATTATGACTTAATAATATTCAATAAATTAACTATTTGGGAAGCATTTATTTGCTGTTGTGTGCCAGGTATTATACCATGTATAAAGGACACAAAGAAAAAAAAATCATCCTTGTCCTAAAGGAATTTACATTTTGTCCAAAAAAAACAAGTGTACACATATGAATATATGCAAAAATAAATAAAATAAATAAATAAATATATATGCAAAAAATAAATACCATTGATACTCTGGGGCAAAAACTGGACTCAGAGTTGCTGTTACTAGAACTCTGAGATGTTAGAAAGAATTTTCAGAGAAGCTATAATAAAACGTAAATGATTTTTCAAAAGGTTTTTCTAACCATTGCACTTACTCTCAGATGTGGTCAATGCATTATTTAGCTTTACTGAATTACTATCTTATCTCTTTTTTTCACTCTTTGTTACAATGAATGGTTCCTAAAGAGGACAGGAGAAGGATAGATTTGGAAATTAAGTTAACTGAAAACAAAAGAGCTTAAAATGGACTCCAAAACTACATCAGAATCTTTAAATCCCAAATATTGGTCATATTTTCTTGCCAAGAACATAAGCAATGTATCTGGGGTTCACATAGCAGAGAGTTCAGGCAGATAGGAAATACAAATTAGGAAAATAATCAAAGGGAGAAACTGAGACTCTTGTAAGATATGCAGAAAAAGGTTCTATTGATATAATGTAATTTCCCATCATAAAGTAACCTGTTATTCCAAAGGTTTGGTCAAGCATGATAAAGAAAATTGAAGGCATAACCTTTGATATTGAATTATAACAGTGCTCCATTTGTAATTGGTGCTACTTGAATGTTTTCCATTACATACAGGTATAGATATCCTATTTCTTTATTAAAAGTCATGTCTCACAAGTCCAATGATAAATCATCAATTATGGATCTTCCATTTTTAGTATTAATAAGTCCTTTATGGACTAAAGTCCTTAGGCATACAAGTGACAAGGTTCAATACAAATAGAAAGGGAATTTTGGAAGAGAGAGAAATAAAGGAAAGTGGTTAGTGTGGTGGGAAGAATTTGCAGAAATTTGGAGGAAAGGAAAGAAAAGACTATCCAATTATGAAATCATTATCAACTAAAGTGAATTAAGAGAATACTTAAATATAAAATACTTTTGTAGTATATAGTAAAATAACTTCATTGGGGTCTTACTAATAACTTTCTATAACAGGGAATTTGGTATAATTGGTTCAAAATTATATTGTACTGTGTGGTACCAGAAGTACTTTATTATAATATTATGAAAAAAAAGAAAGAGTTATGGAGACTCTCATACAGTGAAAAACAGAATGGAAAAAATATAATATGCAACAAAACTAAAATGACTGTTGCAGATATCCAGTACATTTGCAGGAGATTATCTCCTCAACAGTTTCAATCACCAAATCTATCAGCATATTACTATTTTGGCCTTGATTTTCAACTGAAAATATCAGTCCTTTATTAGCAGTCCCATTCCAATGGACCCAAAAAAAACTTGGGGATTACAATTTTTTAAATGCTTCCCTAGCAAAGAAAAACAGAGTTTGAGGTGGAAAAAATATTTTGGAAAAATGAAGTATATATACAAAAAGAAATATAAAAGAGTTTTTATAAATAATTTTTAAGAATCCTATGATTTAGTTCTCATCAATATTTATTTCATTAGAGCATGACAATAAACTTATTTGTTAGAGATGAGAATCCAGGCCATTTTTATGAAAAAGAACAGATTACATATAGGGAATCAAAAAATTCAGGGCTGATATTTTTGTTTAGTAATGTTGAAGATTTTATCTCTAAGAGACTTATTGTCATGCTCTAGTCATAATATCTAATACTTTTAAGTGTTATTATCATGATATCATTCACTTAACTTACATATTCAATATATGTACTCTATAATTGTCATTTTTTAAATCATGTCTTACTCTTTGTGACCTCATCTGGAGTTTTCTTGGCAGAGATACTAGAGTTGTTTGCTGTTTCCTTCACTAGTTCTTTTTACAGATGAGGAAACTGAGACAAACAAAGTTAATTGTATTTTATACTATCTGTACTTTTAACATGTTTTAATATACAAATCACTTCAATATCCATTCAATAAAAACTTAGATACAGGAGATGTTCTGAAACTCTTCATTTGAAGAAACAGAAGACTTGCCTTTAAGGGTCCACTTGAAACAAATACTGTCTGTAAGGAGACTGTATCTTGAATTTCTGAAATATGTTCTAACTTGTATTGCTCAAAATGGTAGGGACAGGGTGTGCATTTTTTATGTGCTTCTGATGCATCCTTATGTCTTACTCATAAATTTTAGCAAAACACAGCATACCATGGCATACAATATCCCAAAAAGCAAGCACTGTGCATGTCGATGCATGAGAAATAATCTGTTCCAAATTCTGCAGAATACATGTTGGGTACAAGGAAGTCTTTCGCAGAATTCAGTAGAGTGGCCAGCCAAATAAAGTCAAAGTTAAAACATTACAGACATAACCTATGATTCTCTGAAATCATTAGAAGCACCTTATATGGAAGGAATATGCTATAGCCAAGCTATGCTTAAGCTGTGAAAAATAAAATGAGCCCAGGGGGTGGAGGAATTGCCAAAATTTAACTCCCTCACAGAAGTTAAGTCATTGACTCTATTTGGAATTACAATATGCTTAAAAAAAACCTGCTCATCCAATTAGCATTATAGTGGCATATTAAAATTGCTACAAAAGTCTTTAAAGTAAAAGGATGCTTCTTTAGAGGAAATTTTTTCCCTAGTACTTTATTTCAGGCTACATAGTTTTATAAGGTAGTCTCGGTAGGTCACCAAATTTTGCTTTGCTCGTTTTACAAAGCCATAAAGAGGCACCCCGTGACAATAAGAGATTTCATCCTGTTTATAGTACATAAGTAAGAGGAAGATCCTGAAAGAGAGCTCCCAGCTGCTGCAATCCATTTGTTAGCTCACTGTATAGCTCTGTTTCTCTGAAAAATCAGTCAGAGTTTGCTCTCATTTAAAAAAACAAATACCCGATCATCTCAGTTTCTCAGTATGTAAAAATGAGACATGCTTATAAGTTAATGATTATTGTGAGATGTGATGCCAGAAAACACATTTGTAATGCTACATTATTTCATGGAAGTTCTACCCCAGTGCCTCACTTTGGCCATAAGGTGACCCTATGTTTCCAAAGATAATGCCAAGGGAGTACAAGCTCTGGCAAGTCCAGGTTGGAAAGACTTTGAGTATGACCCAGTGACGATTTACATATCTTTTGTTCAAGGGCCAGCTTAATTTAGCTTTCAGAGAAAGGCTTCTCTCTATGCCAGCTACTGATGATCCTAATTTATTTTTATTTTTAGTGCACGGTAACTTTATAAACTATTTACGATGGTATAGGAGATTGCCTTCTGGGTTACAATACCATCTACTCTTGAAATATGGAAATGTTTCACTTATATTCTACTCAAACTGTACACGGGATGCCTTGAACGAGAGGCAGTTTGAAATAATGGGCAAGGTTTTTCTTTAGAGTCCACAGTTCAGTTTTACCTCTGATAAATAATGGTTATACACCCTTGGGCAGTTCACTAAGGCTCTCACTGCTCCAGGCAGTGCTCTAGGAAAATATATAAGGAACAAATGAACAAGTTGCACAAATGAAAGGAATATAATTATCAACCAGTTCCTACCATCAATAGAATCAAAGGTCTATTCCCCCATCTTCACCCCCAAACAAGGGGCTATGATCTGTTAATACTCACATCAACAAAACTACAGACCCTAAAAGTATTAAAGTAACACTCATGGCAGGCTGAGGAAGCTCTGAGTGCTAACTCCAAAGGTTAGTCAATCTTTTAAAAGGCTTTTAGGGTTCCTTAATGTTTCCCAACTAGTTAGTCAGTGATTATTAATTAAGAAGTCTTGTTCCTTTTTTTTTTCACTTTGAAGGTTCTAAGAGGCATTATGATGCATTTTCATGGATAACATGTATCTAGATGAACTTGTTCATGCTGGTGAGCCAAACATTCTTGGTTAAACCTGTGATTCTTTTTTTAATATATTTAAATTAAATATTAATCCTAAGAGACTTTCTGAATTTTTATTTTATGGATTCTTAAGTGAGTTCAGTAATTCTGATCAGTTGGTAAGTATAATCAAAATAAATGAAAAGGAAAAAATATATATAGAAGGGCAAAATCCACCAGAAGGAATTAATACACAAATATGTTTGTTTTTTATCCAGAGTTAAGAAATAACTAACCTCACTATATTTAATATTCTTTAGTGTTTAAACTTTGTAGATTTAAGCATGGAGTATAAGAGGATAAAAAGCAACAGTAAATTGTCATCTAAACATAGAAATCAGCAAATTCATTGATAAAGTAGTATTGTTAGAATAGATAATTAGTGAACTTTGATATTTTTGTAAGAAATGCAGTGTGGGAAATTGGAAAATGATAGTTTGTGTGTTCACTTATTTTATGTTTAAAACTTTCCCAAGCCTGAAAGATACCTTTGAAACTATTAAGTATGCTGGCTCCATACCTATTAAGCATTCAAGCTTTTTGGGGGGGAACAGGATATTTTTGGAGATATAATTGCCTGTTGGAGAGTTGTAAGTAATGTGGGGCTATTTGCTTCAGAACATATTTTCCTCTGAACACAAATTTCTTCCCAGTAAGATGAGCATGTTTTTTATCTTGTCAGAGTAAAGAAACATTTTTAATCATTAAATGATAGTGATATGCATGTATATCAGATTTATTAATCTGGACTTGAATTACATATTTTGGCCATGTTATTTTTCAAAGATTCACAGTGTTAATTTCTGCATAATCATAGAAAACTAGAAGAAAACCTAATAAAATATGAGGACTGTTATGAATTACTATTTAATGGCTTAACTTCTGGCATTATATTAAATTTTATGTTGGTCACATTTTTGTGGTGCTCTTTTAAGATGAAATTCAATGAAATGATAAGATGATATGTTACACGGAAACACAAAGACATATGCCTAGTGTACAGTCATGCATAACTCACAGCCAAAGATATTTCGTAATGCTTATTCCATGCCGGCCCTGATCTGACAACATCCAATCTTACTGAAACACAGGGCAAAATATAAGATTTAAATTATACCATGTTCAGAGCTGTTTGTCTAGAAGGATACAATGACTTCAGATAGATACTATAATATGGTACATAATTTGATTTACTGATATCTGATCTCACCTAGTATTCTTCATTTTTACAAATCTTAATTCTATGCTCAAGAGCATTAATGGTTTTGCAGGTAATGTAAAGCAAAAATAGGTTCCTGAATGTTTCCGAAAAGGTCTTCAGAGCCTGTTCCTACTTTCTCACTTATACCCTACAGTGAGAAAAGGACCACAAAGCAAAGTCTCAGTCTAAGGAGGATGGGAAAAGGCAGAGACTAGAGAGCATAAAGTGATGTACACCAAGTCACCAAAGTTGAGTTTAAATTCCTTATCTGCCACTTCATCAATCCTCTAATTTTTGTAGATCAAAGCTCATTTATCTGCAACATGAAGTTGGAATAAGGAACCTCTAAATTCCTTGTTACCTCTAACCCTAATACTCCTATAGCTAACAAAATGAGGGCGCTGCCTCAGACAGGAGGACCTGAATGATGCATAGGCAAGGAGATGCTTTAATTATGTACTGCACCAAATTCTAACTGCAGATTATTAAATATTCAGCGCAAACACAACAATCAGCAAAATCTAAAAATTGGGACCTGATTTATTGTTTTGCTGATGGTCTAGATTTAAAAAAGTGACTTAATAACGTAGATTAAATTCAAAAGTATGTCCTACATACATGATTTTTTTAAGAGTGGTTGTTAAACTTTTAATAGTAAAACACTGGGAATAGAAGGAAAATAATACCTATTTATGGGATAGCTTCCTATTTTAACAAATTATTTTTGTTAACTAATTGCTAAGTAAGCAAAATGAAGTGACTAAGAAAGCTGACCTTTCAGAAAAACAAACAAACAAAATCCTGGGTTCCAGTTTACCCTCTGGCATACAAACTTTGTGACCGGGAAGTGTCCCCAAGAGCAACTAACTCCCCAAGGACGGTTGGTGCTGATATGAATTAATTAGTGTTTTTTTATAATTAGGGATTCCCCAAACTAACAAAATTGCAGCTCTAAAAGAAAAAACAAAACTAAGTGCTATAAAGTATTGTTTTTCATCTATGGAAGGACACATACCATACATATTAGCACCTTTTATGTAAAATCTATGTCTGTAAAACATTCAACTAATATTTTAGGAAAGAATTAAGCAATGCTTAAGAAGACTAGTATTTATTAACATGACTCATGGTTTTGCCATCATGTTTACATCTTCCCCCAAACTGAAGTAATCTGCTATCACTGTAACATCCTCAGTGGTATATTCCCTCCTCTTTCTTTAATAGATGCTTTAGTTCTAAGTAGATTAAAAATACAAAGCAGAAACGTCCTTTAGGGTTTGAATAACATAAAATTTGGGGGGAAAATATTTGTCACATGTATTCTCAGTTGTGGACAAATAAAATTATATGCTGAAGTCTAGCCAATAAATTAGAAATTTAACCTTTTAAGGGTACATTTATCGTGCTTCAATTTCCCTGGTTGATTTGCTCTTTGGGTAATATATTACTAGGAAAGAATTCAAAATACATTTCTATTTACTCATTTATTTTTTCTATTTATTTCTATTTACAGTATTTCTACTTACACCCCTGAATTCTCTATGATATAATTGCATGCCAAAATTTAAATTAAGGAATGTTTGTGCCCAGTTTTTTTTAGTCAGAAATGTAAGAGTTTAAACATGTCAAGAATTACTCCTGATCATAGGATTTTATATCCCAGGTGCCTTTCTCATTGAAAAAAATTTTTTTTTCTATTCCATAAGGAGTTTCAATGAATTTTATACTTATAGCTATGAATTTTTTTAAGAAAAATAAATATCAATTACATATCTTAGAGAAAGACACACCAAGGCAACCAGTAGAAGGTAAAAGTTCACTTGGTTTCTTTCTTTGATTGATAAAGTTAAGCAGAATATGCAAAGCATACAGAGTTTCTGAAAACTTCCTCCTTAATAAGGATGCTTCTACCGGACCTGAAGGACTGTAGAGAGGAGATGCGAATTCAAGAATTCCTTTGAGCAAAGTCCTGAATAAACAGCTACTTGATTACCATAATAGAAGGATAATAAGGAATCAGTGCATCTGTTCTATTTGGTCTTCTATTGCATTATTTCATATTTTTATAGATTCATCTTCTTCTATAACAATTGTTGTATATCATATATACTTTTTCAAAATATAGTTTATATAAAATTTAATGTGGTCTTTATATATGTATATATTTATAATACATACACAAATATACATATACATATCATATGTACATATATAACAGCTAGCATTTATATAGTAATTTAAGATTTGCAAAACACCATGTAAATATTAACTCACCTTATTCTTACAATAACCCTAGGATTTAGGTGCTATTATCATCCTAATTTTACAATTAAAAAAAAAAAGAACCTGAAGCAGACATACATTAATGATTTGCCAAAGGTCATACATCTAATAAGTGCCTGAGGTGAGATCTGAATTAGATCTTTTTGACGTCAGGACTTTATCCCCTGAGTTATACATACATTTTACCTTTGCAATATCTGTCGATTATATCTACTGTCATCTGACATATCACCTGGACTACTGCAGGAGCTTACTGGTGGGTCTTTCTGCCTCAGGTATCTCCCCATACCAATCTATCTATTCACCACTAAAATAATTTTTCTAAGTTGCAAGTCTGACCATGTCAAGCCCTTGTACCCAATAAATACCAGTGACTCCCTATTGACTCCAGGATCAAATACAGAATCCTCTTTTAGGCCTTCAAAGACTGTTCTACTTTCCATATTACTCTCTACCATATACTTTTTTATCACTGGTCTCCTTACACTTCCAAGAAAATGCAAGTATCCTTCCCACGTTAGGGTTAGGGCTATAGTGTTCTTCACGATCTAGAAAATCTGATAAAAAATTTTGGTCCCCCCTTCATAGCAGAGAAGAAATATGAATTATTTTCTTTTTCTTCTTTGGTATTTTTATAGTACCTGATTATAAAATCTGGGTTAAGTTTTTGGTCATAAACTATTTATTTTCTAAACTTTTTTTGTGTGTGTGTCAATTGCAGCTTCTGCAAAACTCCCCCAAAATTCCCTTTTAATTTCTTATACTGACCTGTGATATTTTGAAATTGAACTATGGAAAGTCATGATGTGGAAGGGATACCTGCACTTCATCTCTCAGATCCAGTCATTTTCTCTAGCTATTCTCCATGCCTGTAATTCTCTCTTTCTTCATTCCAATTACTGACTTCTCTGGTTTCCTTAAAAATCCCAACTAAAATCTCATCTTTCACACTGAATCTTTCCCAAACTCTTTTAATTCTAGTGCCTTCTCCTTTATTTCCTATTTATTATATAATATGTGTGTGAATATCTTGTTTGTAGACTTTTTGTTGTCTACTTCATTATATTTTGCACACCTGGAAGTCATGGACTTGACTTTTTTTTCCTTTTTGTATCCCCTGTATATAGCACAATACCTAGCACATAGTAAGTGCTTCATAAATATTTACTGATTGAAATATATACAAAGTGTATGGGGGGAACAGAACCTCCACCCCACCCCAAAAAAGCATGCTAAAAGACTAGAACATTTCAATAATAATCTTTGCTTTGGAACAGGAGTTGAAATAGATTTGTTTATGAAAGTAGCAAAAGGGCTGTCTGCCAGTAGGAGAGGGAGCACTTCAGCATGGGTTTTTCTGCCATGTTTCGTGCTTAAGGAACAATATGAAAGTGAGGCTTCGGTGAAGACATTTATTGAATAAATTATGCCAATTTCACATATCTCTGGATCCTCTAAACCTGTTATATGACATTTTAAAAGAATATATTTCATCTATTCATATATTTCCCAATTTTCAGAAGAAAATAACCAATATGCTATTACTTTTTTCTGACTCTTATTCTTAAGAAAACGAATAAAATAATAACATACATTTCAAGTCTTTGATTACTTAGTTGCATCAGATTCATTATGGAAAGGATGAGCTAGGGAAGGGAAAGACTGAGGAAAGGAAATAACTTCTAAGGATATTCCAATACTGTAAGTAAGAGCTGTTGAAGACACAATAGAGAGTGATTGTCATGTGAATAGAGAAACTGGAGCAGTCAAAAAGTATTGTCTTGAAGGTGGAATTGACAAGCCATGAAAGCTAATGGGATATGAAGGATGTGAAAGAAAGAATAGTTGAGGATGACTAAAAGGTTACAAAGCTGGGTAACTAGAAGGATTATGGTACTCTCATGTGAAATGGGGAAATTAAGAAAAGGTTATGGAGAAGAGATAATGTGTTCTTCTTTGAATGGAGTGGGCTTAAGATACCTACTAGACATATATCAGAAAGATTCAATATTCAACTCCATAATACTCAGCTACTCTGATGAGAAAATAGTCCAAAATAAAACATCCATGATAAAAAAATGCTAATCACCTCCAGAGAGAACTAATGTACTTTGAATACAGATTGAAACATATCTTTTTTTTTGTACTTTATTTTTTGTCTGTGTTTTCTTTCCCTAAATCGTAATATGGAAATAAGTTTGCATGAAATCAACATATAATCAACATCAAACTGTTTGTCTTCTCAAGGTGGGAAGAGAGAAAGAGAATTTGAAACTCAAAAAATTTTTAAATGATTACTAAACTATTTTCTTACATCTAATTTGGAAATATTTAATGAAATAAAAATATTTTTAAAATAAAAAAGAAATTAAACCTTTACAAAATGATCTCAATAATGATTTTATAATAAACTACACATTTCCCCAGTGCTGCCTTGGTCAAGGTAGCCACTCACTCAGTGCTGGAATATGAACAAAATTAGAGTACATGTAATAGCAACAAAAAGTTAGCACAAAATGCATTTAAAATTTAATGCATCTATTTTTTTAATGTCTAAATTTGGTTTTCATGAAAATATATTTGAAGTGATATATCAACTTTCTTTTTAGAATTTGGGACTTCTGTTAGGCAAGTGACCAGGAGGAATATATTTTAAATGGGATAACTAATGTTCATTATAAACCAAATTTATTATAATTACATAATTATATTGTGCCTAATTATAAATTTATAATTTTGTAAAGCCTAAATTACATTATAAAATAGAATCCTATTTAGAATATTAAATATTAAAATATTAAAAATTATGGATAAAGTGGCATTAAGAGTTTTTCTGAAGTGCAACTAATACCTGAAAATGAAAATCAATAAACAAATATTTATTAAAGGATTACCATGGGCTAAAGTGCTAAGCCCTGAGGTATTTAAAGGAAAATAATACCTGACCTGAATCAACTTAAATTTTAATAGGTGAAAGTACATATAAATATAAATCAATACAAATAATAGAAATACAAAGTATATGGAAAATAAATTAGAATGAAAGTAAGAGCTAAGGGGAAAGAAAACAGCACATATTTCATACTCTAATATGCTATAGAGCAAGCTTAACTCAGATTAAAGAAAGATATCAAAATCAAACTTTGTTTTGTTTTCTCTAGAAACCTATTAAAATAGGATACCACTTTGGAGAGACAGAGTTGAGAGTGTTCAAAGTTTCTTTTATCTCTGTGATTCTATAATGATATTTGTGTGTGTGTGTGTGTGTGTGTGAGAGAGAGAGAGAGAGAGAGAGAGAGAGAGAGAGAGAGAGAGAGAGAGAGAGAGATGAGATGAGATTTATGGACATGAAGAAGAAGAGACTAATATGCTGGACAGGACAGCACATAATTAAATGCAAGTGGGACCTTTTTGACTTTCTCCCATATGTTTTCTTCAAAAATTGAAAGGGGGAGAAACACTCATGGATTCTCATATAGCTAAGCTTGAAAAGTAAAAGAATAAAATAATCTTTCCCTTTTTAACAGCAACAACAACAGGAGCTAAGTAATCAAGTTAGAGCTTCTGCCCTTTATATCTTACAAAAGCTTAAGAAATGCATGCACAAAAACCACTATGTCCACGAACAATTGATAACTCTAATTTAATAGCTACTTGAACAGGGGGCTTTGATAAAATCCAGATGTAGACTGCAAAAGAAGGCCATATGGGTTTGATTTCAGAAAGGAGAATAAAAACAGTCTGTGGTTGAAATAGACAAGGGCTAAGCATGGGTTTTAGATCTTCATTATAATGGAATATAAAGATGAACTAAGACTCAATGTTGTCCAGGAAACTAGGAGGAGTTCTCAAAATTAACTTTTCAAAGAAATGGTGAAGTCTGAATACAACTGAGCCTGCTAAATAGACTGTAGGAAGTTAGGGAAGAAAGGTAGTCAAGAAAAAACTACATTACATACAAAAGTTGTTCATTTTTGTCCTTTTAAAGGCAATATTTGGACACATACCCAGACCTAAAGTTGCAGATTAATAATTAGTAATAACACATCAATAGAAACTTCCAATTCAAATATTTCAAATGTTTTGGTTGAAATTAATGTAAAATATCTGGATAATTCTGGCATCGGAATTATCTGAACAAACATCACAATGTATATAGTAGATATCTGGTGTACTGCGAAAAAGTAATAAAAATCAAGATGAATTTCTAGAATTGCTTATTGGCATTATTTCACTTTTATGTGCCTTCTTAAGTAAGGGAAATGCATGGCTTTATTACATAACATCAAAAATTGGTAATTTATAGATTTTTCTTTTCTCTGAAACATGTTTATTTGCTAATATACTTTGTATATTTATCTTAAAGTTATGATGCAGTATTTAGGCAGAATACTTTGAAATCTAAGTATTTGCAGCGCTCAACATCTACTAATGTGTTTTCTAGGTAAGATATGCACCAAGCTCCCATGGTAAGTCTTCATCTAAGTTTGCTCACTAATTTTTTTTAAGGCTACAATACAATATTGAGATCCACCAAATCCAGTATTAACAGACCCTTACAATTACTAATTATGTAGCATTAGGCAAGTCACTTGATGTCTCTAAACTTGGTTTCATCATCTGTAAATTTATAGTAAATACCACCTGTGTTACTTAATTCACAGGGATTTATGAAGACTTTTAATGAAATAATGAATGGAGAATACTTGACAGAGCTTAAAGTGGTATATAAGCATTAACTACAAAAAGAAAAAAGGAAAGAAGCAAGTTTCCACCCTTTTAAATATTGCTTTCAATAGGAATTGCCTCCCATAGATAATAATCTCTGTGAAATATTACTCATATAAAAGCAAAATGGAATTAGAGATTTCTTGCACTACAATATAGCTTTTTGTATAAAGGCAGTTTTCATTATTTTTAGTTGCAAAATATATGGCAACATCTAAAATTAGAGTTCTTTTGCAATGCCATACTGCTAAGATAGAATATGTAAAATCTATTCAGTAATGACAATTTACATATATCCTATGAAGTGATCCATAACTGCAGATTTATTATCTTTTAGAGAAAGTAAGATATTTATATTATTGCCTAATATAAAATGCTAATAATATAATAATTAAACTTAAGATGTTTGCTTCTAATTTGTTTGAGTATATTATACACTATGGTTATTGCATATCAGGGTATCAGTAGTGACTTTTTATTTTCACCAAAATATTGATAATATATATAGAAATAAAAATAGATTTTAAACACTTAAAAAATGTTGAATTTGCTACTACCACAGGATCTCAATAGGGTGTTGTGATGGTAAGGGCCATCAGTATTACTTGTTGCTCACTAAATCATCAGGGAAGTTTTATAGTTGATTTACTAAATTCCATTTTCTTCTTTGCTTCCATACTGGTATTTTAGGATTTCAGTGACACTGCTCATCCAAGTGATTGAACGGCTTTGAAGGTGAATTAAGAGAGGGCAGCCAAATCCAGGCAACTCAGAAAGATCAGGGACAGAACTCTAGATTAGAAGGATTATAGGGATAACCTAGGCTGAGAATTCTTGCTGTGATCTTTTAATTGTCTAGATTTTTTTCTTACATTAGCAGCATTCACTAGAAAGTTCTTTCTTATTCTACAAGTGTATAGACTAGAGTAAAAATGCTAATATTAATGGGGCACTAGAGTATGATAAAATGCTACATAAAACACTCTCAAAACTTCCTAATTAGAAACAATCAACCAATTAGCACTTTGTGAAGTGCCTACTGTGTGCTATGCACACATTAAGTTCCATACAAGAAAGTTTCTTTTATCTAATCAAAATTGATGGAAAAAAATTCATAGAAGAAGCAACCCAGAAGATATATATTTTAAAACAGAAGTTATCACAATGTCAAATTTTCAAAGCTAAGTGCTCTAACTCTTCTGTATAATCTGTATTCTGTATTATCCCATTCACAAACATTTCCATCAGCTACTCACAGATCTGAGTGATTCTCATTTTAAGGATGGCACATAGGAAACATGCTAACCTAATATGACTTGAGCATATATCCTCATTCCTTTTCCTGAATAACTGCAAAGAGGCTTAAAAGAAGAAAAAAAAAGACCCGGGGACATCTGGGTGGCTCAGTGGCTTGAGAGCCAGGACTAGAGATGGGAGGTCTTGGGTTCAAATAAGGCCTCAGACACTTCCTAGCTGTGTGACCCTGAGTAAGTCATGTAACCCCCATTGCATAGCCCTTATTGCTCTTCTGCCTTAGAACCAATACACAGTATTGATTCTAAGACAAAAGGGAAGGGCTTTAAAAATCAAAAGACCTGTTGTCTTAGCATCAATTCCAAGACAGAATGACAAGGGCTAGGCAATTGAGGCTAAGTGACTTGCCCAGGGTCACACAGCTAGGAGGTATCTGAGGCCATTTGGAAGCCAGGTCCCTCTGACTCCAGGTCTGGTGCTCCATCTGCTGTGGTACCCAGATGCCCCTAAGGTTCTTATTTTTTTAACAGGAGTGATAAATCATCTTCTTTGTAATTCATCCTATCTAAAAACTATGACTCTTTTCCCCCCTCTTTTTTACTGCTCTGTTACTACATTTGCATGAACAAAAAGGACTGCATGTTGTATTCTTCTTTGTCTTCAGTGACCATATTCAAAATCTTTCAAGAGAACTCTGGAATGCCAACTCTCATCCTGCAACCATCAGGGTAGTATAAACATTCCTGTCTGAAGAGGACACCATGCTAGTTAGATAAAGTCTGGGAACACTGAAGAGCCTTGAATCATTGTCATCATCATCTTCATCACTACTATCACCATCTCTACTATTTATATAGTGCTTAAAGGATTGCAAAGCACTTTACATATGCTAATTCCCATCTCATGTATCCTTTGAGGTAGGTGCCATTATTATCCCCATTTGACAAATAAGGGAAATGAGACTGAGAGAGAAGTTACATGAGGATCACAGAGCTACAAAGTGGGGTAGAATCTGACCTCAGGAATGTCTAACCCTAAGAAGAGGAAGGATCTGAAGCACTTTACCTCCTTGCTGCCATACTACATTACCTGTGTGCTATATTGCTGTAATAATATATAAATCTGACATAACCTTCCACCCAAGGCCCAATGGTCTCTAAAGAATTGAAAATGGGCATCACCTAAATGTCAGTGGAGGAGTTTGTGAGGAGTACAAGCAGGATTTATCACCTGATGATAACAAAGATCATCAAAGATAAAAAGGAAAAAAGGATATAAATAACAAAGGTAAATAAAGATTGACTGACCATATGACAAGGGCAAGATACTGAGTTTTCCAGTATCCAAGAGAAAGCAGAGAAGGCTCCCATAGAACAAATGTATGTTCCCTCTGGATACCATCTGCAGGAGGACATGGATGAGAAAAGCACAGGAAAGCCAGAAATGGATGGGTTATACTCTCTCTCAATGGAAAGAACATCTAAACTGATGAGATCATGGCTCCATTTCAGAACATAAATAATGAGAAGCCATGCACTGATAACTTACCAACATGCCAACAATTCACTGGCAGAAATGAAATCATATTTAGCAGGTCCATTTTGTCTGAGAAACAAGCCTTCATAATAGTCCACAGAAGAGCTATACTTTTAAAATTGGAAAAAAAAAGATGAACCAAAAAACCAAACACCAAACGTCTTAGAAAAATTGCTAAAAGAGAAGGGAAGGAAAAAGAGAGAGAATAGACAATCCAAATAAGTATTCCATCCACACTAAAAACACAGGGTACCATGAAGAATAAATCCTGTTACACTAATCTGATATTTGCCAAGAAGGCAGGAATAGATCTGCTTTACTGAAGGAAAGGAAAATGGGTAATGCAACTCGAACTCAAAAGGCTATTCTGGGGTTTTACTGAATTGAAATATATTATTGTCTACAGTGACCACCCAGATGCTAGAAGGGCCCCAAAGCATCTGGAGATAAGGTGTGGCAAAAGATCAAGAGTAACATGATGTGATCTTTAGAAGAATTTAATGGGGGATTTAGTTATTGTCATTAATTATTTCTATTAATAGGTAATAGTAGCCATATAACACATATTTAGACCTTTTTGTAATCACATACAAAATGAGAGTGATGTCTTTTTGTAAAGAACTTGGCAGGGTCAAGAGTAGATAGGTAAATCATAAGAGCACCAGGTATAAATCAGTATAAGGGAAGTATGTGTAGTGTATGAACTAAGTAAAAGGGTGAGGTTATTTCTTAACAAAAAAGGTGGTTGAACATGAAAGAATTAATCTAGGAAGTATTACAAAATCAACACTTCATTGGGAGGCATAAGAAGGACTTCGAACATCTTTTAGATCTGGCATTAAGTATAAAATTCATTCAAATGTCACAATGTTTTGGACAAATAATTTGCCTAAATTAGAGACAAGAATCCAAGATCTAAAATAGAAATTAAAATGACAATCTATACCATATATATTATCAGCACATGACTAACACATTTAAGAATCCAAGTGGAGATAAGGGTACTAAAGGGGAGAAATGTTTTTCTCACTTTCTATCTATATGAACAATTCTCACATTCTCAAAGGGAAATTGTTACTAATGCTATAACTTATAATATTTCAATAAAAGTAAATTATGATTCAATCTTAAATATTTATTGTCATATATATGTCTTTGTGATGCTTGGGCAGTACAAATAAAAGATATATGACAATAAATATTCAAGACGGAATAATTTGCTTTTATTAATTATTATCAATTAATTTTGTTAACAATGTAGAAATGACTCTTTTTTAACATTGTACCAACATTTGGTGGATAGCACATCACTGTATCTGACTCTAAGCTGTTAAATGTCTGAAGCCATGACAGGTGAATAACAATTATTTTAATGACTCTACCTCTCATACTTTAGGTGATAAGTATCTTTGTGTTACTTCCTGTGCGTTCCTTCCACTTTTACATGGACCAATTGCAGCTTTTGCTTTGCTTCCAACTGCCCAGGAGGCAGTCAGTCCTTTTGATTTGTTACTAACTAGTAAATGTGGGTCATAGACCCCACCACCACCACCACTTGAGAATTAAGTGGGGATATATACATTCCTGGTGGCTAAAATCTAAAAAATAAAAATAAAAAAACAGGCTGGGGAGAGTTAATCCAGTCTTCACACTTCCCTACCAAGGTTATCTTGGGTCTACTTTGTATATGAATGTATATAATTATGCATGTATAAAGTTATCTCCCCAACAGAATGAAAGTACCTTGAGGGCAAGCAAGGACTGTATCACTTTTGTCTTGATACTCTGAGCTCTGAGCACAGTACTTGGCATGTAGCTTATGCTTAATAAATTCTTGTTGATTGATTCATTCAAGTCTCCCCCAGGATAGGAATTTTGCAAAAGTGAGATTTCTAAATCCCTGGTGCCCAGTTATGTAAAAAGGGATCTTGTATTTGGAATGCTGACAAGTAGGTTGATGAAAATAGGACCAAAATTAAAGGAAAATGGTGAGCATGTATGTGAATGGGAGTGAGGCAGGATTATTGTGATCCTTTTATGTCTAACTAGATCCTTGAAGGCAATGGCTGGATCTTTGATTCATTCCAGAATTTATCATAGTGCTTTAAAAAAATTAGATGTTACTTTACTAAAAGGTTGCTGGCTTATTAAATAAATTGAATCAAAAAGCATTGGCAAATAGCACTGTTGATAGTTAGTCTGAATTCAATTAAATTGGTTGTCAGAAAACACAAATTTAGGCAACAAAAAGTTCTTTCTCTGTATACAGTCTGAGAAATAGGGTTGGATACTGAAGTGTTCCTCTTTTGGCTCCATCCAGAAGATATCTTGCCACCCTTATTCTCTCCCACATATGCAAATGAGTTAATCAAGATCAATGTTACTTAGAATCACAAGGATAATACTAACTTTGAAAATATAATGAAGAAAACAGGTTAAATTTAAGGTAGCTACATGGCAGAATAATCCTCAGATCACCTATAAAAGATGCCAATGTGGACATAAGAAGCAGGTTTCATTAATTATGAGATACAGGAAGTCTATAATCTTTAAAAATAGAATAAAAAACAGGTCCTTATCCTTATCTATATCCTCTCCCTTTGTCACCTCATTACATTTTATTTCAAATTATTATACTATATAGATTACTTCCAAATCTAAATCTCTACCCTCAACAAACTCATCCTGACATGCAAGTCCTGCATATGGATCCATTGCTTAATGTCCAAAAGCACATCAAACTGAATATTTACAAAATTGAACTCATTGTCTTCCTCTAAAAACAAGAACTTTCTCTAATATCTCTTTCTATTAATAATAAGCCCATTCTCCTTATTGCCCAGGCTGATAACCTTGGAGTCATCTTGGATTCATCCTTCTCCCTCTCTATGCACACAGTTAGTTTTCAAAAGCTGTAGATTTTATTTTGACAATATCCCTTTCCTTTTTTCTCCTTTCTCCCATCTTCCTTTGGAATAGCCTTTGTTCATGTGTTCATATTTCCCTATCTAGACTATTGTAATTGTCTCCTAATTGATCTTCATGGTCTACTTTAATCTCTTTCAATCCATACTGCTGTAGAATTTGAATTGGGTCATTCTAATAATGTTATTCAAAGATTTCCTTTACCTATTTCTATTCTCTTCTGGTGAAAATAATCTCTCCTTCCTCAAATCTCTCAGGATAGTTCATCATGGACCTCTGACATAACTCACTCATTTCACTAACTAAGTCATATCGTATTTAAAGACACACACACACACACACACATACACACACACACACACACACACACACACACACACACACACACACACACACAGGGTTTTCTCTCCATACCAAACAATGAGCTACTTAAAATAAAGAATCCAGTCCTTGTCTTTGAATCCCTAGTACAAAACCTAATGTCTTGCCCAAAGTAGTCAATTTTATGTTTGTGGACTTAATGATGCCAATATAGAAGCAGTAACAATTCCATTGTTATATAAATGGAGGAACGAAGCACACAGAATATAAACACCATCCAAGAGTCACTTTTACTATGATTATTCTCCTTACAAACTAAAAAAATGGAAGATTTAATATTTTCATAAATATTAATGGGAAAAGATAAAAATTCACACAAAGCAAAAAATTAATGAAGAGGTATTAAAATCAATTAAGATGCTCCAATGGCTGAGTCTCTGACATCATTTAAATTATTTTGAGAAACCTGCCTTAAATAAGTGGAAAAGTCACGATTAAAAACAATGAAGACTTAAAAAGCTAGCTATTTTAACAAGAGAAATCAGACACATCATCCGTGTCTGTGTTAAATGTCACTGAAATCACTCTGCTTTGATTTCCTAAATATGCTACTGTCTATTTTGGATAGCAAGTATTCAATATCCTTGATTTCATTGGAGATATTATTGGCAAAATTACACCAAAAAAAGTAAATATGTTTTGTTTCTAATCTTTTTCATCTTTTACCTAGCAAATATCTACTAAATCCAAGATGCAGACAAGGATGGATGGGAGGGGAAATGATACCTAGAAGGTGTTTAAAAGAACAGTCAATATTTTGACCTACACTTACCCCTATGTTCAGGGCATTGCTTATGTGGTATAATTTAATGGAGGTCCTACAAGGCTCAGTCTGCCCTAATATATTCTCTGTCAATGTGCTGACCTCTTCTCCAGCCTGGAGAGAAGTTTCCATCACTCATTGGACTTAAATGACAAATTTATCATCTGCATAGATACTATTAGGGAGCAAAAGAGGGTATCAAGTTTCCTTTAGTCTAGCCACATGAATTTATCAATCTGGCTAACTGTCACCATGGAAGATACAGAGAGCCTAGAACTGTACAGAAGAGATAAAACAAGGTACAAAATGTAGGGGCTGGAAATAATCTTAAAGATCACAGAGACCAAGACTTTAATTTTATAGATAAGGAAACTAGGGTTCAGGTTAGGAGTTATTTGTTTAGTAGCAAATCACACAGGTTTAATATCAAATCATATTAGGACCCCGGTATTGTCTCCCACTGTAGTCCTCCTTAGAAGTGACATAATATTAATCATCAGCCAGATTCTGAACATCAGAATAAAGCATAGAAGTGAGTTTTAGTTGTATGTATGCATGCAGTCAGGAGGTGAACATGATCACAGGGACACGCAAAGAGTTCAGGCTGCCAAAAATGTGATAGTAGTGAAAAAAGACTGAAGGAGGAAGGAGCAAGGATGTTAAACATTTTATTAAACTAATGGATAATTTCACCTATTAGTTTGGTATCATCCCTCTTCAAAGTTGTCTAACCTTTATTAGAAAATATGTGTTGGAATTTTGTGCTTTTTGAGCTGATATTTATTTTGCCTAGTTTTGCCAGCTCAATTACATCCTAATATTACATTTTCAGATTCAATCTACAAGCAACAGTGTTATATTCCTCTTGTCAACTTCTTCCACCAAAGATAAATGGAAGATCAGAACATTCCAAAATAAGCTCTTTGAGGGTAGGAACTACTTTGGTACATATTTGATAAGAAATGCATATTGATTAATTCATTATTCTGTACTAACCATATAACATGTATTATGGTAAATAATTTATTTTAAAAGAGTTGAACTTAATGTCCTCATTTTTTCACCTCCTTGGATTCTGCAAAATGAGAAGTGCAATCATCAGCTGATTGAGGTGTGCTTCATTGCTCATTCACTGCCACTTTATAAGATTCCAGTACTTTCTCTTACCATATTATGACACTATGATAATTTGTTTTCATTAGCTGCCCTAACTTACACATAATATGCATCATGAAACTGGAAGGCATCATGGTATTATGCTGAAAATTATCTTTTCAAACTTTAAAGTGAAAGTAAAGCCATAGCAATTAGTTATAACTGCATTGTTTCACACAAGTTGGAGTGAAATGGTAAATATTTGAAGTAATATCAATTAGAAACAAGAATGGCATCCAAAATGGCCTTTTCATGGAAAATCCAAATGGAAATCCAATACAAATCCTGATTAAAACCTAGCCAAGTGAGACACTGCAGATTACCTGGATTCCAATTAAATATGACAAACGAATAGTTGACAGGTTTCAATTCCAATTCTATTCATGTCAGAATGAACTATTAATATAGAAGATGAAATTACCAGAATCCCAGCAATACAATTGTACTTTACAGATAGACAAGTAATCTGGAAAGTTGGACCTAACAAAACTCTCCCTCAAGTATCAACTGCTCCATTTAGAGAAAAGAAAGTGCATCACATCTCCTTCTGTCATTACCTACACATCAGGGCTAACATGAATTACTGCAAGGCAGAGGACAAACCACTCTATAAATCCAGAATTACAAAAGCAATAGCAAAATCCTAAGGCTAGACAGATCACTTTCATAATAAAAGACCCCACCTTCTTCAATGTTCAAAATAAAATGATTTCTGTTTTTATTTTTGTTTTTTTTTATAAACAAGAGTGTTCCCTGAGAAGTATTTCAAATAAGGTGATTTCCTTAATGCTGAAGTCATCTGTTACTTATTCTATGGTGTGTTTCCTAAAAAATAACACAGATGTGGGACATCATTATGTTTTAGTGGATCATTATAATCTTTCTCTTTTTCTTTAGTTTTTTTTTAGTTTTTAGTTTTTAGTTTTTTTTTGTTTTAGGAAATCTGTACACAAAATGAAAACTGTCAAGGTAACTTAAAGATAATTTAGATTACAGAATTCAGCAGGCTAAATCTATTTACTAATGAAAACAAATGTCTTTAAAGAACAAAAAGATAACATGTAAGTGAACATTTTGCCATTTTGCCCTTTGTAGATTTCTCAATAGATTAAGACAATATTTAGGTTCAATGAAAACTATCAGTGAGGTTTAAAAATTTGTTTCAGAGGCATAAAGTGAATCTCACTGCTGCCTTCCTCTAAATCTGTTATATATGTGATAGTTTTCCAAAAGAACCTCATCACTAGTCAAATGATTTTCTATATATATTAACTACATTTTCATCAGTATCTCAATTTAAAATTAAAATTTCCTAAAATCCATCAAGTATGGATCCAAAGGGCTCTTCAACTTAAAAACAACATGACAAACTCCTCCTGCCCATATAAATACACACTATCATACACACAGATAAGCATGCCTTCATAGCCATAAGGCAAGATGCCAATTTGAACCCTAAATAATTAAACAACATGGACCATTAATCATTAGATCTAAAATCAGATATACTTAGCCATACAATAATGGTGAATGTTGTAAAAATAATTATTTAATGAGATTAACTTTAATAATAATTTCAATCTTGGTCAGTTAATCCATTCTATATTATAATACCCAATTTAAATGTTGCTATATATTTTTTATTTTTTATTTTTAATACATTTATTAAATTGCATATTTTGGCTACAGAAATCAATATATTCTTCCAAGGACAATATGTTATATTTCTCTTTGGGGACAGAATAGGGGAAGACAATTGCTAAGTATTAAGCCAATTACCCAGTTCATCTAAAGCTCACTTATGAATTGTACTGTAGTGAAAATATTTGAAATTATTCTTCCTCCTGTGCATAAAACCCACCCTTCTCACTATATATATATATATGTATGTATGTGTATATATTCATACATTTGAAATAATTACAAAGATAATCAAAACTTCAGCATTCCACAGACTAAGAAAAACTATTATTTGGGGCATACCCTAAAAGAAGCACTTATGGCCTAAAAAAATATCTATTATGTGTCCTGGAGAATTTTTTTAATGTCATAAATTTCTAAATGATCTGTTTTCATTCATTTTAGACTCTAAAAGAAACTGTCATTGATATTTACTACTCTTTTACTCATGTAAATAAATATGACCCCAACACCTCAGAATAATATGCATAAAGAAGGTGTTTCTTTCCTTCCTACATAAATTAGAATATTACATTATTAAAGTGGCAAACTCTATTAGGATTGTCATAATATACTATAAACTGTGTTCTCTTCCTCTAGTCTTGTAGCACCTACTTGAAGCCAAGCTTAATTTTTGAAAACACTTTTCTTATTCCCTGGGAAAAGTGAGAGCTGTGGGCAAGGTGTTTTCATTGTCATTTTCTTTCAGTAAGACTGGACATTTGCAATTGAAGAAATAGTTGCATGACAAAAATGAATAGAAGAAAACAAGAACATGAGGCCTTTATCATTTTCTGTTATGAAGAATTGTGCCTGGATTGTTTCCTCCATATTGGCTACTTCTCTGACATTTTTAGAAGCAAATTTACTGTTTCAGAGGAATTGTTTTAAGATAATGGAACAATTTCAGTTGATTTTATTTGTAGAGTTATGATCCCTTATTTGGTATTCCTGAATTTTAGCAAGCCTTATCATTTTAAAATAAAATAGTTTTAGTTTAAGCTATTTTATTTTAGTTTTAGACTGACCTTTCCACAAGTCTACTTATTATGGCTCTCTAGCGTGATTATGTGTGTGAATGTTGTGTTTGTCCCTACCATTTTCCATATGCTCTGCCTCACCAACACTGCCATCCGGCGTAGTCCTCTCATAGTTGTCCTCTGGGAGTGGAAGGGCACCCAGTCTTGGCCCTGATGAACTCTTACTGCTTGGTGTTTCTGACTCCTCCAGCCCGCTGTCATAGCAACTCTGCAATGACCCCTGATGTGGGTCCTGAGGCTGACTCACAACAGAAAACGTCACTCTACGAAATGGCTGCAAGAGAAGAGATTCTGAATGTCACTAAATGTGAAGGTTTTTAAATAATTGATTTTAAAACATGAATTAAGTACAGTAATGCCTATACCTTATTAAATAAAAATGTTAAGTATTTTAAAACATTTTATAAACTAAGTGCTATCTTTTGAAATGGATGCATAGAGGTCTCTTTCAAAAAATAAAGCACTATGCAACAGTAATATTAGAGAAAATCACACATAAAAATCCTGATTGACAAAAGAACAAATGTATATTTGGTAACATTAGAATATATGTTACTTCTAATGGAACTATAATATAGAATCTGTCTATTAAAATTAATCCTGTGATTTTTGGAATTCAACAAGTTAAAGTCAACATGCATTTATTAAGTGTCTACATAAAACAAGCATGCCAGTAAGCACTGGAGATATAAAGGAAGCTAAAAACAAAACAAAATAAACAAAATGGCTCCTGCTTTCAAAGAGCTTGTAGCCTACTGGAAGTCCATGGAAACAGAATTACTGCAAAATAAAACGTTAATTTTTGAAACACTCTCAATAGAAAAAGTTTGTCCATAGTTGGCTATGTTTACATCTTATAAACTATCAAGCCTTTCCTAAAGGTAGAATGCTATGGAATTCAAGATGAAAACCAATATAGTGTCTGCCCTTAAATAGCTTACAATCTATTGGAGACTAAGATGTATAGAATTGCTCTGTGTTGGAAAATTATTAAGCACATAAGAGAAAAAAAACAAATATATTTGAGAAATTCAGGAAGGGAAAGATAAATTTTAGTGATGAGATCGAGGAAGATATCTTGGAGAATTGGTATTTGAGCTAAGGCTTAGAAAAGGAAAAGAAAGTCAACAGTTAAGGTGGCTGCAATCCATTCAGCAAAGGGCTACAAAGACAGGGAAGAAGAGGGCAGAAATAGATCAGAGGATAATGAGTTAATCAATTGGGTTGTATAGCAGAATAAAGAGAAAATATCAGGCAAGGCATATTGTCAGATGTTTTTAATAACAATATTATAAAGAATGGATCAGCATTAAGTAAGCACCAGGCACTATGTGCCAGGTACTGTGCTAACATTTTGCACACACCACTCATTTGATCCTCACAACAACTCTTCATTAGCAAAGAGGCTATTATTGTTTGTTTTTTAGAGATGGGGAAGCTGAGGTAGACAAAGGTTAAGAAACTTAGCCAGGGTCACACATTTAGTAAATATCTCAGGCCAAATTTGAACTCAAAACTTATGGACTTTTGGAATAGGGCTCTATTCATGGTGCCATCTACTTGTCTATTGTTGGTGGTCAATAACAAACTACTAAGCTTTTCAATCATGGGAACTCCATGGTCATATCTACATGTTATTACATATTTTGGAAGAATTATTAAAGATGAATTAAAGGTCAGTAATGGAAGGAAAAGCTAACACTAGAGTGGGGACAAAAGAATCAAGTAATGGACAGGACAAGTGCTCTATGTGGATGAGATAATAACTATTGTAATGCTAAATCATAACTGCTGATTTCTTAAACTTGTTTTTGTTTTCCCTTCAAAGGAATATATCTATATCTTAAACATATGAAGGTTTCATCTTGTGGAATGGGTAGATAATAATAATTTGTTCCAGTAGCCATAAATATGGCTAAAGAAGGCTCCTTAGGGTGCTTAGAGCTTGGTCAGACGCTGGAGACAGCAAGGTCATCTGCTGTATCCTGGACCTTCATCAGTCATTCAGACTTTTGTCTTGCCACTGGACTTGAATGACTCTAGAACAGAGAGTGAGGCTGACAAGTTTGTGCAACTCTGCCTTGCTTAAATCCAATTAAGTGAAGTGAAAGTCAAGACATCATTCCACAATGTCATTGGTCTTCTTTTAAAATGCAAGACAAACAACAATAGCTAAGTTCCTAAAAGCTGCATGTCTAAGGATTGAAAGACTGTTGATTATGAATATTGAGCCTTTGACAGTAATCTCTGAAAGATCATGTGAAAATCCAAAAGGTGATAGCCATAGGGAAGAGCAAATAGTCTCAAACACACACACACACACACACACACACACACACACACACACACACAAAGGATAATGGGATTTGTTTTTTGTAGGTCAATGAACTTTGCTTTGATTTTTGGTAGCAATTTAGAAAAAAAAAGAATAAAAAGAATAGCTAGTAAGAAAAGTTTAGAAAAAGGAATAAAAAGAATAGCTAGTAAGTATTTTGAAGTAATCATAAAGAGTTAGCATGGATTCATCAAGAACAAATTATGCCAGACTAACCTTATTTTAGTTTTGGAGAAAGGTCTAGTTTATTAATGGTGTATGTGAGGACATGGGGGGGGGGGCTTTGCAGTTAAAATTTAAAAAACATTTTACTGAAACACTTAACAGAGTCTCTTATGCACAAAATAGATAAAGGATAGATAATGATGCAATTGAATGGATCCAAAACTTGTCGGATGCATAGATAAGACTTGTCATTATTTAATTAATTAATAAAGTAATTAATAAATGTCATTATAATATAAAACTGTGAGAACATCTTGATGTTAAAAGAAAATAAATTACTACTAATTATCAATTTCTGCCTTTTGGAAATTTGGAAAATTTACCATTTTAAATATTTATGACTTCCACCTATAATAATTTCATTAATCAGTCATATTTCATGTATTTGCATTTATCTTGGTTTTCTCATTCATAGGTAAGCTAAAGTTTCTTAAAATCAGGGATAGGTATCTATCCCAATTTCTTTCTAATGAGTTCCACAATTCCCTGCATAATTCTTTCACATAGAATTTATATACTTCTTGAAAGTATCTACTTATGGTAAGGAAGAACTACTGGTTTTAAGACAGACTAACAAGGGTTATGGAAGAAGAGATGAAATATATTTAAAAATCAGTTCTATATTTAAGATGTTGCAAATAAGTTTTAAAAATATTTTGTTGTCTCTATTTCAGGGGAAAATGTTCAATACATATTAATAAATTCTCCAAACACACATACACACACACCCCAAAATATATATGCAAGAACAGTCTATAGGACAATTAGACACCACTCTGAAATGTTTAGAAAATTGTAACTTTATGTTAGAGATTATTTTTACAGATTGAGAGATTACATAACAAAGGACAATGTTTACTAATGAAAAATGTCTATAGTCACTGAAAACATTTTTATGCATTACAATTGTTTTGTTTTATATTTGATAAACAATTACATACTATCAAGGCATTGAGTTATATGTAAAGTCTACATTAAACATGGTGCTTACCTTTATGGGACATAGAGTGAAAGGCTATGCATAATTGTATTAAAGTTAGCTATATTAGAGAAATGAAAAGTGCTTTGTGAAAATTAAGGGCAAGGGGAATTATTGCTGATTAGGAGATGGAAGGGAAATTCCATTACGTAGGTAACCTTTTATCTGTTTTTAAAAAAGAATACATAGAAATTTTATAAGTGAAGAGGGGAAAAAACCCCACCAGTATTCTAGGCATAAAGAAGAAAAAAAAAACAAGGGTACAGAGATGAAAAAGAGAAAATATGTCAGAGGCTGTTGGATCCACCTCTCTTATTTTTACATGTGAAAGGAGGAAAATGAAAAATGGTTAATTTCTATGCTAAGGGTCATAGCTGGTTACTTTCTAACGTAAAAATTAAACTCAGATCTTTCTGAGTTAAGCACATTACTTTACGATACCACTAACCCTGCATGACAATTATGATTATATTAAATATTTATCAAGAAAAATGTAGGGTGGTCCCAGATTATGGAAGGCCTCGAATTCAAAACAAAGGAACTAGAACTTTATTCAGTTGATAATAGAGGACGATTGAAAATTTGGGGATCATATGACACATTTTAGGCTTTAGGCTAATTATTCTAGTAGTTTAATAGAAAAACAAAACAGAAAGGAAAGAAAGTCAAAATATTTGGAGGCAATCATCTATACAACTGTGATTTAGAGTCCATTTTTGTTAGTGACAAGATAAATTAAACAAATAGATATAATAGGTTGTAAAGGTAGAATCAACAGGTTTGGTAAATTAATAGGTATCAGAAGTAAGAGAAGGGAAATAGAGGGCAAAACTAAACTTCCATATACACATGTGAATGGTTGTGCCTGCAGTAGAAATAGATCACTCTTAGCATGCTCACATTAGAATACTGAATGTTGAATTTTTCAAAGCAGTATTCCTGTTTGTAAGCACATATTCATTTACACTTTTATTTTATTTTACCTAAGTATGCTTTTACTTTTAAAGCAAATTCTGTATATGAATGAAATTTATATTCAAAGACAAAAGTAGATCATTTCATACAGTAGTTCATGAAAAATTCAACCTGTTTTCTATACCCTCAAATTGCAATATTACATTAGAGGGCTGCATTATATTAGCAGTATTGTATCACTGCCTTATAGGCTCTCTTTCTATAACACCTTAGCAAAATACTATTCTCTTAGGTATACAATGCAGTCTACAATACTAAATAAAAAAGTATTTATTTTTTAATATATAAAATTAACCAATTTAACCAATTTAGGTTAACCAATGTAGAATTTAAAAAAAAAAAGAGCAGAAGAGACATTAGATAAAATCATTTAAAATACTTTTTCCAACTGTAAATATAATGCACAAATTAAAATACCTTTCTTGTCATGCAACAGAGATCATGATGATAATTTCATACTACATTTGCCAAAAGAGCCTGACTGAAGGCTAAAAGGGAAACAGATTGGTGTGTGTGTGTGTGTGTGCCATTAAAGAAATGACTGACACCTTGTCTATTACTATTATTATACTCCACCAATTATTAGTAAACTAACAATTAAGGAAGAAAAGGGGAAAGGATGAAGAAAAGCATCCCTTATCTGTGGCAGGCACAGCCAGGAAGTTTGGAATCAGAATCAATCGAGGCTCATGTGTATCTTGAGATTGAGGAATGGTGAATATCCATGGACCTGTTCCAATAATCTCCAGGATATATGTTATGACTTACTAAGGAGAATAGGAGCTTACATGTGGACATTATGTGGTTAATATGGAGTAGTGCTATTTTCCTAGAAAACATTCATTTAAAACATATTTAAGTGCTTTCTAAATCTGAACATTTTGCTAGGCACTGCTGATACAAAGACCAAAATTAAATAGTTCCTATCCTAAAACAAACTTCTCTTCCTTGGAGAAGAGAATATATTAAGAATAATACAGATATCTACAAAATGATTATCTAGGAAGTGGGGGAGAAGCATAGCAATTGGGGAGAATCAGGCAGGACTCAGGTAAGAGGTAATACTTGAGATGTGCCTTGAAGGAAGCTTGGGATTTCATGAGGTAGAGGTGAATAAGAAGTCATTCAGGCATCAAAGGCACAGAGATGTGTCTGAGAAATGGTGGAGGTGCAAAAGACTTATAATTCATGGCTTCTATATTCTGCTAAAAGAGACTTTAGAAGTCATTTAAGTTGCAACCCATTTCCACTGATTTCTTTGGGAACAGATGTTAACATGAAAGGTAATCTAAAAGGTTTCAAAAGTGACTTTGAAGTACCAGGCAGGAAACTGAAAGACTTAGAAATGAAAGTGATTTCACCTTCTTCCAGTTGAATATCTTGATTTGGGTTATTCCAGGTGAATAGTTGGCAAGATAGTATTTAAGGAAAGAATTTATTTATTTTGTCAAATGTCAGTTAATAGAATCTTGGCATAGTGATAAGATGGATTTTGTGGAGACCATGAATGACCACAGCTTATAGGGTTAGTGGAAGATTCACTAAATTTCATATTAGAAGATGTGGGTCCGAATCATGACTTACTCACTTACTCTCAGCAAGTCCTCATCTGTAAAAAGAAGATGTGGATTATGTGCCTGCTAAAGTCCTTTCCAGTTCTAAACTGATGACTCAATAATGCTATAGAAAGAATGTATGTGGCAGTAAACTCAGAACTAAGCAAAAAATTTTAATTGAAATTTGATGGAGATATAGAAAAATATAAAATTTTAAAAAGACATTTCATATTCTTAAAGACAACAGATATGACATTTTAAAAACGGAGGAGGTGGCCATTCAATTTCAGGAAGAAACCACAGGGAAAAGGGTCAGTAACAATAGCATCATCTTCAGTTGCCCATAAAAAATAGGAGCAGTAAAACCAGAGAATAAGCAATGTTAAAAGCAAGAAATAACACAGTCCATAGGTATCACAGAGTGCTATATTAATCAACAAAAATATTTATGGACATAGAAGAATAACAGGATGATAGCTAGAAAGAGTAGTGGAGCGAAACAATTTTTTTCTTTAAGGGTTCAAAGATTCATCTATATAACTGGGAAGGAACAGGGCAAAGGAAGAAGCTGAAGATACTGCAGGAAGAAGAAATAATTGAAAGGAACTAGTCCTAGAGGTGAAAGGAGAATAAGAGAAGGTGAGGTGAAAGATTGTTAAGTGGAGTGTTCCAGAGAGAAAAGAATGAAATTCAAGAGCCCCCCAAAAAATGACAAAAGAGATTATACTGGTGCAATATGAGATTTCTGATCAGAATGATGTCAAAACAAAGGAAAATGATTCTATTCTAAACAACCATAAAGCTTTTTTACATGACCTTGTATAAGCCTGTTGACCTCCTATTCTGGTCCCTTAGGCTCCTCATCTGTAAAATGGAGATAATAATACTTACCTCTTACTAACAGAAATACTCTGAGAATTAATGAGATAGTTTAGAAAAAGAGCCTTAAGCTCCCTCAAAGATATATACTATAAAAGGTATTATTCCTCAGGCCAAAGCTATATAACTATTTTCCATTATATTTTAGGAGTGGTTTTCAAAAATTTATGGTGGTTCAGTGATTCATGAAGCTTCAGTAAATAGTACTGTAAATCATAATGCAGTTATGAGACATAGCTTGGATTTTAATTTACAAAGTTTATACTATATTTTAAATATATTTATATGTATATTTCTTTTTTTGTCCTGCCTTATGAACTCATCAGTACAAGGAACTCCAGGTGAGCTAACTCTCTCTACCAATACAGATCAGAGAAAGTGACTTGCACAGCGCCATGATGTCATGCAACCAGTATGTGGCAATGGCAAGATTTCAACCCCTGACTAAGGCTGATTTTCCATTTCTGATGGTACATTGCCTCTCATGTTAGTTTACCTAAGTTCTATGGGTACTTGTCTAGAATTAGTTTCTTTAATGAACAGGGACATTTATTCAGTTAGTCAACAGGCATTTATTAAGTGATTACTATGTATGAGCACTCACAATACCAAGAAAGATAAAAATGTGTCCCCTGCTCTCAGCAAGCTCACTTTCTAATGAGAGGGGTAGCATATAAACAATTACCTCAGTTTAGAAAGTAATGTCAGAGGGAAGGCACACAGGGAGGGGGAAGGAGGAACCTAGAAAGGCCTTCTTCAGGGGTCTAGAAGGCTTGGAAGTTAAGTGTAGGAAGGAACCCAGGAAAGTTAGCCATTAGATATAAGAAGGGAGAATACTGCAGACAGGCATGGAGGAGAGTCAAAGCTAAGGCATGGAATCAAGAAATGGGATGTTGTGTATAAGGAACAACAAGTAGGTCAGGATAGCAGGATTGTAGAGTGCCTAGAGGGAAATAAAGGATAAGGAGTTTGGAAAGAGCCAAGTTATATAGGGCTTTAAATGCTAAACAGAGGATTTTATATTTTATTCTGGAGGCAATAAGGGACCATAGCAGGAGACTGAATGGGGGTGGAAAAAGGTGGTTTGCTATCCATTCAGTGGTTCTCTGGTGGCATTTTAAAAATCCTAATTAGACTTCTATGATTGATAAAGATTTTATTGCTTAACAATGATGTACCTTAAAGGGGAAAAAAAAGAATTCCTTGTTGTTTTTAAGGAACAACATACAATGTTGTCCCCATTGGAAGCACTAACAAGAAGCTGCAGCCCTGAAACTACTTAGATCTGGACTGATGATCAAGCATTTCATTTAAAACTCCTGACTAAGGCTATGTCCAACAAGAGATGAGCCCCCTCAGGTTTTTTTTTATGTGGATATCCTCATTTGCAGTGGAGAAAAGCGGCAAACATACTTGCTGAGTGGATATTTGTTGTCTGATTAAACATTTCAATCAATCAATAAAAAGCTTAAGAAACAAAACCAAAAATGAAAGTCCTTGACACCAAGGGAACTACATTCTCATGGTAGAAACTGGATGAACACAAATAAATACAGAATAAATTTTAAAAGACATAGCTCATTTATAAATATGGTTTAGGGAAAGAAGGAAAAGTTGGGGATGAGAATATAGTGATTCCATGAGGCAAAGGTGAGGAGGGTACAAATTCCAGACATGGGGGAATAGAGATGAGCAAGGGAGTTCTGTGTATGAGGAAAAACAAGGAATGCAGCTTGCTTAGATTCTAAAATCTAGGAAGAAGCATAATACAATGAGGCAGGAAAAGATAGTTGGGGCCAGTTTGCAAAGGGCTATAAAATCCTAAAACATAGGAGGCTGTAATGTATCCTTGAGGTAATGTGAAAGGAATAAATTTTATTGAGGAGCAGTAGCATGGTCAAATCCTTAAAGAAAAATCATTTTGGCAGATTTAAAGAGGTCAGCTTGAGGTATAAATAACTGGAGGCAGGATGGGTAGTTAAGAGGACATTGCAATAGTTTATGTAGGACCTAGAAAAAGGAAGTCCTAGGTTCAAATGTTGCCTCAGACACTTCCTAGTTCTGTGATCCTGAGCAAGTCACTTAACTCCCATTGCCTACCCTTTACCACTCTTCTGCCTTGGAACCAGTATTTATCATCAATTCTTGAACAGAAGGTAAAATGTTTGTTGTTTTTAATAGTTTATGTGGGAAGACATGTACTCAGTAAGGTGAGTAGGTGAGTAATGAAGACATGTATATGAGATGTTGTAGGGGCATAAATGGAAAGATTTGGTCATCATTTAGATAGGAGAAAAAGAAAAAATGTAGAAGATAGCCCTAAGGTTAATAACCTGGGAGGTAGGAAGGGCAGTGGTAATCTCAAGGGAAATAGGAAACTGTGGAAGAATGATGGGTTGAAAAAAGATAATGAGTTGTTTTAGACTTGTTAAGTTTGAGAAATCTATGGGACAGTGGGTTTGAAATTTCCAATAGGCAATAAGTGATAAGGTCTAGAGATAATCTAGGATCCTTAATTAACTGATCCTTTGGTCTCATGAAAAAAGAAATCAGTAGGTTATCTCTGTATCTGGGTTCTAAAGCATTTCCTCCAAACATTTTGTCTCCACATCAGACCTTTCCTTCTAAGACTTCCTTTGCAACTAAGATGTATAATTAAGCCAAGAATACTGATGAAATAACCCACCTGACAGAACATACAACATTCTGCCCTGTTCATCCTTCTCTACCACAAGGAGGGAACATGTGCTTCAGTATCAAGATTCATGATCCTTCTCTATGACTAGCATTGTTGGTTCCATTACTCTGAAGTCAGGGGGGTTTTTTTAGTTAACTCATCATTGTTATTGTGATTGTGACCCTTTTCCTTCTTTCATTTTACGTAAATTCATACAAACCTTCTCATGTTTCTCATATCTGTCTTCTCTTAATACATAGTAACATTCCATAATACCCATATGCCAGAAGTCTTTTTGCCCCAGACATTTCCCCCATTCATGGGTATCTAATTTGTTTCTATTACTTCCTTCCATGAAGAATATATTAATATATGCATTTTGGTAGATAATGGACTTTTTTCTATCTTTGACTTCTCGGTGTAATTTAGAATACTTTAATATTAAGAAAATGTATGTGTGAGTAAGTGTGTATTCCTTTAGGACTTAGTTTGACCACCATGGGATAAAATTATCTGACTATGATCATAAAACACTATATCTGTCATAGATAAGTCAGGCCATGACATGTATGTATTTTTTCCTAATGATTCAGGGACATTTTCCCCTGATATGACAATAGCAATTTATTACTAGGATATTACTTTGATGCTTTGAATGATCCTTAATTATCCCTTTCCCGTTGACTTATTCTAGGCAACTTTTTTCTATTTCCCCCCAAATTCTCCACAGAATATCTAACAAGCTTAATAACACCCCCTTATTCTTTTTATATCTCAAATGCATAACAGGAAACAAATTGGATTGTCTCATTATTCTCAAGGTATAACTTCCCCCTAATATCTCCATATAATAGCATTACCATTAGAAACATATAGGTTATCAACAAAGTAACTACAGGTAATAGTATATAGGAGAAGCACAGGCATATATGGTCATATCTGTGACTCAGTTGTTTCATTTTTTTATTTATTCTGCTTTCTGGTCATCTTTATTGTAGACACAATAACAGATTCTTTTTTTCCTCAAAAAGGGATAATTTTGACCTTTTGTGCTAAAAGAAAATAACTATCAGATTATGAAAAAATATCATGTAAATAATGTACCTGACAGGGAAGTTAAAAATAAATTAAATTATTTTAAATAAATAAAATATAAAAATAAAAAATATATAAAAATATAAAATATATAAAATATTAAAATAAAATATTAAAATATTAAAAAATAAAAAATATATAAAAATAAAAAAAATAAAAAATAAAAAAATAAAAAATATATAAAAAAATACTTCACAAATCTAAATTCTTAAGCAGTATCTTCTATCCACTAAAGCAGCACAGCCAATGAAGTTTGCAAATCAAATAAAATCCATGATATGAATGTTTCCTCTGAGCAGTAAAAGTATAAGCTGATTATGAAAGTAAAATTTCTAAGTATTCAAGTCACTTAAAAAATAAAGGCACATAACTTCCAATGCTAATAAGCAGGGTCCAAGAGAAAATACTTATTTAAAAAAAAGAAGGCAACTTTTTACATCTCTACCCAAAAGCAATCTCTAAAAAAAAAAAAGGTTGCAATATATTAGCTTCTGGAAATGACCTATGTAAACCCTTCCTTGAACCCTTTTCATCTAATATGTACAATAAGATATTAAGTCCATGCAGACAAAATTTAATGGAGACTTCAGGACATAACATATATATATATATGCATATATACACACACACACACACATATATAAATCATTTAGTTTTCATGAAATATTTTTTTAAGTTAAAGCTAAATATAAATGGTTAAGTGATAAGGCAATATGAGACAAGAAGTGGATCTTTAGTCTCATGGGGTTTTTGAGAATTCTTTCCCTTCTTTTTTCCATTCTTAATTACAACCTTATTGGTTAGATAATATCAAGCAATAAAATGAGCAATTATTATTTCAGTACTCAGGTATACTTTACAGATCCTGCTTGTCTACAATATTAAGTCAGCTAAAACTCTCTAATTTCTAAAGTATTGGACTATAGGGCACTTGTTTTTTTTTTCCTTTGAGAAGAGGAACATTCAGAATTCAGAAACATCAAATTACACATTATTTACAATAAAGAAGAGAAAACAACATTTGTCAGAGAGTGAGGGTGCTTTCCTTTCAGAGTCCATTTCTTTGAGTTAGTGACAATGCTTTTATGGGAATTTTATTTACTCAAGGATGAGACCCAAAGGATGCTATATATCTGAAACAACCTCAGGTTAAATCTCTTTCCTTATTGAATACTGCTCTGTGCCTTACAGGGAACTTTATTGGGAACTTCAAATGCTTGCCTCCCCTTTTAGCATCAATAGTTTCTCTATAAATCATCTCCTTATCAGAAACACATACAGCTGTGTTGATGTTATCTGTTCTTTCTGAATGGCCTGAAAAACTTTTTGCCATTCACTTAGGTATAGCCATCAAACAGATTTAGAATGATTCTCTTTTTCAGTCATAAAGTACTAAAATGAAATCTAATTAGAAGTCATGAAGTTAGACTTGATAGTGTTGTAATTGTCCATTTATCATTCTTTTAAAAAAACAAAACTTTCATTAAAATCATGTAAATTGATAAGCCAAGTATTCTAATATTCTCTAACTGGATCAGTGGTTGTTCAACAAATAACTGTCCTTCCAGAAGTGGGAGGCCACAATCACTCTTTAAAAAATTTCAAACACAATTAAAGCTTGTTTTAATTGTTTTAGAAATTTACAACCTTTACCCAATGTTCATTTCAAGCCAGTTAAACATCAAGATATTTCCTTTTTTGTGAATTGGTCCAGTACTAGCAATATGCTCTTCACCAAGTGGTAGTTCTTTAATAAATATTTATTGGATTACTAAAAGGAAGAGATTGAAGAGACAAGGAACAAATCAGAGCTTTAATTAAAACAGTAAAGAAGAGGACAAAAATGCTTACTTGCTCATTAATTTTTTTAAACTCATACCTTCTATCTTAATATCAATTCAAGGGTTAGGTCACTGAAATGATTTGTGCAGGGTCACACAGTTGGGCAGTATCTGAGTCCAGATGTGTATCCAGGTTCTCTAGACTCCTGGTGTTCTAGCCACTGTACTTCCTAGCTTCCCCCTTATTTTATCATTTAGTCTTCTATCCAAATATGTGTGGTTCATTACTAGTTAATACATGCATAGAATCATAATATTTAAGTAATCCCTTGCTGGTGATACCTGACCTTCCAAGAGCCTTTTATAATCCCAAAGGTATAGTTCTGAGAATTTTTTTTCTATTCTAAAATATTCCAGGTCTATGGTCTGCGCTTTTCTTTTTGTGGACAAATAATATCACAATTAGGACACAAATATTAGAGATGGTGTTTTAAAATGTAAAATAAATAGATAGATACATACATACATAGATAGATAGACAGATAGATACATAAATAGATAGACAGATAGATTGATAACAAAGAAGTTGACATACAGAACTCAAAGTATGGGAAATGTAAGAAATTTTAAGGACAAAAATATCTGTCAAGGATTCTTAATCTGGAAACCTAGGACTTGTTTATTTTTTAAACAATTTTGATAATAATATTTTATATAATTTATTTTCTTTGCTATGTTATATATTTCATTCATTTTGGAACATTATTCATGTCTAAAAGCTTCACCAGACTGTCAAAGAAGTTCATATACAAAAAAGGTAAAAACCTTGGTTTAAACCCATTGTTTAGAGATTAACCTGATATTTTCAACAAATTTTAAAACCATTATTAATTACAAGTCATTCATGCATTTGTTTATCCAAAAGTATTTTATATTATTAGAAGTAAGGATAATTTAAATGTGTGATCTGGTTATATAAGCCTATTATGTAAAACTATATGAAGAAGATAAGTGTTATGGTGGAGAGAACACTGATCCTGGAGTTCAGATGAGTTCAAATCCAGCCTCAGACACTTACTAGCTCTGTGACCCTAGGCAAGTGTTTTAATCTCTATCTGTCTGAATCCCTTCAACTATGATGTGAATAATAAAAGATCTAATTCCTAGGATTTCTGGGTAGAAAAAATGAAATTACATCTGTAATGTCTTTTGAAAAGCTTAAAAGCATTCCATATATGCTAGCTAACTAGTATAGATACTATGCTAAGAACTCACTTTCATTCAAGGTGGCATCATTCAGTTTATAGAATATACAATTGTTTTAATTCATTTTCCCTTTTACTGAATGTCACTTTATTACTCTTCTTTACTTTTCCCACAAGGGGGTCATCTGGAGAAGAAAAAAGTAGTTGAAATGCAAAAAGAAAAAAAAATAGTTTGCCTCTTGCCTTGGAATTTCAGGGTAAAAGCACAGAAATTTAATGTTTAAATACCAACCCTGTCTAAGTACTGAATACTGAACAATACCGACTAAAATGGAGTTTATGGCTTTTCTGAAGACTTGAATTATCCATGCTTTCCCCATTTTCCAGAACCACACATAACTAAGAATTATCTGCAGTTTATCAGCCCAAGAAGGAAGTATTATTATCCCTACTTTGCAGCTAGAGAAACGGGCAGATGGCATGATTCTCACTTCCTTCTACAGAGATTCTACCAACTTTAGAAGGAATTTTGCCAGCCAAAGATATAGGAGAGACTGATATAGTGATAAAGATTTGGGATTTAAATACTCAAAACCCCTTTACTCCATGTCACCTTGTTACTCAGTCTTAAATTTCCCCCTATTTTTATTCATTATCTAAATAACTTATTTTAAAACAACAATAACAACAAAAATTCAAGCTTTTATTGGTGGCTTAATTGGGATATTATTTTGCTTGCAGAAATAGAAGCCCAGAATCTGGATCTATAAACTTTTGAGGATATAACAATTATTTCCCACAATATTTAATAGAATAAATTTACATTTTGAAATTCATTTCTTTGATATACAGGATTTCCTAAACTCCTGTGAGGGAGTTTAACATTAATGACCTTTCTGCCTATTTCCTCCCCTGCTTCCAGCAAGGAAGGAGTTCCAAAAGACTGCAGGAAAACCCAAGCTCCAAACTGTTATTTTGTGGTTGCAGAAGTAAACTAAAGGCTAAGAGAAAGGAAAAGTTGGCAACCTTCATTTCTGAACTTTTTCCTCTAATTTTTAGGCATAGAAAGGGAAAAAAATGAAGTTGGAAAGTTCTTGCAAACACTGGGTGGAAACAGCCCTGTCCATAATACTAAATCACATATTTGGGGGCTTGGCAGAGGAGATAAGGAAAGGAAAAGAAGAAAAGATTCTGGGGAAAAGGATTGTGATGATAATAATGGGGATTCATATCAATTTGTCTCGAAAAATATCATTTAATAATTCCAGTCTTCAATAACAATACTTTGCTATCATTCACAGGAATTTCAATGTCTTAACAAGCTGAAGTATTATTTGTACTCAAACATTATGTCATAGAATTAGGTCTAATGAATAGATACGTAAGTGTAAAAGTCCTTTGGCCATTCCGAATTTTAAAGAAAATTATAGATTATTTTTTAAAAATTTAGATATGTATAGTCAGACATTTCCATTTAGATTTTCTACAGTGTTTTTTGGATTTTTTCGTATTTAATTTTATACCTCTGCCCTATTATCTATAGACAAATACATAAAGATTGACTACAGATTTAGTGAGTACTTTCTAATCCATGAATAGTCTCCTCAACTGCTTCCCACTCTAACAACTCCCATTTTTGCCTCTTTTTCATTTCTCATACTGATTTTTTAAGCCAGAGACTATCTTTTTTGCTCAACACTTGTCATACATTTCCATAATTCCTTCACTCAAAAGAATCTAAAAAGCAAAAAGCATAACTCATTTACAAAAATGGGAGAAGTGTGCTTTTAAGGCAAGATTTCACCTCACTTCTATTATTATCTGTTCAATGATCTTCCATTTTATTTGCATTATCCACACCTAGAATATAAACTCTATGACAGATACCTAATTACTATCAAACCTAGCATAGTGCCTGACCCATAGACTTTTGATGAATGCTTGTTGACTATCATAATTAATTGGACTATTTTAAATCATATGTTCATTAAAGTCTTTATCTGATGCTTCATGGGTATGTATGTGACCACTTTCTTAAAAGTCTACAAGTACAAACTATGATAGGTCTGCCAAACAGAAAGATTTTAAAAACAGACCTAGCAATGACTTTTAGTATGGATAAATTTACACAGGATATCCCAAAATTCGTAGGACAGTTTTAAACTATCGATATGTGTGTGTTTATATATAATTTGTTCCCTAGCTAAACTAAGAGAGACTGGAGTATCAAGGTTTTCTATCCAAATTTTATTTCCGTTTTTAACTAAATTAAGTTTGTGATTATCTGAAATTTAGAAAGCATGAAATTTTATATTGATCTTTTCTATAGCCTAAATCATTATTGGATGAGATTAGATTGTAAAAGAATATTTGCTGTTACAGGATTAGAAAATATGTTTGGTCAAAGCTATTATTTAAAGTAGTAATTATGCAATTGTATTTCATTCCAAAAGGAAATTGGGAGCCATTGGTGAAAAGTGACCCAATCATACTTTAAGAATATCAGTTTGGCAGAAGTTATGGAGGATGGATTGAGGAAGGGAGAGATGGGCCAGGAAAACCAATTAGGAGGCTTTTGTAATTGTTTAGGGGAGAGGCATTAAGTGACTGAATTAAGGTGAAAGCTTTGTGAATCCAAAGAAGATACATATGGAAATGGTGGGAGAAGATCCAATAATATTTGGGAACTAACAAATAATGGGACAGGTTAGGAAGAGGTTAGGAAGAGAGAAAAGCTGATGCAAACTTAAATGACTAAAGGGACAGAGTCAATGTGTTTCCTATACTTTGTTTTCCCCTTTGTTATTTGTCTGAAAATAAATATCTGATCCATAGAAAACAATATCTTTCACACATATTAATGGTCTTTTGGTTGGTATTGGTAATCTTGATAGTTTTCCCTGTTACAAGTCTCTATGTGCATCTGATAAACTGGCAAAGATGAAAGGAAGATAGATTCCTTAAAGCTTAGCAGCTTGTAGCTCCACTTATCACAAAATTTAAAAGTAGAATTAATTCGTTAATTTATAACTATTGTCTGAATAAATTAGATGCTTTTAAATTAAAATTTCCAAATGTGATAATTATATAAGTAAACCAACTATACATATTACATTTATATGTCTCTAATCTAAAGTAACTTTAGCTATGTTTGAAAATGAGTTTTCATATATAATTTTCTTTTAATTTTTTTTCTGAAAAAAAATAATTTGGAAAAATTGTTTTGTCCTCTCCTACTTTCTCCCCCACCCTATCATGACTTCAAAATATGCTGAAATTTTACTTCTCTATCTGAGCCCTTGGTTACAACACCAAGGGAGTGCTAAGACCAGACAGTGAAGGGTGTGAATAGCAAAGACTGGAAACGCTGGCAGGAAAGAGAAAAGTGAGAGCATGCTACACCCTTCCAAGAGGACTCAATCCCCTGGGGGCTCTGTAAATTCTCCAGAGTCAGTTTCAATAGTTAGACTAGAATGATGGAAAAGAATGCTAACATCAAATAAATGAGTAAGAAAGACATTTGCATCCACTTTAACCCAAGAAGGGATTTTTCAGCACTATCTAGGTGTTACCACTGTGCTGATAACCTGTTTGTGGCAATTCCATGGAGTTAACTCTATTAAGAGAAGCATGGATTAATCATAAATAAAGTGCTACCAGAACTCATAGGGTAAGGAAATCTTGTGCATCGTGACAATCACCAAAGGCTCAGTTCATGGCCTGTATTTTCCCTGCTTTTTCACCCTCCTGAAGAGCTCTATATATGCACTAATAAACCTACATAGTAAATTATAGTCAGAGCTGCTGTATGGTAGGCCATAGGGACATGATAGAGGAGTAGAGAAGAGCACCAAAAGGGCAGTTTCTATTTCTATCTCTTTTGAACCAATGATACCTATCATAAAATAGCAAAATTAGAAAAGACCATAAAGATGATGGAGTCCAACTCATGGATGAGGAAGAGAGGCATCCTATTAGAAGAGAGGCACTGGGGGAGCTACATGGCTTAGTGGATAGTCAGCAATGGAGTCAGGAGGACCTTGGTTTTTTTTTTAATTTGAATAAGTTTATTTAGTCAATTTAGAACAGCGTTTCTTGATTACAATAATCACATTATTTCCCTCCCTCCCCTCCACCCACCCTTTCTGCAGCCAACACCCAATTTCATTGGGTATTATTTCTGTCCTTAATCAGACCTATTTCCATGTTGTTGTTTGCACCAGGATGTTCATTTAGAGTCTACATTCCCAACCATATCCCTTTATCCCTTCGACCCATGTATTCAAGCAGTTGTTTTTTGGTGTTTTTACTCCCACAGTGTTTCCTCTGGATGTGGATAGTGGTTTTTTCTCATAGATCCCTCCAGGTTGTTCAGGATCACTGCATTGCCACTAATGGAGAAGTTCATTACGTTCAATCCTACCACAGTGTATCAGTCTCTGTGTACAATGTTCTCCTGGTTCTGCTCCTTTCGCTCTGCATCATTTCCTGGAGGTCGTTCCAGTTCACATGGAATTCCTCCAGTTCATTATTCCTTTGAGCACAATAGTATTCCATCACCAACATATAATACAATTTGTTCAGCCATTTCCCAATTGAAGGGCTTGGTTTGAACATAACCTCATAGCTTCCTAGCTGTGTGATCCTTGGCAAGTCAATTTACCCCTATTGCTTAGCTCTTACTATTCTTTTGCCTTAGAATCAAAACTTATTATTAATTCCAAGATGGAGAGTAAAGGTTTCAACAAGGAGAAGGTTAGATCTATACTGTTTTAACAACAAAAAAAAATTCTAGGCAGTCTAATTCTCCCATTGGAAATTCAATTAAAAACTAAAATAAGAATAGAGAGGACAAAATTAATTGCCTAATAATTTATTGACATTTCAATTTCAGTCTTCCATCTCAACTGTATCTGCCAACTCATTAAATTGTCAGTTCCTGAAAGAAAGGGACTGTCTTTTGCCTTTTTTTTTCTGTAACCCAAGTACTTAGCACAGTGCCTGGCACATAATAGGTTACTAATAAAGGGTGATAGATTGATTGACTAATCCAACCAGACTTTGAGATGCTACATTTAAATATATTACTTTTTTTAAAGGAGGAGTGATAATCTTATGAAGTTTCACAGCTTTGTACTAAGAGAGCATTGTCTCCTTTGCTGGATCCTCTTCCAATTCACATCTTTTCAGTCTTGGTCTCTCTTCTCTTCCCTATCTATATACTACTTCACTTGGCAATGGCATCAGCTTCCACAGATTTAATGACTATCTCTATACTGTTGATTCTCAAATCTTCATGTCACATCTCCAACTGACTTTCAGACCTCTTGAACTGGATGATCAGCAAGCCATCTTAAATTCATTATGTCCAACAGAGAAGACATTACTTTCCTCCCAAATCATCTCCTCCTCCTACTTCCCCCATTTCTGAAGAGAGGATAATGACCCTCCCAAGTCTCTCAGGTTTGCTACCCAGGAGCACTATATTTCCATCCTCCCCTCCCACATCTAATTTGTTGCCAAGGCTGGCCAATTTCATGTTTGCAAAATCTTTCCAACAAGCCCCCTTCTCTGACATTGCCACCAGTCTAGTATAGCCTTCATCACCTCACACCTACACTATTCTAATTGTCTGTCTGCCCCAAGTCTCTCCCCAGTCTAATCTATTCTCTATTCAGTCACCAAAGTGATTTTCCTAATGTACATGTCCTATCCTATCATCCTCCTACTTAATAAGCTGTAACAATTCCCTGACACCTCTAAGATATATAAGATGCTCTATTTGATATTCAAAGCTTTTCATTACCTAGACAACTCTGTTCCTAGACACCTCTCAGTTTGGGGCATTTTCTCTGAATGTCCCCCATGCCAAAATTTCCTCCCTTCTCCACTCAGACTACCAACCTCTCTGGCTTCCTTTAAATTCCAATTAAATCCCATATTTTACTGGAAGCCTTACTCAGTCCCCCTTAATTTCTAGGGTATTCACTCTTAATTCCTTTCTGTTTATCTTTCATATAGTTTTATTTGTATATATATATATGTATATTTATGTATATATATATATATGTTTGCATGTTATCTTCTCAATTAGATTTTAAGTTCTTTGAGGGCAGGCACAGTTGCCTCTTTTTGTATACTGTATACCTGGTGGTGAGCAGAATGCCTGGCACATAGTAGATACTTAATAAATATTCATTGAATCATAAGATTACTGGATATTTTTTATGGGATCCTCTATAACGAAGTTCCTAAGTACTACTTAAATATATAGTGATTATTATGAATTTGATTCTCCCCTTGTAATAATATTCAAATTATGGAGGGCCAACAGTTTTCATCTTGCCTTCTCTGATTTTTTCCCCATTCCTTCCCACCACCCAAGGTTTATAGTTCAATGTGTCAAGGATCCATGATGTTATAACCAATGGATATTGAAAATCCTTTCACATATTAGTAATAATAGCTAAAAATTATCTAGTTCTCTAAGATTTACAAAGCACTTTGCACATATAAATTAATTAGATCATGGAATTACAGCTGGAGAAACTCAAGTATCATTTTTTTTCAGATGAGGAAAAAACCAATTGAATAGTCCAAGGTCACACACTACTTTTGTAAATTGTAACAGACAAAATTATTCATCACCTGATGATCAACTCTTTAGCATCCTAAACATATTGAGGCTGATCATGGGTATAGCCCACCACTGAAGTCCTTTGAGTCTAATGGGACCTGCCTGAACTTGCAATGGCATAGACATCAGGAACCCAAATTCCTTTAGACTATAATGACACACTGAAATAAGACTTTAGCAGAGGATAATATTTATAACAAAGAAAATCAGGTGATTTTCCCAATGGAACATTTTTGTAATGAAGCATATACTATTATTTATAACTTCTCTTATGGAAAAATAGAAATAATAAAAATATACAACATAAACCAATATTTGTCCAGCATTTAAGGGAGAGGGAAGACTGATACAAAGTCACTCTAAGATCAGTAGCTAAGAGGTGATAAACATCCATCCTTACTCACCAGCATAAACAAGTTAACACTGTACTTTTAGATGTTTAGCCAATGACTATTAAGCATTAGAGAGAGGAAAGGTGCTGCCTTTCTTTTATTCTTCTCTGGTTCCTCTCTAGTTTCTCCTTTCTTTAAAAATTCAAGAAGGTTGAGTTCTCTGTTTAAATCCTTAAGCTTTTCAGGGGAAAGGAAGGAGATATAGCATATATATCAATAATATGGCAAGCACCACAGATTTTTGATACCTAAGTAGAGATGTCAATAACAAAGACATTAATACCAAAACACAACTGCAATCACTATTCTGAAGTTCAGGTGTTTTGCCTTAGAATTCTGAACTATGTGTCAGCTTCCTGGAGTTAAATTTCAAAAATTAATTTGGAAACCTAAATTATCTGATATGCCTCCATATGCTACAGAAATGTTGACTCCTACAGAACCTTGAGGTTGGAAGGGCCATCTTGTCTGACATTTGCCTAACCAAGAATCTACTCCACCACACTGCTTCACATTCTCATCTAGATGTTGTCAGAAGTTCTATTTGGATATTACTGTGATATCATTTGCATAAATGTATTATTTGTTTATGTCTTAGACCTCTCTGGATTTAAAAAAATAATACTTTAAGCTTTAAAAAGTATAGATTAAAAATCTAACAATAAAACTTCATTCCAAGAAATGCTTAGTTATTGGTGCATGCATGTGTTTCATAATTTTTAAAAGCTTCTGGAACCTATGAGTAAAAGGAAATCTTTTCATTCCTTCTGTTAGCTTATCTCTTTCAACTCAAGTCTCTCACCCTTTTTTTTTTCATCCAGTTCTATGCACATTGCCATTTTCTGCAAATATCCTCATCAATTTTTACAAGCTCTCTATAGCTTAAGGATTTAGGAAGATCTCTTTTTGGTACCCAGAATTCACTCCTTCTAGTACTAACCATTCATGCAACCACTGATATGTTTTTTTTTTTCTGTTGTCCATATTGTAGGTTTTCCAATTATTGAATAATGATAATTCTGCTCATGAAAACACTTCACATGGAAAAAATAGCATAATAATACATAAAAAATTGGAATTTTTACTACCCTATCTCCCTTTCTTTCTTCTTTCCAATCCTCTTACCTTTTTTCCTCCCTTTCTCTTTATTCCAGACTTGAAGTGCTGTGCCGACTCTAAATATGGTTCCATTCTTATCAACATGGGAGCTTTGATCTACTCTGTTCCAAACCTGGACCTATTTTCTTATGCTTAGGCAACCAGAGGTTACTCACCCCCTGCCCCTGACTATATTAATAATAAACAATTTGGACACAACCACTTGGCCTAGCACATGATATCTCAGAACTCCCAAGCTCAAGAGAGTTTCACCAGCCTCAGCTTCCTCAGTGGTTAGAATTACAGACATGTATCAACACATCTAATGTTATTTAATAATAAAAACAAAAAAATTAAAATAACAAAAATAAGAATAGAAAACATTTTTGTAGTGCTTACTAGATGCCAGGTACTGTGTTGAGTGACTCATTTGATTCTCACAACAAACCTGCATGGCAAGTAGTACCATTTTGCAGAAAAAAACAATTGACAGATGTAGATCCAAGCATACTATCTTTCATATTAGTTTATTGACAGTTTTTCTTTGGGGGATTTTGGTTTTACATGAGTATAAAATTGAAAATTTTTCTTACATTTATTTAGAAAAATAAATTATCTTTGAATAAAAAAAGAAAAAGAAAACTGAGCAAAACAGAGGTTAAGTGATTTGTAATTAGGTCCCATATGAATATATCTATTGTTTGCCTTGTTTTCAAGTCCTATTTTAATATAATGAATATTAATATTAACTAAGAAGATTATTACCCACTGATATATGACCTAATATATTGCACTTACCCTAAAACACCTTTTCTAAATCCAGTTAACACATTAAACATTTTGAGGAGACTCTTGAGAAGTGAGGTTATTGCTTGCATTTCAATTTGATAGAACCAAGATTTTTGGCAAGAGGCCCTCTTAGCAACTCTTAAATTCTGCCTACATTGTTATTTATTTTACCTACTAATATATTGGTCTCTGGTGCTTTAGAATGGTGCAGTTCTGAGGACCTAGAAAGACTCGTAATATGTGATAAATGACTTTAAAAATATAATTATATTAATGTAAAAAAATAAAATGAGAGTCCAAAAAGGTACATTTAAATGACAGACCCTAGAGATAACAATCACAGCCTTCAGTTATTTCATACACATATATTTGCTTTTCTTATGAATCAATAAATCCATGATTTAAGCTGAATAGTTTGAAAAAGGCAAACAAGATTTTAAAGCTGTAATATACCTTAAAAATCAATGACTACCACTGTCACTCTGCTCCCACTTCCAGATTCTATTTTTATAGAGGAGAAAGATGAGGCCTACAGAGGTTATGACTTAAAGGTACATTAAAATTTCTATCATATTTCTTTGTTTTTTGAAACTATTTTAAAGATGTACATGTTCAAAAATAAAACATTTTAAAATATTTTATGTTTTAAATTATTAAGATAATTCAGTTCATTTTATTTCCCCAAGGCTATACTTATGAATAGAATACAGGGACATCTTAAACCAAATTAATATCCTCTGGTCTTAATGTATTAAGTTACTTTTGCAGTTTTCTAATTTAATTTGTACAGTAAATATACTTTTAGCTTAAAAGTGACAATATTTTCAGAATGTCACAGGTTTTACCTTTAAAGAAGAAAAAGTGTCATTGTGGTTCCTTATATTAAGATGTCAATGTCTTTAGCATTCTTTTGTAATTATTTTAATTTGACTGCCAAATATATATATATATATATATATTCACTAATTTACTAATTTGGCCTCTTTGAGTCTAATTTTAGAATAGGTCAGAATTCAAAACAATTCTTCACTTTACTAGAGAATCAATATTCCAGAAGTGCTTTGATATTTCTATAAAAAAGAAAATAAAACCACTTATATTGGAGGGCAATACTGGCTGAAAAGTTTCCTTTTGAAATTATGAATTATAAATTTAATTAGTTCAACTCAAATGACTACATGAACTATCTTTATCTTTTTGTCTTTCTCCCCTTCATTAATCATCAGAAAACATATTTACATGATTCTGGTCCATTAAGTTACTTAGATATCACTGTCCCTAAAAGTCTGCAACAAATAAAAAATAATAATCCAACTCCTCAGTGTCCAAAGGCATTTGAAAAATGTGGTTTTCTTATTATTAAATTACTTATATTAGCCAACTAATTTATAAATAATAAATATAATTTTACATTTCACAGTGAAGTTTATTTGTTCCTGGAGAATTATAAATCCTTTTCTAAGTAAATCCCACAGTTAAGTAAACACCAAATCTCCTAGGGCCATATTATGTATATAATAGCTAAGGATTGACTGACTAGAATTTAATATAGGCATAAGACTATAGTCAATCTTGTGAAAACCCATCAATGAAAATTTCACTAATTCAGAATTTGTAATAAATCATATACTAGCTGAGCTGTCTCAATTCTCTCCTGACTTCAATTCCTTTCCAATCAGTTGTTAAAGTGATTTTCCTAAAATATAAGTTCTTCCCTTGTCCTCCACACACTAAATATCCAATGACTCCTTATTGCCCCCAGGATTAAAAAGAAGATCCTTGGCATTTAAAGCCCTTCACAAGCTGCCCTCTGCCTACCTTTCCAGTCCTCTTACACTTTAGGCTACTCCATATACTAGGGACATTGATCTTCTTGTTTTTCCTTACCCAGGACACTCTGTCTCTAAATTCTGTGACTTTTCTTTGGTCATCCAATCCCCTCTCTGTCCATGAAACTTGGAAAGTTCTTCCTTTTCATCTTCTCCACCTTCTGGCTTCCTTGATTTACTTCCAAGTTAAATTCAAATCCTATTTTTGGAAGAAACTTTTCCAGATGCCTGTTCTCCTTCCCCATCCCTCAAAAATTTTTCTCTAACTATTTTTATAAATAACTTATAGGTACATTAATTATTCTCACATCCTCTCCTCAGCTGAGACACAAGATCCTTGAAGGTAACAACCATCTTTTTGTCTTTCTCTGTATTCTTGGCACTCAGAACAGTGGTTGGAATACAGTAAACAATAAGTACTTATTGAATGACTTGCTGATTGAAAGGCAGTTTGCTAAGGCAATTTCATTAGGAACCAGAATATGTGGGGGAAAAAGACTTCTGCTTTAAGAAAGAATTTTTTAAGCAATTAAAAGATCACCTTAGCAACATCTATATATTAGTAAGCATTGCACTAATTAAATGTAATATGCATATGTTATTAGGCATTGGGGGAATTTTGCTTAATAACACAATTAATCATTAATGTGAGCTACTTTCAATGCTAGAAATATTATTGCATGTCTGTCTTCATTCTATAATTCAGAAGGGTGACTAAATCAAATTGGGCTTCTCCTAAAAGTTTGATTTACAGAGATCCATGTGTACAAGGCAGCATGTTTTAGACAATAAAGATCTGAATATGGAGCCAAGCAGTTGGAATCCGAGCCCTGACTCCAACATTTGCCTGCTGAATAACTGTAGCAAAAACAATTAGACTCTTAGACTTTATGATGTTTATTATAGACATCCTCATCGAGTTTTTGGAAACCATGAAGCATATTCAATTCATCAGTTCAATAAACATTTTTAAATGCCTTTCTTGGGTATAAGATGGTAACATGACATAGTAGATAAAGAGCCATCCCACCTAGAAGCAAGGAAGAGCTGAGTTCATGTTCTGCCTCTAAAGCAAACTTTCTGTATAATTCTGAGTAAGTCACTTACTGGAGGCCACAAGTGTCAAATAATGGAGCCAGATGACAGCTGCAGCCCATAAAATTCCCAAGTACACAATGAGTCAGAATAAAATATAATTGGAAAATATTTATCAAAATTAATAAAGATTTGCTATAACATAGATAATGTTAATATATGATTTTCAAAGTCAAAATGAACCGATCCTTCTATGTGGTTTTGGGTACTGTTTCTAGGCATCTATCAGGAACTATAAATTGCAGAGAAGATGCTGATCTTCATCAGTGGAGAGAGTTTCCTCAACTGGTTATGTCCTATGACCATGAAATTACAGGTCCAGTCCCTCTTCCTATTATGTACAAGTATTATGCTTTGTACAAAGCATACAAAGACAGAAATGAAACTCAAGAAACATATTATACTTACTACTTTTTAAATGTGATTATTATTACTCTTTTATGACCAAGTCATCTAACATCTCTTATAAAACAGGAAAACAGCATTTACTGAGGTGGCCTTCAAATGCCAAGGATTGGTGAATATAAGCCAAGCCAAGAAAAAAAAAGTGTTTAAGGAAAGGTTCTTTCAGAATACACAACTGATATTCTCATCAACACACTGGAAATCATCACAAGAAACAAAGCATTTAAATAAAGCAAGCCATTAAATTGGTAGGTCAGTTTTTAAAGAGCTACTCAAATCAGAAAAAGCAAATGAGCTACAATGGAATGGATTTTTTAAAAAAATCAACAAAGAACATTTTATATTTTTAGTATGCAACTTAATAATAATTTAGTGACTTCCCCACCTCAAAGAATAAAATGGAAATGAAATGCTTCCTAGATGTAGAGAATTTATTGCCTAGAATATGATCTGAAATAAACAGAATTAGATTTTGCCAGAAGTTGTTTATGAAAAGGAAGGGAGAAAAAAGAGTGCTGAGAAAGTTGCTATTAGAATTGTTAGAAGCATGCTATCAGATAAAGAAAGAAGTAATGACCTATGCAGCTTCTTCTCTACTTTAGAGTGAAAATCATTCTTCCTTCTAAGATTAGATAAAACCCCTTGAATACCCTTGCCATTAAACTATAATGTTCTATGTAAAGTGTATTAGATGAACTGGAAAAATAAGGCATTGATATAGTTTTGAATTATCACTACATTCACTGCAGCAGAACCAGCTTCTTCATTTTTACATTTCTCCATGTGTACTTTTTTACTTCCAATGAGTTTAATGAAGCTGAGAATCTCTCTTTTATTAGAGAAACTCAGTCTTTGTGAAAATGGCTCTCAAGCCATAGGTTCTGGTTTCAAATCCCACTTTGGACACTGTATGACCTTAAGGAAAACAGTTACCCTTTCTGGATCTCTCTTTATCTATAAAATGAAGTGATTCCTACAAAGGAACTCTTTTGTGCCCTGCAGATTTTATTCCAAAGCGTGGAAATTTAACATTGCTTCTTGCCAATACTTTGTATTCCAACAGGTAGAAACAATTGAGATTAGCACCTACTTATCAAAAAAATAATTATTTAAAATCCTACAAAGGTCCTTTTGACATGGTTTGAATTAAGGATAACTTAAAATCACTCCAGACTTTGGGGGTTTAACTGCTTTCAATCTAGAGACATCTCATGGGCAGTAGAGTATCAGATCTGGATTCAGAAAGAGTAGTTCAAATTTGCTTTATGACCCTGGGCAAGTCACTTTAACCTCAGTTTGCCTCAACTGTAAAAGCACTTACCATGAAAGGTTGTTAAAAGGATCAAATGAGATGACTTATATTGAAAATCAGCTCTTCTCACAATGACTGGCACTATATAAATACTCATCCCCACCCCCAAGAAAAAGAATCTTTGAAAAAAGAAGTTATGATATCAATCAATGATGTAAAAGACTTATCCACTGCCATGCTTGAGAATATTGAAGAGATAACTGGTAAATGATACAGAGAACAAACTGGAATGAACTCGAACCAGTCATTAGAAAGACAGCACACTGTCCCTCAGAGGATGCCAACCGGGAGATATATACTTGCTCTCAGGACCTCATTCTTCAGTGCTAGTGGGAATTAAGATTAAGACCTTAAAAGTCTTAAACTGGCTATATAGATACTTATTTCACTTTAATAACGTTTTTTAGCAGAATGTCTTTTATTTCTAATCAACTGCTAGTAATCTTAAGTCCTTGAAAACCCCATGTACTGATTAAATTAGCTAAAAGCCTACTTATATGACAGGGTTTTATCATGTGATATTTCCCCCCCTAAGCAGGATCTCTATCCATTGTGATATATTGCCTCTATAATACTGGAGGGGCAGAGGAAGTAACACTGACCCATTTCTCTTTAAATTATTTCATCTTTGAAAACCATTGAAACTCCTTTAACCATTTAGCATCTATAGATATTAGATGTCTAAACAATCCTTTAAAAAGAAAAAAAAATGTCATCAATCATCTGATTGGTTCTATAATCTTAGACTTATTCCTGGAAGGGATTTTAGAGGACCTCTAAAAGAAGCATCGAGGAATTGGAGATGTAGAGTTGAAAGGAAACCCAGAAATCTTTGATACCAGTCACTTCATTTCACAGATAAGGAAATTGAGGCCCATCAAAAGTGATTCCCAAGATTACCCAATAGTGACAGAATCTAGATCTGAACATAAGTCCTTTGTCTCCAACTTTAGTATTGTCTTCCCTACAACAAAGAACATTCTTTTTTATGCAAATAGAATTTTTTGAAAATGTCCATTTGTCTTGATATTATTTAGATATAGTCCAAACAGCTTAAAAGAAAAAGAACATTTCTTAAAGACCCACAATTTTCCCTTGGAACCATGTAGGATCCAATAAGGATTTAGTTGATTGAATATATGAGTTTAACTATTATCAGTAAATAATTCTCAGAAAACAGACATGATCCAATATTAATTTTGGATAAAACAACTATTAGTAATAACTGTGCTCCTCTCTCTATAAAAGCAGTCCATAAAGTCTTCCATGGAATCAGACTACAACAAAAATATAGTTTTCTTCCATAAAAAAATGAATAAAACTAACTTTGGTTTTAACTCAGAATCATGCTGAATAGATTTTTAAAAATTGAAGAAGAAAAAAAGATAATAAAAGTAAAAATTATGAGGCTTGATGTTATCAGTGAAGTTAGGGATGCTTTCAATTTAAAAATGAATCAAGACTTTCAACACATTTAGTAAATTATCCCTTCTCATTCCTTGCCTAAGTAACTCAAAAGAGTTAATGTGGCTCCAAAATGTGATCAATTTCTTCCCTTATCACTGGTGGGTTGTGCATGATTGTTTACTATTTCATGAGATTAAACTATCTTGGAAACTCAATTAACCATTTTAATGAATAGTGAAGTTTTAATGGATGAGCCAAAATGACAGTTGCTAATTAAGTGTCTTCTCATTCATTTAAATAGGCATTGGGAAGTAAGGAAAAGGGCAGAGCAACACTCAGGGCATGCTTCTGGGACCACCAAATTCTCTTCCAAAAAATAATAAAGATCCCACCACCTTATGTTGATGTCTATGATTTAAGAAGAGAAAAAGTTTTCTTTTAAGGTTATCTCTGGAATCCATTCAAATTCTGCTGAAAATTCTGGTCATAATTTTGGATGCACTAATGTCAAACATAATGTTTTATAAGATTGTTTAGGAAGAATATAATCACCTTTCTAATAACATAATGATGCTTATTGTGCATCAGTCACTTTATCTCAAATATCTTCCTTCTGGGAAATTCATCAGACTGTCATTTCCCTCCCTTTGACCTTGAAAATTGTTAAGCTTTACTGGTGCCTTGAACTTGACAAATATGCTTTAGGGTTTATGAACTAGGCTTAAAAGTTTCCCATATCTGCTCATGAACAAAGTTGATAATGTGTTTATGGTCAAAATGCCCATAAACATTTGAATGACAGCCATAGCTTTTGAGTACTTTATGATGAAGGAAATATAACAGATGATGCACTATAATACAGCTCTATCCTTCAGCAAACACATAAAGCAAAGCATATCATCAATCATGCGTTATCCAAGATATTTGTTAGGCATCCAATCAAAACAAAGCTATATTAGGCTGGTAGGATATTTGTCTGATTTCTTATATTCAGAATTTCCAAACAGATTAAAAGAACATGAGTTTAATGCAATAGAAAACACAGTTATGCATTGCATACAAATTACCAACACCTATCTTTGAAGGCATGCTTCTTCAGGGAACCTACATAAATACTGGTCGCTGGAAATTTATATTCTAAAGAGTCATTTTCTTATTACTCTCAAAAAAGGTCTCTTCTGATACTACTTTAAATCACTAATGGCAGAATAAAATTCTGGATCTGTAATGTAACTGTTTAAAGGTGTGACAAGAGCAACATTTTTCTCAGCATCTATATATGTGAATCTTTTTTAGGCAGAAACCACTTTGTAATTAAAACATATATTTAAGTTCCCTTGGTTATTTCAACATTTAAATACAAAAACATTTTAAAGCATATAAAGACTAATATATGGACATCATGATCTAGCAATTTTTTCTAATAACCTGCTAAATTTAAAAAAGAAACATTCCTTAACCTTTTACCCCATGCCAAGCACTGTGCTAAGTTTTGACAGTACAAATATAAACAAGTAATATGATCCCCGACCTCAACTCAAAGAGCAAACATACTAATAGTGAGAGGTGAGGCATTAAGGAGAATAGTGTCTATGGAAGACATTTTTTTGAAGAGAAAAGTCAGAGAATGGTAATTGAAATACTAGAGCAATTTATTGAGGTATCTTTGCCAGGAAAAGCACTATGGCTTGATTATTATTCTTAAATGTAGTATTGAAAAGCAGAGAAGGGAAGCTGATGGCTCTGCCCTCTGGCATAGAGATGTCTGAGAAATGGTATGTTTGGCCAGAAATGCTGGCCAATCAGAGCCCAGGGTTATATGAGCAATCCCTCCAGTCCCAGAAAGTAGAAAAAAATTTTTAATATTCTAGGAGTACAATTGCATTTAAAAATTGGAATAAGGACTTCCGGTCAAGATGGCTGCGTAGAAGCAGCGAAAGTTCAGACCTTGGAAACCCTTCCTTACCGATCACAAACAGAGTGCTACTAGGCCACTGTAAACCTTAAAATTTCTTAGATTTATAAATGTTGGAAATTTCACCATTGGGAAATTTCATACTTGAAAAATTTCCTATTGATAGTGGAACTCTATTGGAATGTGAACCCCATTGGCATGGGAGGTTCCTCCTCCTCCCTTCTTAAGATTACTTTAGAACAGAAACCTTTTGCTGAACAATGGAAAGGGCTTTGACCTATGCTTAAGCATAGAACAGGAAGTACTTTGAGTCATGATTGATTTTAGAATTGATACAATAGTGATACTTGGAATGACAGAACCAGGTCTTGGAAAATACAATTTCCACCCCACTCAGTCCTAACAGGATTTAGGAAGGGCTACAGCAAAGGATCAAGATTTAATTATTTGAGAATATGACCTTCAACAGACATGTGCAAAGCCACAGACCTCTGGGAGGTCCTGGGTTAAGCTAGAGCCACCATTGGCACAGGGAAGACATGGACAGTGATTGGTAGATGTGAGAACTGAGGGGAGGGAACTTGGATGGTTTCCTTAAAGAGAGAGGGGTCTGAGGACTGAGGGGTGGTTGGTTGGAGAGGTTTTGGCTCTGAGAGGTGGTGCTTTGAGAGTTGGCTCTGAAGGAAGCTGGAGGTGGAGGCCCCTGAGACTGTTTCTCCATTTTGGTCACGTGAGTGATAGGGACTGTTCTCTTTTCTTTGCCTCAGCTATCTAAGGGCTTGGGCCTTTTGACCCAGCCTAAACAGAAGGGATATTTAAGCCCTATTCCCTTCTCTCCTCTTTTCTTTCTCTCTCTCTCTCTCTCTCTCTCTCTCTCTCTCTCTCTCTCTCTCTCTCTCTCTCTCTCTCTCTCTCTCTCTCTCTCTCTCTCCCTCTCTCTATCTCTAATACCTTTCTTCCTACTGTTTGTAATTAAACTCCATAAAAGGTTGACTGCTGACTTGAGTTTTCATTTAGGAATTACATAGCTGAATTCCTTGGCGAACTTAAATTAATATATATCAGTCTTTTAAAGTGATTTCCTTGTCACACCACCGAAATTCAAGCTGAACAACAGGATAGACCTGGGGAAACTTCCTCCTGGACCTGGATCAAAAGGTACTGCACCCCAAAAGCCAGAACCCTAGATCACTCTGATCTAAGGGGTAGACAGAAAGAAGGTACCAGGACCCATCCCCCCCAACCCAGAGTGCTGAACCCACGGCAGCAGCAGGAACCTCAGGGCTCTGAGGACTCACCTTGAAAGCAACCTGACCCAGTCTCTGAGGCGCCCAACACAGATGGCAGGGAAACATAGAGAGAAGGGGGAAGCCTGTAGCCCCCTGGCTGGGTCCTTCCATCTGAGTCTCAAGGGAGGTCCCAGCTTTAGGGCACCAGCTGAACCCAATCCCATCAGGAGCCCTCAGAGCTACTGAAAGTACAGAAAACTCAGGGCTGGCAAAGGGGTTGCTCCGAAGAGCTTACCTTGAAAGTAACCCGGGCCAGTTTCCGGGCATTCAACACAGACTGTGAAGGAGGAGGTTGCTGCTTTTTTTTTTCCTTTCCTTTTTTTGGCTCGGGGATTATTCAGCCCACACCACCTGAACCTAATCCCATTAGGAGCCCTCAGAGCTTCAGAAAGAACAAAAACTTCAGGACCAGTGAAGGGCTTACCTTGAAAACAACCCGGGCCCGTCTCCAGGCATTCAACACAGATTGTGGTGGAGGAGGCTTTTTGCATCAGGGCTCATTCAGCCCAAACCAGGTGAACCTAATCCTATCAGGAGCCCCCAAAGTCCAGGCAAGCCAGGACCCCTCCCCCCTTAGAGAGCAGGGTCTTCTGAAAAAACAGAAATCTAGAGGTGAAGTCAAGATGGCAGCCTAGAAGGAGCATAGACCTGGCAGCCTGGCCAGAGCTTTGGAGATCCTCCATATCTGCTCCAGCTGTCCAGGATGTTTAAAACTTAGAGTAAACCCAGCCCAACTAAGCTGAACTCAATCCCATCAAAAGTCTCCAGAACACAGGGAAGCCCAGGCTCCCCATCCATCCTCATTGACTGCTGGACTTTAAGCCAATCAAAAGCCTCCAGAGGACAGGGAAGCTCAAACCCCCAACAACCCTCCCCCAGAGATTACACCAAGAGATCCTCTGTTAAAGCTCCAAGAGGGGAGACTGATAGAAGTCACAAAAAAAAAACTAAAAAATGAGAGGAACAAGAGCACAGACAAATATGGGGAGGAAAGAAGGGGTGAATTTGAACAAACATCAGAAACAGAAGAAAGAAATTACAATAGACAGCTACTACTCAGCAAATGGAACAGAGGGGGAGAGATCAGCAAACGATAAACCAGAAATCCCAGCAAATTGGATACAGGCTGTGGAAGAACTCAAAACACAACTGAGAGAGGCTGAAGACAATTGGGGAAAGAATTTAAAAATTAAGATAAGTCATCTGGAAACAGAGGCACTTGAACTAAAAGAATAAAATAGTGTCCTGAAAGCCAAAATCATCCAGCTGGAAAATGAAAGATGAGGCAAAGGAGATGAAAGATGAGATAAAGAGGATGAAAGACAATCTTCAAAGAAAATCAGACCAGAAGGAAAAAGACGACCAAAAAGCCAGAGATGAAATCCAATCTTTAAGAACCAGCGTAAAACAACTCAAATAAAGTGACCTCACAAGGCAGCAGGACACTATAAAACAAAACAAAAAGAATGAAAAAATTGAGGAAAATGTGAAGCATCTCATTCACAAAACAGATGATTTAGAAAATAGTTCAAGAAGAGACAATTTAAGAATAATTGGACTACCAGAAGACCACGACAAAAGAAAAAGCCTGCACATAATACTAGAGGAAATTATCTAGGAAAACTGTACCGAGATCCTAGAACAAGAGGAGAAAGTGGAGATTGAAAGAATCCACAGATCACCCCCTATATTTAATCCCCAACTGACAACACCAAGAGATGTTATAGCCAAATTCAAAAACAATCAGATGAAAGAACAGGTATTACAAGCTGCCAAGAAGAAGCCATTCAGATACCATGGAAACACAGTGAGGATAACACAGGATCTGTCTGCATCCACACTGAAGGACCGAAAGGCATGGAATACGATATTCCAGAAAGCAGGGGAACTAGGCCTATAGCCAAGAATAAAATACCCATCAAAACTGACTATATTCTTACAGGGGAAAGTATGGTCATTTAACACAACAGAAGAGTCCCAAGCATTCATAAATAAAAGACCAGACCTGAACAGAAAATGTGATGTCCAACCACAGAACTCAAGAGAATCATCAAAAGGTAATTTAAAAAAGAGGGGAAAAACAACAACAACAACAACAAATTTTTAAAGAGACTCAATAAGTTAAAATGATATGTATCCCTATAAGAAAAGAGGTCATTGGCAACTCTTAAAAACTGTTGCTATCACCTGAGCAGCTAAAAGAACTACACTCAAAGAGAACAGTGACAAACTGTATAGGATGAAAGGACAAGACACAAATAGGTATATAGATATATGCATGCATAAATACATATACATGTGCATATATATGTATATACATATATATACACATGACTAAAGCTAAAAAAGAAAAGAGGTTATGATTAAAAGAAATTGGAAAAGAAACAAAGGGGGTAAATTTATATGTCACAAAGAAGCTCATGGTGGGAGGGGGAGAACATCGATACACTGGAAGGGTAAAGAGGTTGGAGAAAGGAAATACTCAACTTTTACGTACTTTGAAACTGACCCAAAGAGGGAAGAACAATCCAATCCATTGGGGAAGAGAATAGATTTGAGCCCTATAGGAGAGTATAAGGGTAAAAAACAGACTTGTGGGGAGGGAAGCTGTACAAGGGAGGGAGAGGGTGAGGGTGAAATTTTAAAAAAACTACAGGGGAAAATAAGGGAGGGAATAAGAAGGGATAGGGGTAGAAAGGGAAGTACAAGGGGGACTGATTTAAAGTAAATCACTGGACTAAAATGTAGAGCTGAAGAAGAAAGGTTAGAATTAGGGAAGGATATCAAAATGCTAGGGAGTCCACAAGTGACCGTCATAACTTTGAACGTGAATGGGATGAACTCACCCATAAGACTTAGACGAATAGAAGAATGGATTAGAATCAAAAACCCTACCATATGTTTTCTCCAAGAAACACACATGAGGCGGGTAGACACCCACAAGGTCAGAATTAAAGGATGGAGTAAGACCTTGTGGGCCTCAACTGACAGAAAGAAGGCAGGAGTGGCAATCATGATATCTGATAAAGCCAAAGAAAAATAGACCTGATCAAAAGGGATAGGGAAGGTAATTATATTTTGTTAAAAGGGATTTTAGATAATGAGGAAATATCACTAATCAACATGTATGTACCAAATAATATAGCACCCAAATTTCTAATGGAGAAACTAGGAGAATTGAAGGAAGAAATAGACAGTAAAACCATATTAGTGGGAGACTTGAACCAACCATTATCAAATTTAGATAAATCAAATCAAAAAATATATAAGAAAGAGGTAAAAGAAGTGAATGAAATCTTAGAAAAATTAGAATTAATAGACATATGGAGAAAAATAAATAGGGATAAAAAGGAATACACCTTCTTCTCAGCACCACATGGCACATTCACAAAGATTGACCATACACTAGGTCACAGAAACATGGCACACAAATGCAGAAGAGCAGAAATAATAAATGCAGCCTTTTCAGGCCACAAGGCAATAAAAATAACGATCAGTAATGGTACATGGAAAACCAAATCAAAAACTAATTGGAAACTAAACAATATGATACTTCAAAATCGTTTAGTTAGAGAAGAAATCATAGAAACAATTAATAATTTCATCGAGGAAAATGACAATGGCGAGACATCCTTTCAAACCTTTTGGGATGCAGCCAAAGTGGTAATCAGAGTTAAATTCATATCGCTGAGTGCATATATTAACAAACTAGGGAGAGCAGAGATCAATCAATTGGAAATGCAAATAAAAAAACTCAAAAGCGACCAAATTAAAAACCCCCAGCAGAAAACCAAATTATGAATCCTAAAAATTAAGGGAGAAATTAATAAAATTGAAAGTGATAGAACTATTGATTTAATAAATAAGACAAGAAGCTGGTACTTTGAAAAAACAAACAAAATAGACAAAGTACTGGTCAATCTAATTTTAAAAAGGAAGGAAGAAAAGCAAATTAACAGCATCAAAGATGAAAAGGGGGGCAATCACCTCTGATGAAGAGGAAATTAAGGCAATCATTAAAAATTACTTTGCCCAATTATATGGCAATAAATACACCAATTTAAGTGATATGGATGAATATATACAAAAATACAAACTGCCTAGACTAACAGAAGAAGAAATAGAATTCTTAAATAATCCCATATCAGAAAATGAAATCCAAGAGGCCATCAAAGAACTTCCTAAGAAAAAATCCCCAGGGCCTGATGGATTCACCAGTAAATTCTATCAAACATTCAGAGAACAGTTAATCCCAATACTATACAAACTATTTGACATAATAAGCAAAGAGGGAGTTCTACCAAACTCCTTTTATGACACAAACATGGCACTGATTCCAAAACCAGGCAGGTCAAAAACAGAGAAAGAAAACTATAGACCAATCTCCCTAATGAATATAGATGCAAAAATCTTAAATAAGATACTAGCAAAAAGACTCCAGCAAGTGATCAGAAGGGTCACCCACCATGATCAAGTAGGATTTATACCATGGATGCAGGGCTGGTTCAATATTAGGAAAACCATCCACATAATTGACCACATCAACAAGCAAACCAACAAGAACCACATGATTATCTCAATAGACGCAGAAAAAGCCTTTGATATAATACAACACCCATTCCTATTAAAAACGCTAGAAATCATAGGAATAGAAGGGTCGTTCCTAAAAAGAATTAACAGTATATATCTAAAATCATCAGCTAATATCATCTGCAATGGGGATAAACTAAATCCATTCCCATTAAGATCAGGAGTGAAACAAGGATGCCCATTATCACCTCTACTATTTGACATTATACTAGAAACACTAGCAGTAGCAATTAGAGAAGAAAAAGAAATTGAAGGCATCAAAATAGGCAAGGAGGAGACCAAGTTATCGCTCTTTGTGGATGACATGATGGTCTACTTAAAGAATCCTAGAGATTCAACCAAAAAGCTAATTGAAATAATCAACAACTTTAGCAAAGTTGCAGGATACAAAATAAACCTGCATAAGTCATCAGCTTTTCTATATATCTCCAACACAGCTCAGCAGCAAAAACTAGAAAGAGAAATCCCATTCAAAATCACCTTAGACAAAATAAAATACCTAGGAATCTATCTCCTGAGACAAACACAGGAACTATATGAACACAACTACAAAACACTCTCCACACAACTAAAACTAGACTTGAGCAATTGGAAAAAACATTAACTGCTCATGGATAGGATGAGCCAATATAATAAAAATGACCATCCTACCCAAACTTATTTATCTATTTAGTGCCATACCCATGGAACTCCCAAAAATTTTCTTTACTGATTTAGAAAAAAACCATAACAAAGTTCACTTGGAATAACAAAAGATCAAGGATATCCAGGGAAATAATGAAAAAAAAACACAAATGAGGGGGGCCTTGCAGTCCCAGACCTCAAACTATATTACAAAGCAGCAGTCATCAAAACAATTTGGTACTGCCTAAGAGACAGAAAGGATGATCAGTGGAATAGACTGGGGGCAAGCGACCTCAGCAAGACAGTATACGATAAACCCAAAGATCCCAGGTTTTGGGACAAACATCCACTATTCCATAAAAACTGCTGGGAAAATTGGAAGACAGTGTGGGAGAGATTAGGAATTGATCAACACCTCACACCCTACACCAAGATAAATTTAAAATGGGTGAATGACTTAAACATAAAGAAGGAAACCATAAGTAAATTGGGTAAACACAGAATAGTATACATGTCAGACCTTTGGGAGGGGAAAGACTTTAAAACCAAGCAAGACATAGAAAGAATCACAAAATGTAAAATAAATAATTTTGACTACATCAAATTAAAAAGCTTTTGTACAAACAAAACCAATGTAACTAAAATCAGAAGGAAAACAACAAATTGGGAAAAAAATCTTCATAAAAACCTCTGACAAAGGTTTAATTACTCAAATTTATAAAGATCTAAATCAATTGTACAAAAAATCAAGCCATTCCCCAATTGATAAATGGGCAAGGGACATGGATAGGCAGTTTTCAGATAAAGAAATCAAAACTATTAATAAGCACATGAAGAAGTATTCTAAATCTCTTATAATCAGAGAGATGCAAATCAAAACAACTCTGAGGTATCACCTCACACCTAGCAGATTGGCTAACATGACAGCTATGGAAAGTAATGAATGCTGGAGGGGATGTGGCAAAGTAGGGACATTAATTCATTGCTGGTGGAGTTGTGAACTGATCCAACCATTCTGTAGGGCAATTTGGAACTATGCACAAAGGGAGATAAAAGAATATCTACCCTTTGATCCAGCCATAGCACTGCTGGGTCTATACCCCAAAGAGATAATGGACAAAAAGACTTGTACAAAAATATTCATAGCTGCGCTCTTTGTGGTGACCAAAAATTGGAAAACGAGGGGATGCCCATCAATTGGGGAATGGCTGAACAAATTGTGGTATATGTTGGTGATGGAATATTATTGTGCAAAAAGGAATAATAAAGTGGAGGAATTCCATGGAGACTGGAACGACCTCCAGGAAGTGATGCAGAGCGAGAGGAGCAGAACCAGGAGAACATTGTACACAGAGATAAACACACTGTGGTATAATCGAACATAATGGACTTCTCCATTAGTGGCAGTGTAATGTCCCTGAACAATCTGCAGGGATCAAGGAGAAAAAACACTATCCATAAGCAGAGGACAAACTGTGGGAGTAGAAACACCGAGGAAAAGCAACTGCCTGACTACAGTGGTTGAGGGGACATGACAGAGGAGAGACTCTAAACGAACACTCTAATGCAAATATTAACAACATGGCAATGGGTTCGAATCAAGAACACATCTGATACCCAGTGGAATCACGTGTCAGCTACGGGGGATGGGGGGGAGGAAAAGAAAATGATCTTTGTCTTTAATGAATAATGCATGGAAATGATCAAATAAAATACTATAAAATTTTAAAAAATTGGAATAAGGAGACAGTATTCTTTTAAAATGTTATAGTTTAACTTTATTCTATCAGCCATTTATTATAAGTAATTCTAGAAAACTGGAAGCAATTTGTATTAATTATTAAAGGGCTTGGAAGTAGGAAGATCTGAGTTCAAATTTCATCTCTGATATTTTACACGTAGGGAGTCACCTAATTTCTTTGTTCTTCATGAACCTCCCTATGACTTATTTATCAAGTAACAGAAGTGTTACAGTGTTATGGCCTACTGATACAGAGAATTTCCATACCTGGAATAACTAGCAATTAGAAAGTTATAGATCTTTTAAAAATCATGTATATCAAGGAATGATTTGGAATTGTTTGTAAATAGGAAAAAAAAGTATCAGCTCAGATACTTATTAACTTTTTTAGTTTGTGGAAGAAATTAACCTAGTTTCATCTCAATATCCAGATTAGAAAAACTTTGTTATTTGTGCTACATACCTCATAAAACTTTAGGTCATGCAGTGCTTTGTAAAATGTAAAATGCTATGTGAATGTGTGCCAATAGTACTAATGAGTCATCATATTGTTATTAAAACTTGATTCACGTATCAGCTCTGACATGATAGGCTGCATGGCCCTAGAAAGGTCATTTAACCACTCAGAGCCTTCAGGAAATTTTCTCAGATTATAAATTACAGTTGAGTCACAGACATGGAATGGTAGAGTAAGTTTCCCGTCTAGAAACTTTATCCCAATAAAAGTGTACATCTCAATCCTCCTCCCACTCCAGGGAGAGGAAGTTCCATGTGAAACAAGGAGAGATTTTATTCCTTGGTAGTGTCTGGTTACATTTCTCATTATGCTATGTGAAGCATTGATTTTGAGAGGATTCATTCTATAATAGATATAGTGCCCATCTCAGAGTCATGGCACCCTTTATTTACATCCTACCTATTTTATTCATGTTCCACATCAAACACATGATGTATGACCCTCATCAAGTCATTTATTTGAGTTTCTGGCTGTTCTGTATAACAATAGAGAAAGTTTTTTTTTTTTTAACCTGGGTGGATCCCTGAGCAGATAAAATCATAGCTCTAAACCAAAAAAATAAATAAAACAAAAACAAAAAAGGAAAAGAAAGGAAAAAAGTAGTGGTTTTAATCAATCATTTGCTCACTTTTTGTCATCTAAACTAGATTGCTGGATCTTCACTGTAAAAATGAATGGATTGAAATAGAAAATCTCTGAAGTCACTCAGCTTTAAATCATAGAATCTACTGAACCAATTGTGATTCTTTAGAGTACAATACATGCTGTGTGCAATCAGCATAGAAAACAGATACTGTGTTAAAAACTGACTTGAAAATCTTGGGAAAATCTTCAATGAACTCTTTTTCAGGTCCAGGTCCTCACTAAGAGAGGCACCACCTTAATTGAAGAATTCTCCATCTTCAGTGTTTGCCTCAATACCCTCTAATGCTTCAACACGATTCCTGACTCCCCTTACACAACACACACACATCAATTGGCACCCAGCCAGATACAACAAGCAGAAACATTGAGAGATTCTAAATGATCAGTCTTTTACGCTTAGTTTGATACAAAAGATCCTATAGCTGCCTCTAGAATAAGAGGTAGACATCAGAAATATACATAAAACAACTATAAGTCATTATCAACACAGGCTGATCCTTTAGTTAAAGCCTATATGTAAGACCATTCCTTTTTCTGGAAAGAGTTCTCTCACAAAAAAAAACTAGAAAAAGGAAATAAAATTTTTTTTTTTTCATAAAGACATATCATATATTGTGAAAATCTCCTGAAGTAGTGAGAACCTCTTAGGGAAATAAATAAAATGTAATGTGGGAAAGGGCTTCTTGAAACTTAGAAAAATGTCCAAAGCAACTGTTGAAATCAATAAACATGTTTTAAGTAGCTCCTAGAGGATCCAAGATACAATGACAAAAATTAATTAGCCCTTGAGTAAGAGTTTATAATCTAGCCAGGGTAGAGTGTATGCACTTAAGTAGGTATAAATGTGTGTATGTACATATACATGTAGTTGGTAAATGATATGTGCATAAGTAAGTATAAACAAAATAGCCACTAAATAATTGAGGGAGGGGGATGCTAATAGGTAGGGCTATTGGGAAATGTTTTATGTATAAAAAGCATTTGAATCCAGAAGAAAACATGATTTATTTCTTATTTATATAGGTATATGATTTAGGGTTTTGGTTTTAAAAGATTATTTTTAAAATGAATAATAAAGAAATGGGTTTTGAGTGATACTATACATACATACATACATATAAATATATATATATATACCAGCAGAATTGCTTGTGAACTCCTGGAGTGGGGAGGAAAAAAGGGAAGGAGATAACATGAATCATGTAACTATGGAAAAAAATTCTAAAATAAAATATAAAATAAAAAAGCATTTGAAAAGAATTTTGAAGAAAACTAACCATTTGGGGAGCTAGAGGTGGGGAGAGAGTATATTGCAGGTACAATGTACAGTTAATAAAATGCATGGATATGGGAATGAAAGTACTGTATTACATATAATAAGAATTAACAGTGTTTGACTGTAATGTAGTATATAAGAAAGAGAAGTAATGCAAAATAAGGTAAGTAAAGTCAGTTGGGGCCAGGTAATGAAGCACTTTAAATACTAGAGGAGTTGGTATTTGAGCAAAGAATTAACAGGGAATTTCTAGAAAAGCTGGGTGAACTTCATAGAAATCACTTTGGCAATTCTATGGAGGACAGATTAGAGCTGGGAAAGACTTGAGTTGAAGACATCAATCAAGAAGCTGTCACAATAGTTCAGGTGAGACATAAAGAGATTAAGTCCTAAAGTAGTCATGGCTATCTAAGTGAAGAGAAGGGGCTGCATAGTTGTTGTTTTAGTCCTTCATTTCAAAGAGGACATTATGTGGTAATGTCCACTCCTCTGTGAACTGGAGTTAAGTGAGGCATTAATTGGCCAAAGTCCTCCAGCTCACTCTTTTCTATAGATTCATCCAAGTAAGGCAAAAGTCAGAACTACTATTGATGGGCCAGGATACAGGATAGGACTTTAATATCACTGATGTCTGACCAAGCTCTAAAAATTCCATAACACCTGTTTCAGCTGCCTTCATGGCCATTGTTCTCATTCTCCCATTCTGCCAGGAGCAGTCTTCACTTTCTTGGGATAAACATTTATTTTACTCATCTAAGGGCTTGATGCCTTTTGGTTAAATTTAATCTGCTTTAGACTATGTGGTTTTACTGGGATGCCTGCCTATGTGGTTTTACTGGGATGTGACCACTGCAAGTACCAGAGCTTCTTGGAGCCATCAGTGCAAATTGTTTAAATGATGGATACCAAAGGTGGACAAGAGGTACTAATCCCCTTGAACATCCCACATGCCTCAAATCTTGTGAAGGTAATAGGGAGAAGGATTTCTACCTGGGATTTCTTAGGTCTAGGGAATTTGTACCAGGGTCAATCCAGTATATTGAAAGTAAGGCCTGAAACCAAGTCTTGTTGGTCTTGAAACAATCTCTCTACCCACCATGTCATGCTAGATTGGTAATAACATGATGATCTGGCAACTCATTGGAACTGTGCACTGAGAGAGAATGAAATGCATTATATTTTTTTGGCATGACATTGTGACATGAAAAATGATGTTGCCCTTATCAGAAATGGAAGTTTGGAAGTAGAGTAGATTGTGAGGGAATGAAAATAAATTCTGTTTTGAACATGTTGAGTCTGATATGCCTGTGGGATCTCCATTTTAAAATGTCCAAGAAGCAGCTGATGATGGCAGACAGGATTCAGGAGAAAGATGAGAGCTTAATATTGCAATCTGGGATGTATCTAGATGTAGATGAACATTAAGGTCACATGATAGAGTGGTGAAAAAAGGGCTCAGGACTTAATCTTGGAAATACATACACAGAGGGAATGATATCAATACTGAGGAGTGGGCAGACATGTAGGAAGAGAAGAAACAAGAGACCAATGTCAAGAAAATCCAAGATGGTGATAGTATGCAGGAGAAAGGATGGTCTACAGTGTCATGTTGCAGAAAGGTAAAGAATGATAACTGAAAAAAGGAATTCAGGTATTGAGGTAAAAAACATTGAATATTGAGAATAGAATTAAGAATCATAGAAATATAAATATGGAGGAGGTCTCAGAAGATATCAGAGTATGTTCTATATTTTCCAGATATAGAAACTTCAGCACTGAGAGACTACAAAACAGCAGAGCTGAGTTCTAATATTAGAACTTCTTTTTTCAAGTTTTATTATTATCTCTACTAAAATTCATTACTTCCTATCTCCAACAAAGACATTTCAAGAAGACCTACAGAATCAAATACACACACACACACACACACACACACACACACACACACACATACACGTACCTATAACTACACACACTTATAAATTCTTCTATTTTATTTTTTAATGTGAAATTATTCCAGGAGACAATGGCACCGGGGGACACTACTGGAGGAATTAGGAAAGGCCCTCCCAAAGGAGTTGATAGCTGAGACAAAAATGTTTCTAGTACATACATATTTATTAAGGCTTAAGGCATTAAGACCAGATATTGAATAGAATCTATAGGACTTCCAAGGAGAAGAAAAGTTAAATCATTAGGGTGTAACCTTCCTAGAAGGTAGTTTCGGTACTAAGAGAATTCAGATCAATTAATACTACTTGAAGATGGTGAACCTATCATTAACAAGCTGAGCAAATTGATACAGCTATTAAAGTTTATGTGCCTTTGGTTCTTTACTATATAAATGAGATGATAGCAATACCTTCTTCTCTAACAATTGCCAGGACAATAAACAATTTAAGCAGGAGTTTGTGTAGTAATTTAAAGAAAAGATGGGAAAAAAGAAAAGGTAGAATTAGCAAGTTAGGTATAAATATATGAACAATGTAACCATGCTAAGACAGGGGGTGAAAGGGCAAGTTGCCATTAGTATCCTAGTGGGAAGTACTCTACCATTTTACTATTTTTTTCCAGAGAATCCAAGTTTTTAGAATGTGAACAAAAGGCTAAGAGAAGAGATGAAGAAATGGGAAAAGGTGAGGCATTAGAAATATGGGCAAAGAACTCTAAAAAATAAAGAAACAGAAACAGTAATTTTGTTACTATCTAGTTAAATTACGTATTGTAAACATACATATATACTTTAAATATGCTATATATATATATATATATGTATAATCTCTTAAAAACTGAATGTAATACTTTTTCATATAAGCCTCTTTCTCATTCTGTATGTTGAAATATTTATGCTCACTAATATATAAGTTCACAATAAAAAGGAAAATTCAATTTTTAAAAATGATATGACTAGAAGTGTGTTCTCGACAGGAAGATTATTCTTCTGTATTTTCTTTGGCATACAAATAAAAGTTTACTGACTCTCTCACAAATAGTACTTTAGCAATCAATAAGTCAACAACTTTTATTAGCAATACAATTAACATTATTTACCTTTTTCTCCTGACTAATAAAAAGACTTAAAGTTGTCCTTTTTCTGTCTTAAGACTTCCAAACATTATTGAAACCATACCAAATGTATCTCTAGAATGTTTATTCATTTTTTCTAACAGACAGAAAAGAAATAAGTTTCTCTCTGGTACTGCATGAAATACAGTATTCAATTCTATTCTATAATCATATGTTTAGCACATATATGCAAGAGAAGGAGTTGATTGCTAAAGATACAAAAAGATAAACATAGTCCTTGGGAAAGGGGGGCCCTTCATACTTCCCAACACCAATTAATGTAATTAGCAACATATTCTTAGTCCTGATAACCTCTTTGATTGAGATACTGGAATCAAAGATAAAAAGTAGGTAAGAATAATGTAGTTAATTGAGTTGGGAAGGAAGTACTTTGAGACGCTGGATAATAAAACATATTGGAATTGGCTGGAAGAATTAGACATACTTCTAAGACTATGTCTATCAGACAACCAGAGCTATTTGAGCATGAGCATTCTAGTAGCCCTTCATGAGTGAAGCTTCAAGAATACCTTTGAAAAGCCATAATCTTATTACAGTCACTATAGGGCAGCAGTGGGTAGGATGAGAGGAATTGACCCAGAGGGAGTACCACACTCCCCTCCCCATTCCCCTACCTCCAATGACCATGTCATTTCAGAGGAGAGACAAGTAACAAACAGTGCATCTATCTAGGGGCTAGAAATAGTAAACTAGTGAAATCAAGGAAAGGAAATTTCCCAGAACGTGACCCTCTCAGGACATACAAACACATACACCAACCTCTGGACTCTACAAGGGCATAGATTCCATCCAAACAGAAGTTTGGGATTTTTCCTTTGATTAAGTGTACCTTCTAAGCTTTAGTCCATTTTGCCCTAAATTTTGGATGTTCTTGTGGAAAACTTTGGTACTACTCTGGCTGGTAATCAATGGGGAACATATTAGACGGGAGCTTGTGAGGGATGGTACAATAATAACCCTTAACTCTAGTACTATGAGGGGAGTATTAGTCAACTTTCCACTGAATTCCAATTCTTATTACAATGGGATTTGAAAAGAAGTTCCAAATGGAGTGATATATTTTAATTCTATAAGTTTAAAGTCTACTGAAGAAGAGAGGCTGCAATCCATCCACATTAAGTATGACATGATTGAGTGTGATAAAAATTAAGGAAATATTCAAACTATTCTAGGAAAAGATAATTATATAATTGATTATTTAAAAAATCTTTAGAGATGATCCAACCCTTTCATTATTAGTTAAGGAAATGAGCCAAAAGAAGCAAAATGACTTGCTGAAAGTCAAATAAGGAACAAATCAGTGGAAAACAAGATACAGAACAAGGTCCTGTAATTGAATAGGGTGGTAGTGTTTTTTGGGGGGATGGAGGGTTGTTTGTTTTATTCCAATGTGTTATATACTTTGTGTAGGAAGTAGCAACTCAACTGAGCCTGAAGGAAAGAAAAGGATTATGATAGATGGAGATGACGAGGGAATGAATTTCTAGCATAAGGAGTAATGGAAGGAAATGAATGGAACAAGAAAAAATGACAGAGAAATTTTAGGGAACAAAAAAGTAGCATAATTTCTCTGGAAAAGGGGAATGGCAATCTAACTCTCCATTGTCCTGTAACAATGAAAACTGATATAAATGAGTAGAACAGGAGATGTGGAGTAAGGAATAACTGAGTTTAAATCCAGCTTCATCTACCTGTCAGCTGAGTGGTCTTTGGCATATCATTTAATTTCCCTCATCTTTAGTTTTCCAATCAATGAAAGGGGCATATTAATAACATCTGAGGCTCAAAGATATCATGAGGATAATATTCAATATTTGTAAATTTTTTAAAATCTTTAAGCACTACACTGCTATTATTATTGAATTTCCACTTCTAGAGAGGCAGTATCATGGTCCTTAGTGTAATAGGATATTTATTAATTAATAATTAATTGATTTGATTAGAAAATACAGTTGATTGCAATAGATAAATATAGAAATTGGATAAAGCTGAATTTCTTTAAACTAAAATAGAATTTTCAAGAGAGGATCACGGGAAATAAAATTAATCTCTCGGAGGTTCTTGAAAGGGATAGTTAAGACCAACAAACTCTCACTCTCTCTTGGTCTGTCCTGACTCAAGAAACACTCTCTTTTGTTTTATCATGACTCAAGGAAGGAAGTCCAAGGGTTTTTGGCTCAGAGAATTGGATGTTGGGGAAGATTTAGTGAATTTTCTACTTGAGAAATATACAAGTAAGAAGGACTGGTTTTTCCCATCAAAAATAGCAGAAAAGAAATCCAATCTTTCTCATCATGATAAATTACATATATATATATACATATACTTTAGGGTAGGAAGTTAGAATTGGGTTAATAGACAGATAAGAAGATAAATTAGACTTGATTTCTATCAAGGGGAAGACCATTCTTGCAAACCCATAAATTTGGGATTTGGGCACAGTTAGAAATTTAGATTTAGGCTAAATATTAATCTTACTTGTTTCCCTTTTCTTTCCCTTTTCCTTAAATCTTAATACTTCTAATAAATTATTTTTTGTATAAACTTGGCCTGAGCTAGAATCTTTTAGACTACTTGTGAGCCCTCTTAGAACACAATTATTGGTAATACTATACTAAAACCAATAACTTAAAAGGGTCAAGAAACCCTTACAACATTAGAAATAGCTTGGGTAATGAGAGATCTGTGTTTGAATCCTGTCTCTGCCACTTACCTGCTGTGTAACTAGAAGTTACTGAACTTCTCTAAGTATCAGTTTGCTCATCTATAAAATAAGAATATTAATATTGAAATGAACTTCCTCATGAGGATCCTGTGTACTAGTAAGTCCTCTGTAAATTAAAAAAAATGCCATATAAATGTGAGATGCCTTTATTATATCCCATCAGGTTCATTTTGTTGTTAGAAGGCCATCTGGTCAGTTATATTATTCAGTTTGGCATCCATTTTATATTTGTCACTTTAGCATGACAATTTTTTTTACATCTGAGCAAAAAGGATAAAAATGACATCAGTTTAGGACAAATCATAACCTTTATAATTAGAATTTAGTATGAAACCACACATATTAAGAGGGACATTGCTTCTAAAGTCATCAACAGGAAATGAATTTTTGTCTTCTGAACTCCAGCAATGACCAACTCATGTTGCCAAACTTCTCTTTAACCCCTATCTGATCCTTGTTATACTCCTTTGTCATTTGCCCCGATAGGTAAAAATACATAATAAGGAATCAGATTACAAATGAAGAGAAAAAAGGGTAACTTTCAGAAACTGGCAGAGATAGTATTTTAAAAGATAATATTAATAAGCTCACAAAAGAGGGAAAGATAGAGCAAGAAGGGCTGTTGTTCAATTTAGTTTTTAGGGATCAGAGCACATAGCACAAGATGGGGAATCATACAGTAGCTCATTATTACAGAATCTTGTTAGACATTAACTATATAAAGATATTCAAATTATGCTTTCTGAGTACCAGTTTCACAACTGTTAAATAAATTCCATATATTGCTATAAAAGCATATCTAGCAAGTTAGGTAAATATGTATTTAAGTTGTCTTTATATTGCAAAATTATATCCACACTTCTACTCTTTAAACACTTTCTCCAAAGAATCTCAGAGTGGCCTGATGTTTTTTCTGCCATTATCAATAATGATGATCCACATATTAGCACCCATGGAGGGATAAATACTCAGAGCCTTATAATTGCATGTTTTCCTTTAACCTGTTAAATCACTGATCATTAATATTTCCTCAAAAATGTATTTGGTCATGATAATAGGCAATTTACCAATTTGCCAATGCAATTTACCAATGTAATTTCCCTATAACATGTATTTAAGGATTTTCTCATTTGCTGTTTATTTTGTTGAAAATTAGAATAAAAAGAAATATAAACATCTGGCTGGAAACAGTGTTATAAATATGTAAAATTAACACTTACATAATCCCTTCAATACTTTATTTGATAATGTAAATAAATAGTTTGCTACTTATGTGGTTATACTCCCTACTAGCCAACACAACACAAATGAGAGGTGAAAGCAAGAAGTTTATCACAGTGATAGTACAATTATATTTCATATAGATAAAGCTTCCACAAAAAAGGACCCAGTTCTGTGCTTATGAGAATTCATGAATATGAATAACCATTTTTTCAGTGAACAGCTGGTATGATCATTCAATGACTGTCCTGGAATTTTAAGGATTTCATTTTTTAAAAAATGTTCCTATCATCCTACATATGCTAAAAAACATTCAATTTTACAGTAACCCATATATTCTCCAGGAAAACAAGTACATCATTGTTATACATCTTTAATACTGTTCATTGCCCCTTCACATATACACACAAAATTTTAAAGATTTCATTATACATATATATATATATATATGTATGTGTGTGTATTTCAATCATTGAACTAATTCTTGCTTATTGCCTTCTACAATTCTTTACTTCATATTGGTTCATATCTCCTACCAGATACACCTTTTTTCAATTTGTTACTTATTTTTATTTCAAACATGGCTCTCCTTGATGAGATTCATATTTCCCTTCATAGTTAGTTTAAATTTTTACTCACTAATTATGACCCTTGTTTGTGAAAAATGAACCATTCCTGACTTTGATTTTAATATATATATATATATATATATATATATATATATATATATATCACTTTGACACAATGACATCAAAGTACATTATAGAATGGACCCTAGAAAGGGGAAGGAGAGAAGAGTAATGAGATGAGTAGGAAGAAGGAGGAGCAGAAGGAGGAGGATAACGATGAGAATGAGAAGAAGGAATAGGAGGAGAAGGAGGAGGAAGAGAAGAAGAGAAGAAAGGTGGAGTAGAAAGTCAATGTAGAATGTAAAGAAGTTTGGGAGAGATCAGAGTAGATTGAGGGGACAACAAATGATTGAAACAGTTTTGGAACTACACTTAGATGCTAATTTGGGTGCTTTTGAAAATACTTAAAATTTCAAATTCATGTTTTCTCTACAAATATGAAAATGTTCATATTTATTATCAGGTTACTAAAAACTTAAAACTATAAAGTGATAAGATTTAAAATGTATAAAAGTAAAAATAATATAATTACAAGACAAAAAACAAATAAGGGAAAAATCTTGATATCAAATATCTCAGATAAAAGCTTGATCAGAGATATGACATAACTCATTCCCCACTATATATGCAATAAAAGAATATGAACAGCTGTCAAAAGAAATATAAATTGTGAACAGCCTTACTTAAGGAAACCTATAGATCATTAGCCATAAGAAAAATTCAAATCAAACAGATTGTATGGTTTGACTTCCCAAATCAAGCAATTGAATGGTTTGACTTCATATCAATCAAACTAAAAAAAAGAAAAAAGATGGAAATACTATTAGGAAGGAGGACAGGTATTTCAATGGATTGAGAGCCCATTCTAGGTTTAAATCTGGTCTCAGACACTTCTTATCTTTGTGACCCTGTATAGGTCACTTAATTCCCATTGTCTAACTCTTACAGTAGGAGGGATGAAAGGAAGGACTGAGTAAGAAAGAAATAGCTATAAGAAAACTGTGGGAAATCATATACACTAATGCACTTCTTGATAGTGCTATAGATTTGTCCAACTCTTCTGCAAAAGAATTTGAGATCATATGAAAGAAGGGAGTAAATTATTTTTGTCCTTTGCTATAGTGATAACACTACTGGGCATGTCCCCCAAGGGAATACACCAAAATATTTGTCGCTTTTTTTTTAGTATCACATTGTCATCTATTGCAGCCTGTTCACTATAACCCTGTGCTTCTCTTTTGCTCTCTGTATAATATTTTCAGTTCTTTAGAGAATATTATGTTCCATATCCAGTAGTCATGCAATAATGTGAATTTTAAAACTACTCCACCCTACTCAGATCACACTTTAGAAGATTTGATTTAGCTATCTCCTGATTGTAACAATGAAGATACTCTCTTTAACAGAATCAGGAATGTCTTGTAGAACTTTACATTACTCCACCCTATTTAGACATACTTTAGGGGAAGATAAAGTTGTAATCTCCTAATTGGACAATGAAGGTACTTAGTTCTCACCTTATATTGAAGCTAGAACTTTAAGCTAAGTCTATTTTCAGACATTAATACAAAAAAGGTGTTAAGTAACTATAAAGTTTAAATTAATCACCAAAAGGTCAAGTAACTAACAAAAGGTGAACTTAACAAAGAATTGTGAAGTAGCTCAAAAGATATAAACTATTCAAAGAAGTTGAGAACTAAAAGTATGGGCAATCCAGGAGAAAGCCTTTTATGTGATTGGAAGATATGAAAATTTAGAGGTGAAGACACAAGGTTGAAAGTTCTATATATTGGGTATTTTTTCATCTCCCAAAAACTCTTTCCCCGGAAAGTTGGATCTGGCTGATCACTTCCTATGAGCATCCTGGGTGCCAGTTTGATCCTGGAACTCAGCCTGGAGGAGCTCACTCAGACAGCTTCCTTGAGACAGTCTCATGGTGAGTGATAAGACTGACTTCCTTTTCCCTTGGGCTCAGGGAGGCCTCTTTAGCCAAGGCCTTTAACTCCTGCCTGGCTCAGCCTGAGCCAGAGCAGTTTGAATTAATTCTTTTTCCTCTCCCTCTCTCTTCTTAAATTCCTTCCCTCTATATTAATTAAATTACCATAAATTTCCAGACTAACTTGGGAATTTTATTTGGTGGCCATTTAAATCTAGATTTAAAGTGTATAAGTGTAAAGAGATATACACTCAAAATTCATCTTTACAATAATAACTATGAAATATTGTTATTAAAAATGTGGATACTTGTTTCTAGGAAAGGTTTTATTTCATTAAAGGAATTTTCATTTTCCGAAGGCAATTGAAACCATTCTCCTATTTTAATTCTACATTACAGAGAATTTTAAAAAATGTATAGACTTCAAGTTTCTCATTTTCCCCACAAAATATCTGCTATTCAATGTGCACATATTACTCTTATCTTCAATTGTTCCCTATAAAACACCTGAAGTACAAGAATTTCATTTAACTATGTACACTGTTCCCATTAAAAAGCCATCAAATATGCAGTTTAAAATAATAGAAAAAAATAAATTAATTAAAGAAGATAATCACATATATTCTCAACCAAACAATGGATGGAAGCAATTTATGAAATAGAAAAGAGATAAATGTATGAAAATGAAAAACTCATGCTAAAACATATATATATATATATATATATATATGCATCTGGAGAAAAGTAAAGTCCTCAAAATGGGAGAAAACTATATATCAGATATCTCAGATAAGAGATTAGTATCCAAGATATACCAATAACTAACATACATATAATCTATCATATATACACATATATATCTGTATATGTATGCACACACAAACATATAATAAAAACAAATAAGTGTGTACCTCTATGTGTCCATGTATGTGCAAATATGTACATGTACAAAATATTCAAAAATTTTATTTTAGCTTTAGGCTATTAGAGCTAAAACTGCATTAAGAATTTTAGATTAACTCATATAGATGTATGACATTCCCTAATAGATTAATTAAACAAAGCATATGAACAAACAATTCTCAAAAGGAGAATTTTAAACTTTTAACAGCCATATGAAAGACTGGGATTAATAATAATAACAATAATAATAATAATAATAATAATAATAAAAAGAATTACAAGTTCAAATAATCTAAGTTTTTCATCTCATAATCTGTAAATTGATAAATAGAAATAGCCAGTGTTGGAGGAGTTTGGGGAAGATGGGCACTCAAGTGCATTGCTGGTGGTGATGTGATTCAGTACAACCATCTTCTAAAGCAATTAGAATTATTCAAATAAAATAAAACTTAAATGTTATTATACTTTAACCTTGAAACTGCATTAGCTAGTTTATATTCCACTGATGTCAATGCTACAACAGAGATCCCAAAAACATTACAATAAAGCAGCACTTTTTACAACAACAACAACAAAATTATAAACAATGTATATATACTTAAAGTTTGGGGAATGACTAAACAAACTGAATCCTGAAAAATTACAAAGAACAAACATAACCCTAAAGCATCAAAGAAGAAATGTTAGAATAAACCTTTACTCTTCTCCTTGGCAAAAAGTGAGAGATTTATAAGCATGGAAATTGCATATATTTTCAGTCATTTTTGAAGTACTAATTTTTTTAATTCTCCTTTTTAATATTTTTTTAAATTCTTCCTCATACAAGATGGATTTCTGGGAATAAAAGAATACTGAAAAAAATTAATAATAATCACAAGCAGAATAGCTGACATTTATATGGTGCTACAAGTTTGGTTCAGTGTCTTACAAATATCACAAACACCCCAGGAGTCTGATGCTATTAAAAACCCCATTTTACAGATGGAGAAACAGAGGCAGGTAAATATAAGCAACTTGCTTGGAGTCACATAGGAAGTATGTGATGTCTGGTTTAAATTCAGGTCTTTCTGATTCCAGGGTTAGTTCTCTATCTACTATGCCATCTAGCTGTCTTAGAATTCATGTGATGTAACAAAGCAAAGATATCTGTAAAACTGATTTTAAAATTAAACACCAGGAGATTTTTTAAAAAATAGATAAAGTAGCAGGAAAATAGTAGGAAAAAAGAATCTTTCTTGAAAGGAAAGATATACCATATCCTACAGCATCGAAAACAAATACATAAAGACCCTTCTTTCTTTCATTCCCTTCCCTCTGTCCCTCTTCCGGGGAAGAGGAAGATATGAAAGAGCAAGAGAAGGATCAGAAACTAGTTGAGAGAAAGAGCCACTTATTAAAATTATTATTGGCTGGCTGCCTAGTTTCTTTTAGATCCAGATAATTTTTTTTAACCCCAAACATGTTTGCCCTAGGTGCTGCTTCTTTTGATAGCTACAACTTCCTCTCCTTCCCTCTCATCTCAATCACTAATCAATACACAATGTTGCTGCCAGAATAATCTTCTTTTCATAAATTCATACCATTTTCTGACATTTTTCACATCTCTTTCCTAATTATTTTCTGCTTCTGACACTGAATCCAGAGTTCTTGTTCCCCAGAACAAGCTTTCATATCCTTTAGAATAGGTTTAACTTCCTCTGTTTACATTTGGCCTGTCACTTTTTTTCTGTTTTATTCTTGTCTTCCAATACTACAAAGTGCCATTCTAGCCTTCCCCTTTTATCCTTTTTATTTATATAAATAATATTATTATGTGTGAATTTTATATATTATGATATCTACCATGATATATATACATGGATAGCATAATATTTTCTAACATATATTCCTTACCCATAATTTCTAGTATTTTGTTCTTTCTAATATTTCCTGAATGTGTCCTTCATAGGGTCCCTAAGCTATGGTCCATCATTGCTAGTAGACTTTTATGGATAAAAGTGAAAAGTGAAAACAAAACTCTGAAATACCCCAGCATGTTAAAATTTCAGTATATAATAAATATCATACTTGATAATTTTATTTTCTTCCCAGTAAGAGAGACAGGAAGAAAGAGCTAGAATATTAGTGTTCAAATCTCCAGTCCATTGTTGATTGATAGTCATTCTATATCAGGGGTTCCTAACCTTCTTTTGTATCATGTACCCATTTGGTAGTCTGGAGATACCTATAGACCTCTTTAGGGAATGCTGTTTTATTTTTTTAATTTAAAGATATGCTATATTTCAGTTTGAAGTTAGTAAAAATAAATATTTTGTTCATCAAGACCCCTGAAATATATCACATACCCCAAGTTCAGTCTTTCTGTATCAGATGTACATTTTATCCTTTCAATATATAGAAGCAGATGAGATAAAGTGTTTACCTTGGAATGAGGCTTCAAATCATACTTTTAACTTTTACTGGCTAAATAATTTTGGACACATCAATTCTCCTCTCTGAAAGGCGACTAATAACAATTACAATTCATATTTTACTGAGTTATTGTGAAATAATATATATAAAACATTTTAAAAACTTTTAAAACATCACATGAATATAAGTAAAATTATTATTAAGGATGATATACTATTTCTCAAAACAAATTTAGGAAAAAGAAAGTAAAGAGTTTCTTGATTTCTTACATTCAATTTATCTGACAGATATATCAGAAAGGTAGATCAGTGGATAGACTGCCAGAATTAAAGTTAGAAGACTTATCTTCCTGAGTTCATATCTGGCCTGAGACATTTATTAGCTCTCTGATCCTGAGCAAGTCCCTTAGCACTCTTTTCCTCAATTTCTTCATCTGTAAAATGAGCCAGAGAAGGAAATGGCAAACCACTCCAGTATTTTTGACAAGAAAAATCCAAATAAGGTCATGGACGTGATTGAACAATGATGTGTATCTTATTCCAAAAATACATGTCAACTTGATATGTAATATATTTAACATGTTTCCTATAGCATTGTCTATAAATGTCAATTCTGATATGCTCCTTCTACATTAGTTGATTAAAACATCACAGTAAGAAAATCTCAAAATGGAAAAATGTGACAGCATTCAACAATTACCTTTCCTTGACTGTTATACTGTGTATGTGTATGTTGGGAGGAGGGAGGTGAAGAGGGAATTTGAACCATGACATCACATGACCAATTCATCAACTATAGTTTCCACAAGGAGCAGCCTAGCCACTTAGGAGTACAAGTGACATAATCAGGAAGAAAATAACAAACCCTCCCTGGAGAATGAATCCCAGCACTGACTTGCACCAAGCTCTTAAAGAACAACTCCCATCTCACCAAACCAACTGTTAGCTTTCTCCACATACCAACATACAACTTTCAGGGGTCCCTCTGGAATTTATGATGTAGTGTCTAGGATGAAACTATGCCAGAAGTGTATTCTCAACAACTGCCCATTGAACAAATTCATGACATTCTATAACAGTGGTAGAAATATATAAGATAGGGACAAGACTGGTTTGTACTCTTTAAAACAAGGCATTTAATGACCATTGAATTATAAAGTTTAGGGAATTATAGCAACAAGTATTTATTTACTCATTCAATGGCTGGTGTGTGGCTGACATCATGTTAATTATCTTATCTTCTTCCTAAATCCTTTGGAATTTGTAATATAACTGATGATATAAGCTAGAGAATAACATATGACAATGACAAAAATTCTAAAATACCTAGTAAAAATCAAAGAACAGAATTATGAGACACAATGAAAGATTTTGCAAAGAATAAAGAAACACAGCCAAAATATTTTCTACTACACTATTATCCCTTTCTCCAAGAATCCTTCTCCTTTGACTACCTCACATAGGCTTCTACCAAACAGTAAAAAAGGTGGTAAGCAGAAGAAAAGAAGGGATATCCTATCTTCGAAAACCAATAAGAATTGTACTATGGATATAGAAGGCCCTTCAGTGACAGAAAGGACAAAAGAAACAGGAAAAATCATAGAGGACATTATGGGTTTGAAGATGGAAGAATGGGAAAATGATAATTTTAGCAGAGGGAGCTGTTCTTGGGGAAGAAGATGCCAACCAATGACAAAGTCATTTGAAGTCACATATAAATGAAATACTAGAAAAGGTGTTATTTGGCAATAAAAGACTTTCCTCTAAAATGAATAAGACATTTTTGGACAATGTAATTATGATAGTTTTTCCTGTTCTTGGTTCTTTCCTTTTAAAGAGCAAGTAAATGTATAGTAACAGAAAAAAAATAAGGTTCTCACTGACTTTCTATTTTCCCCACTAAATGTCATTTACATTTTGTTCATATGCTAAGTTTCAGTGGACAAAATACAATATTCAAAGCTGAACTTTATTTGGCATAAGTATGTAATAAAGGTACAAATAAAGTCAATGTATAATATTAACCTCCATTTATTTTTTCTTATACCCCTATTTCTTAAAATGGAGAGCAAACAACTTTTTTGTCACATTCAAGTAAGGTTTTCATATTCTTCCTCCAAGTGAGGTTTGAATTAAGTGACTGTTAGTGTATTCAGGTGCTACATTTTGTAGCATATTATCTTACTCTACTTTTCCCCACCAATACTCATTTTTAAATTCTTTATTCACTTTCTTTTATTCGTGTAAAAATAGTTCATTTTCTTTTACATAAAGAAGTACTATCTACAAAAAAGGTACATGACAAAAGTTTCATTTAATTTCCAGGAAAACCTAGTCCTTAATAATTGTGTATGAAAAAATATGAAGATATTTTTAATGGCAGAGGTATTCTTCTGAAATTGCATCCTTCCAGCATTATCTATACAACAAAATTTTGCATATTCAATTCCATTTCCCACGACTCATATTACAAAGTAGAAGATACATATATTTCAAGAGGATTGTGATTAAAAGAAAAAGTAGAAAAGGTACAGCATAGGTTCCTATTGCCTTTTTAGCATACTAAGACAATGAAGAGAGAAAGATAGAAATTCAATGTTCCTCATAATTGAGCTGATAAATCATTGAACTAAATTATTTTATTTGGAAACTTTGAGTAATACAAGTTAATCTTGTGATGTAGTGGAACTGCTGTGAATTAATAGAATAAAAAATATTCAAGAGGCCGTTTTTAATTAAATGGGATATATTTCTAAAAAGCTTAGCATAGTTTCTAGTACACAATAGACACTTAATAGTTACTTACTCCTTTCCTCCCTTCTCTCTTAAGTGTCATGCTATACAGTACAAGCTAAATGCCTTCCATGGTAATCACTTCATTTAATTATCCGGAATTTCATATATTTCAGAAGAGCTCCATTACATCACTTTTCTGGTAATACTGATATATAACTGTCCCACTTCTTGCCTGGCAGCCATCATAGGCTATGTTCTGAGCGCATAGAAGAGAGCAGCCACATCCTGTTTGTCTTGCTGTTCCCATCTATCTTTTCAGGACCTAGGCTGTGCCCCTAGATTGTGTCCCAAGACTGTGTCTCAAATGCATAGAGGGATCTGACCGCAAGACATCTTGTTCTTCTAGCTGTTAAACATCTAACCCATTTAACTGAAACTAAGTATGCTCACAACCCCAATAAAAGCTCACCCAAATCTTCCTTTAAATGCTATACCCTTCCTGGTCTAATCAGCTAGCTCTTGCCACAATAAAGCTTCCCCTGTATCCTCCAAGAACCTCTGAATTTTTGACATTTGGACCAATACTGGCCAAGCACTTCAATATGGAAAAAACCTAATTTCTCAAATATCAGTGCTAGTCGAATAAGATCACAGGAGGTTCGTTCTCAGCTAGCCCTAAAAAAGACTGACTCTGTGCCTCTCATTTAAGGAATATCCTAGTTGAATTAGGACAGACTCATCCCTAGGGCAATAGATATTTGAAAAGTTAATATTTTGGCCACAACTCATGAAGATTGTCCACTAAGATGTTAGTAAAAGGAGTAAGAATAACAATGAAGCCACAGACTTTTTTTTTTTTTGCGGGGGGCGGGGGTAGTATGGAAGAAATCTGGAAGGATTCTTGCTAATTGTTTGCCAGAAAAAGAAAGATGAGTGATTACAATCTATTTGCTACATTTAACATGCTTACCTAGATTTTAATATGCAAATAAAAAGAAAATCAAAAAGCACTCTATCATCTTGGAGATTTAAAGATAGAATGTTACACATGAGCCATCAAACCACTGACAAAACTAAAGGTCTATAGTGAGGAATCTATTTTTTATGGAACCTGAGTACACTACAGATATGATGCCAGCATCACTAATGGATCTATTTAAAACTCAGTGTATTATAAGACCACTAATAATAATGTCCTGGAGCACAGCTAGTGTACTGGCACTCAAGCCATGTTTGCTACAAAACAGATGCTACTGGACATGAAAGGAAAATATGTAACAACAGGATATCTGAGCAGCTGTTGTATAATGAGATGAAACAAGAAAATAATAAGGGAGGCAGATAGAAAAGAACAACAATAACTTGCAGGCACACTGAAGGACAATGTATACTAATGAGGCATAGCTACGATTTCTGGACATAAAAGCAGTGGACAGACTAGTTTGATGAGTAGCAGTCATATCAAATGTCTTAAGTGACAACAATCAGACCAACTTTGTGACTCCATCACTGATAGACCCACTAACAAGTCAAAGATTAATCTTTTATATAGAAAAACATGGAATAGGCTACTGGGCAAGAATTAATAAGTCACAATTAAGCAAAGAGTTTGTGACTTCCTTGAGGTTAGGGGCAATCTTTTGCTTTTTTGTATCCTTAATGCTTAGCCCAGTGCCTGGTACATAGTATATGTTTAATAAATGTTTATTGATTGGCATAAATAGCAGCAAAAACAATTTGGATGGGTAGTCAGAAGAACATGGACCTCCTATGAAAGATGATGACTAGAGGCAGTCTTTATATCATGTTCCATTCCTTTGGCAGGGAAGGGAAGAGAAATCAAATAAACATTCTACCTAAACTTTTTCTGAGTTGCCCATAGTCTAAAACATTATTCCTCTCCATCAACAGATTCTTGACAATGTATCTCTTAACCTTGACAATCAAGTTATTCCTCTCCTGAAACCTTAATAAATTTTCCCACAAACTCAACCAGAAGCTGGCGCACTTTAGTGTGATCAATGCAATATGCTGCCACCTTACCACTGCTGGTACTCAGCTAGCTGGCTCTGTGCTTTTTAACAAGGCAGTGCTGTCGGAAGGAATTCAAGATGAACTCATTGTTCTACATCACTGACCAAAAAATGGTGGCAAGGTCCTTGTCATTCTTTTGATTTAGTATATTCTTACTCTATCATTCCTGTACAGAATCCTTCAATATGTGGGGAATAGGTTCTAGAGATAAAAACTTATTAAAGTTAAAAAAAAGTGAACTCAAACTAAAATCAAAAGTAAAGGACTACAGACAAAAGCATCTGTCAACCAGCAACTGTGGAGAAACTTCACAACCCTCTTCTAAAGTTTGACAGTTTTACACTGTATGTAGCAGAAAAGAAAGATGAGATTTTTTCCACTGAGCTATAGCAGGAAGCCATAATTTAAAATGATAATAGCCTGATATTTAAATATCATCTCACAACAAGCTTCTCAAAAACCATATGAGGTAATGTAAAAGTATTTCTGTTTTACAGATAAGGAAACTGAGGCTCACAGACTAGAGATTACAGAATAAGTAAGGCTGAAATTTAAATGAAGTCTTTCTTGTATTTTGAAATTCAGAGATGAACTAATGTCAATAATTCTGCTTTTCATAACTTCCTCTATATTTCCTGCAATAAAAACAGAGCTCTTTAAGAGAGGTGACTATTTAGCTACATACATATATAAGAATCAGGAAGACTCAGATCATTTAGTATGAATCCGTACATGCAGGAATATAACTGAAAGATAAGCTACAAAAACAGAAGGTTTCAAAATTTAAAAATAATTTTTGTTGATATCATAGTCTTAGAGCCCAAACCTTTTATTTTACAGATGGGGAAAGTTAAACCCAGTGAAATCTTTAGAATTGATCAATATTACACAACTAAAAAGAGGCAGACACAAGATTCGAATGCAAATCCTCTAATGATAAATTATGAGTTCCTTTCATTGCCCTGCCAATATCCCCTCAAAAATAAGGAGCGATATTAAACTACTTAAAATGCCCATTTGATTATGGAAGGTGAGACATATTTAAGAATGAATATTCAAAAATATTGGTATCATGATGTTTTAGTTTACGGAGCATGATTTTTTTCTTAAAGGCTGACAGCACTCTTTAAAAAGTAATGAAAAATGATGAATTTTACAAGTCACATAATGATGGATAATAACTATTAATAATAACTAATATGACTTCAATGTTAAGCTTTTTTAAGGAAAGCATTTAGTGACTTGCCCTCATAGGAACACCAGTTTGCAGTTTGATTGACAGATCTAAATTTTAACATACATTAAAAATATCAGGCAATTTTTAAACTGTTCTCCTAATCTGGAACTATATATTAATTCTTCAAAATGAGAATTTCGTCTCTGGCAAAATTCAAACACCTCTGCTGAGCAGTCATACAATCAGACTAAAATATAGTTACTATTTTCCCCTTAGGTGATTCATCCACCTGACAGGAACATATAGACACATTCCACATCACTTCTCTAGGGTCTGTCTTCCCCTTGCAAGAACACAGTGTGAACAGTCAATCACCAATGACTTATTGCACAACTATTGTATACAAGGCACAGCCTTACTGCAATTTAGACTTTTGACTACTTCTTTCAAAGTGAATATTACCTCCCCTCAGTGTTTTGGGGATTGCTGCTCTCTTGGTTCTCCCCTCTGTCTAGCTGCTGATGTTGTCCATTTACTTGGGCATCACCCATGCCCCACCCTTATCCTAAGTCTCTGTTCTGTGCCTTTTTTTTCTTTCTCATTACACTCCCTTACATGATGACTTCATTATCTCCCATGAGTTCAATTATCTTCCCTATGCAGATGATTCCCAGATCTATATTTCCAGACTAAATCACTATCTACCTATTGGACATTTCCAGTTCTGCCCAAGCAGGTATCTCAAAGTCAACATGTCCCAAACAAAATTCATTATCTTTTCCCAAAAGATAAAATCTTTTCTAAGACATTTCTTTCTAAAATCCCAATATTTGTTAATGGCAAAACAATCCTTCCAATCACCCAGGCACACAACTTCAGATCCATCATTGATTCCTCACTTTCTGTACCATATGCAAACACATGGAAAGTGTGTGAAAATGAACCAGGTCCTCCAGATTCTGAGAATAACTATCTATTGTGGCCTCTCAAATCAGAATAAATTAAAACATATTCACTATAGAAATGGTGATGACTTAGGAACTGGCTTTTAATCTTTATTTCTGTGAATTACAGAGATATTTTAAGACCTCAAGAGATCTAATAATTCCCATATATCCACATATTGTCCTAAGGGATGAACTGTGACTAATCTGAAATTTCAGCATTGTTGAAAATAATGAGTTTAACCTCTGAAAAACAAGATTTCTTTTATTTGATTCCTACCATGTTGAATCGATCTGAAATTAGTTATTATAGTAATGAATTCATGATACTCTCTAGTGTGTAGATTGTAGATCTCCATGATCCCATTTGGGGTTTTCTTGACAAAGATACTGGAGTAGTTTGCCATTTACTTCTCCAGCTCATTTTATAGAGCAGGAAACTGAGGCAAACATAGCTAAGTGATTTGCCTAGGGTCACAAACCTAGTAAGTGTCTAAGGCCAAATTTGAATTTAGGCCTTCCTGAATTCAATCTTGGCACTCTATCTTTTTTTCTTTTTTTGCATGTCACCTAAATGTCCAAATTACTTTTGATAATTTCTAATTTACTTGCCGGATTCCTCCAAAATCTTCTGTGTTATCTACCTTTGGTATGTAGCTATTATGTATTTGCAGAATTAATATTATGATTAATATTAAGCAAAATTCATGATATGAAAAGAGCTGAAAAAAATCATTGGCAATTCTTAAGCAATAGGTAAAAAAACTATGGTAAATAAATAAAATATAATATATTTTTCCCATGAAGGAAAAATGATTACATAGAATTTAGTGACACAAGATATGTGAAATTATGTGGAATGAAGAAATCATGGCCAAAAGAACATAATGTAAATATATTAAGCAAAGTTCTAGGAAGATATAATGGTCAATATATTAAGAACATATTTAAAGAATATAGCCTGGATATCTGTTAATAATTAGTAAATAGTCTTTTACCAGGACATAAATGTTATTACAGTATGATTTGTTGGGTGTTTGCCTCCCAAGCCAAAATGTATCATTAAATTAAAAAAATATGTCTACATATATTTAAAAATTAAATAAAGGGAAATATAATTTTGAAGTAACGAGAAAAAACCCACATAAAATTTGTTTAGATCTATAAACTTTATATATTTAGATTGCAAAGGAAAAATAAATTTGTATATACTACCTATAATCTTACTTCAAACAATATAAAAGGTTAATTAGTCCACAAGCAGCTTTTAAGCACTTACTGTGTGCTAGGCACCATACTAAGACATGAGAATATAATAAAGGCAAAAATGCTATCTCTGCCCTCAGATACTTCACATTTTAATTTGGGAAATAGCATGAACAACTATTTGCCTACAAGTTATATACAGAATAAATGTGACGTCATTCAGAGGGAAAGCACTAGGGGTATCAGCTCAATTCCTCAACATCAAGGTTATCAAGGAGTTGTACCAAATGTATGACTTCAGGATTATCCACACTTTGGTTTCTGAGTTTCTAGTTGCATCTGTCACTGTAGATAATTGACAGTTGCCTGTTTGGTAGCAAAAAGCTACCTTCCTAGGCTTGAGTTTACAAGTGGTGACAAGGACAGAATGACTAGCAGAACTCGCCTTAGGCACTAGAAAGAAAAATCAGCTTTGTTTCTCTTTCAGAAACTCTTTTCTCCCTCTGATATCCATAAATTATGCAACATTCCTTTGGCAATTTCTCTGAAACAAGAAAGGATTTTGTGTCCACAATTACCAAAAGCTGCTTAGCACGCTTGTTTGTATGTGAAGTTTCTACACAAATATTTCTATTAGAATGCCAAGAAAAAATAGCCAGAAACTTGTTACACATGCTTGGAGAATTTACATGTAATGGATATGAACTTCAGTCTAAAAAAATGTTTGAGAGGAAAGGCATGATATTCTTACTCTATTCAGGTATATACTGTTGTTAAATTTCTTTGAATTTTGTCTGGATTTCCCAGATTAAACCTCCTGCTTCAAATTCTGTTTCATCACTTTTCCATATCTTGAGTCACTTTGCCAATCCCATCCCATCTGACTCTACTGAGCAGTAAAGAAAAAAAGAGGAATTAACTTGTAAATCTTAAAACTTGAGGTCTAAAACTAGCTTTTCAACTAACCAAATGTGTGTCCTTGCTCAAGCCATTGCTATGAATTCAGAAGACCTGGATCTTAATGCCAACTCCACCATTAAACACTGACTAAGTGCCAAGAACTGGACTAAGCAATAGGAATATAACCAAGGGCAAAACACAAACCCAGATCTCAAAGAGCTCAATACTGTCACAGAGACATGTTGGCCACATCAGCTCTCAGAGTTCTAGGGATATTCTTGGGGGGTGGGCGGAATATCCCTTAATCCCATCAGCTCAATCCACCATTTCAAGTGTGTTACCCCACTTTTAGTCACCAGTGACTAGCACCCCAGGCATTTTAACCAATTGACATCAACTAACTTTTACAAAGGCATAAATACATAGTATCTCCACTTGCTCCAATGCCTCTCTAAGGCATTATTTGTCATCACAATGCTCTCTCTGAAATAGGCAATGAGGTGGTTATGTATACTGTGGAAGAGATTCCCCACACTACCATCAAAACCATTCCCTCTAGCCTGAAGTTTTCTCATAAATGCAATTAAGGTGTAGGACTAGATAGTCTTTAAGGTCTCTTCCTTCTCTACAATTTTGTAATATGTTACATTAGTCATGATGGGATTACTCACTGCTTACTATGAATATATTTTATACATCATTGCTACATTCATCTTCCTTATGCACAGATCTAATCATGTCTCCCTTCTCTTCAATTACCAATTAAATAAAGTCCAGATTTGTCAGCCTGATATTCAAGGCTTTCTATAAACTAGTGCTACCCTACCTTCTCAAAGTCTTGTGTTCTATTATTCTTTGAAACATATTATTCTCCAGACAAATGAGATTGTTTGCCATCCTCACTTTCTAGTGGGGCTACATGACCGACAGTTTCCCACAGCCATTCCTTTGTTTACACACTTTTTTTTTTCTATGTCTGGATTTCTCTTTCCTTAATACATCTTCTCCTATTGAAATCCTATTCATCATTCAAGACTTGGTTAAAATAGCACCCCTTCAAAGAGGTTTTCCCTGATTCCTGCAGTTAGAAGTAATTTTGCACTCCTATAAACTCTCAATGAACATTGTTCATTGCTCTGTTTTATCTTTGCACATGCCTTATCTTGGCGACTTGATTGTAAGCCCCCTAGGGAATATGAGTGAGTATTATTTACTTTGTATCTCTAAAGATCTAGCACAGGGCAATGAACACAGGAGATGATGAATAAATGTAACCACTCACTCTGATGCAGATGACTCATTTTAGAGGTTGAATGTTGGGTTGGAGGAAAAAGTACCAGCCGGGACACAGGAGTTGGGAGGAAAGAAATCATATGAGAAGAGAAAGAATAGAAAAGAAAAAAGAAGTTTAAAATGTAAGACCGATGCAAAAACTCACAATATGAGTGAGGAACATGGATACTATGATTGCAAATAAAAGAAGTTGTTTAAAAATCAGTGTCATGAAGTCACTTTGTTTCAGTCCTGGCTATAATAGCATGACTCCCCTCATGTTTATTTTAGTAGGAAAATACAAATCTATAATCCTAAAATTAACCCTGCCATGTTCAATGGCTTATGTAAATAATTTTCTGGAGGTATATTCCTAAATGATTTCAGAAAGACATCCAACAAAATTTCTTTTATCACTTTGAAAGAAATGCTGAATATAGGTTGTGTGATAATATAATGAAATGGATTTGTGACTACAGTAGTAAGAGCAAACTCAAACAAGCTAAAAAAAAAAACAACAAATAAACAAAAAACCCAGAAACAGAAACACAAAGGTTTGTCTATCAGTCAACAAGTCTCTGTTATATACTTATGTTCCAGGCAATGTGCTAGGTACTGGGGACAAGAAAAAAGGCAAAAATAGAGTCCCTCAGGGACCTCACATTCTAATAGGGAGACGACTTGTAATAATTGAAGTTATAAATATAAACAGTGTTATGGGAAGGAAATCTTAAAAGGAAGTTCCACAGTGATAGAATCGTTGTACCATGCAGTATGAGGAGGAGAGGAACATCTAAAACTAAAAAGCTAGTGTGATGATTAAAATTAACTCTCCCCTGATTATGAAGATTAAAAGTGTAACCCATGCCTATTTTTAGAATTAAATTAACAAAAGTGTAAATGCCCTACTTAAAAGTTGAGTATGGAGATCTGCCCATTTTTAGACCTAATCACCAAAATTGTAAACATCCCACTTAATCATTTAGTGGGAGGTCTGTGACCCATGTATGCAATAGTGGGTGATGAATCAAAATTAAGCTAACTGCCCCTGGGCAGTCTTAAAGCAAAGCTTCAGCTATGATTGTTAGATGTAAAATTAGGGGAAGACAAAGAAGTGACATAAAAGAAACATCTTTAAAAGGAGCTGTCACTTCCTGTGAGGGGCAATTCATTCTTTGGAAGTGGAGACTGGAGACAGTTCTTCATTCTTTGGAGTGGAGGCTGGACCCGAGACCCTGTTCCTGGTGTGACTGTTCTAAAATCTCTTCCTTTGAACTGACATGTGGTGAGTGAAAAGCTGACTCTTAACTGCTGGATTTTCTGAAAAAAGCCAACAGCAAGAGAGACTTACCTTATCCTCTCTCTGATTTTCTTATTTCACTCTTTCTACATTTTCTAAATTAATTGTAAATAAATCTCTTCGGAATAAATATAAATTCCTAGTGACGACACTCTTAAATAATCTAGCCCAACCCTTTTAAAATGAACCTCCTTTCCCCCTTATACTAGGAAGGATGAAGGTTGTGAAAGTATTAGAAAGATTATACCTCTTAGAGATTTATATTTTATTCTAGAGGTAATAGTAAACCACTGCATTTAGTGAAGGGATGAGCTGGTTATAACTTCTCATCAAGAAGGTCATTTTGAAAGATTAGAGAAGAATGGATTGAGTGAAGAGTTAAGCTAAGAATTAAGGAAGGAAAATCTATCAGATGGTTACTGAATTATTTCAGATGTGGGGTGATATAGGCCTATGCCAGGTTGGTAGCTATGTCAGTGGACAAAAAAAGGAAATACACAGAGGAGATGTAGTAAAGGAAGAAATGACAAAACTTTTCAATAGATTTTGTAAGTGGAGTAAATTCAGTGAATGAAGGTCGTGAGCTTGGGATAGTGATATTCATCAGCAGTAAGAGTAAAGTTCAGAAGATGAATGATTTGAGCAGAAAGAAAATTATTTCTGTTTTGGCCATATTGGGATTAAAATTAGTTCAAATGCCTATAGGACATCCATTTTGAGATATTTTAGATAAAATTGATGGCATGAGATTGGAAACCAGAAGCAAGAATTCAGAGATCTTGGAATTTTTTATAGAAAAATGATCATTGATCTTATAGAATTGGATACATATGGGCTCACCAAGAAGGAGAGTATGGAGGGAATAGAGAAGAGGTTCAGTAGGAATACTTTGGAGCACCCAGTTAGTAGGTATGACCTGGATAAAATATCTAGCAAAATAGGTAGAGGAGTGGTCAAAGAAGAAGTAGAAGAAACATAAGAATGAAGTATCAGAAAAACCTACAAAGAAGGGAAAACCTGAGAAAAGAGGATAATTTGCAGTGGCAAAAGCTTATGAGTATTTAGATATATTGAAGAATTTTAAAATTCTTCAACAGATTTTGGCAAATAAAAGATCAAGTGTGATAAGTTCAAATTCATAGTTTACTTAGAAAAGAACTCTATTTTTAATAAGGACCACTGGGAAAACTGGAAAATAGCAGAAATTAGGTTAAGACTAATATCTTACACTAAATTCTATAATAAATCTAAAATCGACAGAAAATTATCTAAATATTAAAGATCATATCTTAAAATAAATGAGAAGAGAAGCAGATGAAGTACCTTTCACAACTGTGGATAGGAGTTGTATTTCTAATCAAAGAAGGGATAGAGGCAATTACAAAATATAAAATATATATTTTGGGGTGACATGAAATTTTTTAAAAGACTACACAAACAAAATTAATATACATCAGAGAAGGGAAAAAGCTAGATGGAAAGGAAATATATCAACTTTTTGTGTGTATCAAATCTTATACATAAGAGTTTGATATGTAACAAATACCAGAGATAACTAACATATATCTGAGACCAAAAGTGAATAACTAGTAGAAAAATGATCAAAAGATAACAACAAAAATTCTCAAAATGAGGATTGTAAAAAATTAGTCATATGAAAGAATGTTTCAAATTGACAATAATAAGAGAAACGCAAATCAAAACAATCCTGAAATTTTATTTCACACCCAGTTAATTGCCAAAGATAAAAAAAAACTAAAATAATCATGATTTAGAGGGGATATAGAAAAATAGACATACTACAAATTGGTATAACCATTTTGGAAAGCCATCTATATGCAAATAAAATGGCTAAACTGTCTATGCCTTTTGATCTAGAGATTTTATTGCAAGCAATATTCTCCAAGAAAGCCATTGATAAAAAAGAACATCCTTATATTCATCAAAATATTGAAACAAGTACTTTTTTGGCAGCAAAAAAAATAGAAATAAAGCCAATGTTCCCTGTTAGGGGAATGGATAAAAAAAAATCTGTAACATGAATACAATGGAATATTACTGTACTCTTAGGATATAATGATGTATTCAAAGGATAGGAGGATTTACCTGAACTGATACAAGTAAAATAAGAAGAATCAAGAGAGCATGATAGATAGATAGATAGATAGATAGATAGATAGATAGATAGATAGATCGATAGATAGATAGATGGTGTAACTAGAAAGAACTACCAGAAAGCAATCAAAAGAAAATGCTACAAAAATGCTACCAAAAAGAGCATGACCTTAGAGAAGACATATGAGAAGACATTATTTCCTACTCATTTACTATAATGTGAAACATTGAAAATATTTTCATATAATTTTGAAATATTGATTGGTTTGACAGGTTTTTTCCCCCTCTTCTTTATCCTCATCCCTTTTTGCTTTTTTTTTTCAAAAAACTATTCTTTGTTAAATGGAATGACTCTCTAGAAAGGTGAGGAATATCGGAGAAATACAGGCTATGTAAAAACAAACAATATAAATGAAAATTTATTTTATAAAAAGCGATCCTTAGAGAGAGCTATTTCAGTTAAATTATGATGTCAGAAAAGAGTGAAAGTAAATAGGAGCATCAACCTTAGACAGTTTTCTCAAAGAATTTAACCACAAAGGTGATGAAACATAAGATAGTAATGGCAAACCTATGGCATAGGTGCCAAAGATGGCATGAGTGCTATCTTTGGACACATAACCACAACCACCCCCTTCCACCCAGAGTTTGTTACTAGAAAGGAAAAGGGATTTGGGTGAAGCTGCTCCCCTCCTCCTCTCCACCACAACTGATGGCATTTTTTCACATTACTACCAGCCCAAGGAAATGCTTTCTCCCTTCCCTATGTGGGGTAAAAGGGGGCAGGGCACACCTGGCACTTGGTGGCAGGGAGGGGCCCAGCACTCCATCTCTAAAAGGTTTGCTATCACTAATATATGATAAAAGTTGTCAGAGAAGGTTAGAACAATTGAAATTTTTTGTTATTGTAGATTTTTTAAGGACTAATGGAGACACGGCTAATTGTAGGAATCAAAGAAGCTAATAACTAGAGTAAAGTTGTTTTCACAAAACTGAAAAATAGCTAAGATTAAGGTTTTGTTCAAGCACTGAAAGACATGAGGGATAAGGAGTTGAGATTTCATAAGTAGTCTGAAACAAGTGAAATGTCAAGTCTTGTATTTTGGTTTTCCCCTTCATGTCCTCTATGTTCCAGATAGCCTGGACTACTTGTATTCAATTATATACATCCTGTGGCTTCCTGTGCCTTTGTTAAGTCTTTTGTCAGTTTCAGAATGACACTCATCCCAATAGACCCCCATAATTTGTACCTCCAACAATCAATATTTAAGAAGAAGTTAACCAATAATTTTCAGTAATCATGGTCAAATGGCTGGTAGATTTAGAAAATTCCTATGATGTCAAAATTTCCAGGGTGATAGGAAACTGCTGTACCCTTGCCCACTTAGAAAAAATAAGAAGTGCTCTTTATCTTGAGACTCTACAAACTAAAATCCAAAAGTCTTCGATGGCAGCCCAATCCCTGAGCTCATTTTGAGTAAAAATCCTGGAAATAACAAGTAGAATCCTTTCACGTGTAAGGTTTAATCTGTCATACAGCCAAACTTCTAGAACTGTTTTTATGGTTCTTTGAGGCTTCTTTATTTCTTTTGACATTTGTCTTTTGAGTATAATAAATAAGGCCTCAATTTTGAAACTACATTCTTAGGCTCAAAACCTTATTAACACAATTCAGTAGCAAAGACAACTAGGGGAGGTTCAGAAAATTGTGGCAATTTCTTTAAAATCTAGGTCCGTTAATCCAAATTCTAGGCATGTCAGAAATACAAACTGTATTATACCACCTGAAAATGGTTTAATCATGTCCTGGAAATGGCAAGTCACCCCAGGATCTTTACAAAGAAAACCCCAAATAAGGTCACAAGAGTCAGATACAACTGAAAAACAGTGAATGGCAACAAGAGTTATATGAAGTCACTCAACCTTTTTCTGAGAAAATATATTGAAAAATCATAAAAGAGATGAGTAACGATAAAAAATTATTTTCATTCTAGATACAGATTATGCTGAGAAATTAAAACTGTTAAAAGATATTTGCAAATTTAGGCAACTACCACATATCAATAGAATAACAAAAATAAATAGAATTCAATTCTTGCAGGATTAAGTGGAAATAGTTGTCGTGGGGCTGGAGATTGGTGAAATTATTTTAGAACAGTGCGAAAATATACAAGCCAGGACACTGAACAAACCTCTTGACTCAGTAATTCAATCATAAGAGCCCATCCTAAAAATACCATTTAAAAAAGGAAGAAATTACTTTACTGTATGAAACTATATGTAACTTTATTAACTATAGTATGGTTGGTAGTTTCCCCACCAAAAAGTTCCCTCTTCTAATAAAATCACAAGTCCAGTCTCTAGCTCTATATTAATAAAATAGCATTGGTGCTAGAAAATAAATGAAGAATTAATAGAAATATGGAGGAAAATATCTAAACACTATGTGCAACCATTTAGTACAGATTTAAGTTAAGGCCATTAAAAATTGAAGTAAAAATTTTGGCTTACCCTGTATCTGAAAAAATGCAAAGTGAGAATACCAAGCCTGATAAATGCCCAGTAACTACAACTACACACACACACACACACACACACACACACACACACACACACACACACATACATTCTTGGATAGCCCATTATACTGTCCTTACAAAGCTACCTTAAAGGCTGCAGAGAGTGACTCAGGGGAAACCCCAAATATGGCACAGCAAAGTGTCTTCCCAGATTTTTCCTTTGTAGTTGGTTATCTTATATGTCTTGGTTCCTTTGTGTTGGGTGTATCTCTGGGGTATTCTTATAAAGTCAGGACATCAGACAGGACAGCTTTTGCAGGTCTTGGAGAAAGAAAATACCAGCAGGTTTGATTTGTTGTGGAAAGAAGTGGGATGAAAAGAACAAATAGAAGGAAGGAAAGGGGGATGACTTTGTCTCAAGTTGGGCAAGAGTTGTGTCCTTGAAAAAGCCTGCTGAGGAAAATCTTATTCTTTCCAGCATGCTTTTGTCAGACAGAATTTAACCTAAATTTAGTGAATAATCCTCCTTCACCCTGCTTTTACCCTGTGGCTATGGGCATGTCTAGCATTCATTCAAAATGGTGTCCTTATCAGGGCTACCTTGATGCTCCTTCACTCAATCTCCCACAAGTTGACTGTCCTGCCTTCCTTCCTGTGATAATATCCAGTGTACATATGTCTTTCTATACTTACTAGAAATATATGAGGCTAATTTATTTAGCTAGTAATAGTAAAATGCTAATGTAGGCCAAGGACTTGGTTTCCATCTTGAATGGATTAATTAATTAATTTAACTTTGTTACATTATTGACATAGATGATATATTTTTTTCTAATAGGATAACTAAAATGATGAAGAGGCTGGAGATCAAGAACTAAAGACATTAATTTTTTGAAGACAGTGTGTTTACTGAGAAGAAAAGAAATTTCAGAGTAGATATGAAATCTATCTTCAAGTATTCAAGTATGTGAAAGAGAGATTAGATTTGTTCTATTTGATCCCAGAAGTTAAATTAGGAATGAGTTAAAGGTAGATTATTGTCTTCACATAAAGAATATCTCCCTGATAATTACAGCTGCCCCAAAGCAAGATGGGTTGTCTTGAGATATAAAGAATCTTCTGGGAAGTCTTCAAATACAGGCTAAATGATCACTCATTGGGTAAAATAACAGATGCCTGCTCAGGAAAGGATTAGAATAGATGGCAACTGAGGTCACCTCTTCCCTGGAAATTCTGTGGCTCTTTGACCAGTGTGAACTTTGACAGCCATCTTCATCAGTCATCATGCAAAAGAACATCACTTAGACACAAATGGAACTATGGGAATAGGTGGATCAGGAAAGGGGATACTGAAGTTAGAAGCAGGTCTCAGGCTGGTGCATTGTTTGCTCAGGTTCACAGTTTGGACAAATTAAGCACATGTAGATCATGAAAAAGTAACAAAAGGTTTATTTAACCCTAATATAGTAAGGAAATACAAGAACACAATGTCACTTAATTTCTATAATGTACTTACTCTCTCATTTCCTCTCCAAATAGATTATAAGTCTTGTCAACAGGGCAGATGTGGCAACGTGTGTTCTTAAGTAATCCACCAAGTCAAAGTTGGCCATAGGTATAGCCAGAGGCTACCAGGAAGCTATTTTATGGGATATTGGAAACAATCAAGATCCCAAAGACAGCTTTGCCACCTTTTGGGGAAAACTCTCCATCAAAAAGTAAAAAGAGAGTTGATTGTGGGCCTTATCTATGTTAGGCAGAAGGAAAGTGGGACAGATGAAGAAACCCTGATAGAAACTGGTCCCCTCATAGTTCCATTTTAAATGTTTGAGGTTTAATAATATGGCATGGAAAGAGTACTGCATTTGGACACAAAAGACCCAAAGACTAACTAATTTACCCTTTCTTTAGGCTTTGGTTTCCTCCCCTACCTCATTGTATACTGAAGGGGTTGGATTAGATTATAAATAAATTCACTTTCAGAACTGAAACCTATAAGATAAAAACCAATAGGGTTGATTTGATAATAGCAACCCCCACATTTATGGTCTAATTTATAACCATGAATATTAAATGCTACTAGAAGAAGAAAAAAAAAACCTCTAAAGAATTGCCCAATTTTTCATTGTACAAGAATGTTAATGCATAAAATTACTTTTACTTGAGAAAAGAAGTATATTACATGAATTTGAAAGTGATGTTAGTATACATTTTGGCAATAATAGTTTTTGTATGGCTGGATTTAACTTGTAAATCTTGTTAGGTAAGGATAATGTGTTAAGACTCAAAGAATACTGGCTCTTCCTCAAATATCTGTAAAATGACCCCACTCTACTACTCTTCCTTTTTTTTTTTAATCCAGGAAATAGCAGTGTTAGCCACTGTTGCAATAATAGTCACTCTGGGTAAGCACACAATTATAAACAGAAAGGCATGCTTCAACCTTGGGGCAAGTTTAGACAGGGAGAATATCTCAGGTGGGGAGGGAATTCCAGGAGGAGAAGCTGAACACCTGAATCATTCTGGTGATTCCAGAATGACACAATACTAATTGTGCTATGAGATTGGAAAATTATGACAATGAGTAAGAGACAGGCATTTACATAGTGATCTTCCTCATTCCCTTCTCCCATTTTCTTTCCCTAAAATTGACAGGATATTAGTTTTTCAAGTATAGCCATTTTGCATGTGAATGTTACGATCATCTTTTAACAGTGAATGCCATGAGACTCTCCACCAAAAAAAAAAAGCAAAAACCTTTTAATCACATCTTAATCTGTTCATTGTCAACTCTGTGCTCCTCTTTCTCATCATAGAACTCTAAAGTCTCTCTGAACACTCTAGTGTAGAAAAGCATCTAAGTCTAAAGCCTTTTTTCTGCCTTGTTATGACCTATAGAATTCACACATTCTTTTAGAAGTAGCTGATTCCTTCAGCACCCCTTCCCTACTGGCTTATAGTTGAATATATCAACTGTTTCATTCACTGTATGATTCTTTTTTCCCTAATATGATGCCACAATTAGAAAGGAATTTAGAGATCACTTATTCCAACCCCAAACTGAACAAGAATCTTTTCTATAGTATAACCCACAACTGGTTCTAAAGATTCTTCTAGCATATTTTCAGTGAAAGGAGGACCCACTCCCAATCCTTTTTAAAAATAACTTTCATTGTCAGCAAGTTTTTCTTTACATCAAGCCAAATGAAGTCTGTATTTCTGAAACTTCAACCCATTGCTACTTGTTATGTCATCTGGGGTCAAATATTCAAATTCTCTTCCCTTTTCCATGGGCAAGCCTTTCAAAATCTTGAAGACAGAGAAAGAACTGCTGGAGCCATCTTTCAGAACAGGAAATTTATGGTTCTATTTGGGGGTTTTGATTATGTAAGAGTATGTTCTTACAACAATGACCAATACAGAAGTGTGTTTTGCATGACAAAAAAATATATATTTTGAATCTGAGCAATTAATAAATATAATATCATATGTATATGTGTGTATAATATATAACATATATATATGACAATATCTATGAGCTAATGAATATTTAATTCATTAATTTTTTAAATTTTCCATTCTAACATCTTCTGAATTTTCCTCAATAATCAGAACCAGGCACAATATTAAATAAGCCAAGACACAAAATGAAGGTTTCTCAGTAATGTACTTTTGCTCAATATGGATTATATCTGATTAATTTGGTCTTTATAATATATAGTTTAGCATTTTGGATGCATTTTGAAAATAAATCTTTAGAGCAAAATGGCTATTGTATCCACCTTATTGTATCCACTCAGTCTCTTGCCTGATGATCTCTGGGTCTTTTAGCTGATCCCTACATAACATGAAATCAATGTCTTTTTCCATGTTGGAGAACTTCTAGTGAGCAACCTATATCCTTGCCAGCTCATTGAAATCAAACCTATAAAATGGCATTCGTATTTAAACCCATGCTTTTAGAATAATTTACCTGGGTGCTGGGAGGACTAGGATCTCTGATATGAAGCCTTGCCCTTTTCAGGGCTGTTCATCCACCTTTGGTGGTCACCTTTTGCCCAATTATCAACTATGACTCTAAAAAGTTGTAGCATACAAAAAACTATAACTCAGTAAAATCATCTTGACAAATAGGCTAAACAAGGATGAAGGTAACTGACAGGCCTCAAAACCATCAGTAAACTAGAGGATGTCTAAACCAAGCATGTAAAGATTTTCCTCAGTGGAATGGGAAAATTAAAGCAATTGTTTCTAATGGCCATGAAGGTGGCTGAAGCAGGATCTGTGGAATGCTTAGGGTTTAATCAGACATCGAAGATACCAATCTCATCCATTGTATCACAGGCTATCACCAGTTGTCTTGACTTTTATCTTGCTACTAGACTTCAATGACTCTGGAAGAGAGAGTGAGATTGATAACTTTGTGTAACTCTGCCTCACTTAAATCCAATTCATGCACAAGTGAAGACATCTCCTAATGATGTCAAAGGTCCTCTTCAAAATGGAGGACAAATGTAATAAACCTATAGCTGATTAAGGAAGGACTTTATAGTCCTTAGACCTAGATACTCTGCCTTGTAAGACAACCTAAGATTTCCTTAACTTTCCTAGCCTCTTATCATAATATTGACTTAGACTGATCTTATGTTATAATTTTTTAAAAGCCTCAATTACACAATAAGGTGTTGTTTATGAACTCCCCTGTATTTAGCAGAAGAGAACTAATTGCATTAGAGTTCCTCCTTTGAACACCTCAACAATTTCTCCTATGACTAATTACAGAATGGTATTCTTCAAGAATCCATAAATTACTGCACCTCTGGCTTTTAAGATGGGTGAAGACAACATGGTGCCTTAGGAGCACCTAAAGCCATAACCTCTCTGAACAATCCTTCCAAACCAATATTCACATTGTACTTCAAAGCAAATAGTAGTCCAAACCCATCAAGAAGTCACTAGACTCTCCTACTGAAAATAACTTGAAAGGTAGACACAGTCCATTATTTTTACAGGAAAAGGGAGAGGCACCCTTCCTTACCCTGCTCGCTGAGACCTCAGCTACTCAGCTGACTGAGTGAGCCCCCGTGTAGGCATGGCAGCTACAAGGGTTTGCTTCTGACCCACCACACATGGCCCAGGGCTTTGATAATGGCTTCCAGAGAGGAAATGGAGGAACATCAGGCCAGATAATCTTCTCCACCCAACAGACCAAGACTTGGCTGCATGCTTAAAACCCTGGCTGAGAGTGTAGTTACGAAGGTTCATCTCTGATGTGCCACACATATTTCAGGGCTATAATAAGGCTGGGAGGGGATGGTGGGTTGGAAGAAGGTTGGGGGGGTGCAGGGGTGACACCTGGATGGAGACCCTCAGTCCTTTGGCTACAGCGAAAAATTTGCCCCAATGTGGGCCAGTTTAGCAGGTTAGCTCAACCAGTTGAATACAATTTACCAGCAAAGTATGGAGAAAAGAGATGATTTGGCTTTAGGCCAGAAGGGCTCAAACACTCTGGTTAAGTAAATCATCAGAGGGCCAAGTCTATATAGTCCATAGGCTGGAACAAAAAACAAGTAAATAAAAAGAGTAACCAAGAAAGAAAAAAAAGCTATAATGGAAAGCTTCTTTGGGGGTGTAAAAAATAAACTCGAATACAGGACTACAATCCCCACAATTCCTTGCTCCACTTCCCCAAAATGCCTTGTAATCTCACCTGGGCCAAGATCGAGAAGGTATTTAAGCTGATTCAAAGGCTTTTGAGGGCTCTTTTGGCACTTGGACTTCCGTTTTGGGGCAGGCGTGGCTTTTTTTTTTCATAATGTAGGTGAGGTTGTGGCTAGGCCACTCTATGGCCTGGACATGTGTTTCTTATCCTGTATTTTCTTTAATCCTTAATCTTCAATAAATCTCTAAAAAAATATAATACTCCTTGCAGAGAGAAACTAATTTCTCAGATGCCTCCGTCTCCCCATCTCCCCTAAATTTTAATCTTTACAGGGGTAAGGACCAAAGAACAGAACCAGTGGTTGAGGAAGAGATCCAGGAAAAATCAAACAAAGCCTCAAAAAAAAAAAAAAAACAGAGAATTTGATGCAGGCTATGGAGGAACTCAAACAGGAATTTTTAAATCAAATAAGACTGGTTGAAGAAAAAAATGGCAAAAGGAAAATAGTAACATGAAAAACAAAATAGGTCAAAACAGAGGCACAAGCAATGAAAGCCAAAACTGACCTGCTGTAAAATGATGCAAAAAAATCAGAAGAAGAGAAGAATGTCTTAAAAGGAAGAATGCACCAATAGGAAAAAGAGAAACAAAAGGCCATGGAAGAAATTCAGTATTTAAAAATTAGAAATAGGAAATTAGAAACTAATGACTTCATGAGACACCAAGACATAATGAAACAAAATCAAAAGAATTAAAAAAATTGAAGATTTATGAGACACCTCTTTGAGAAAACAACTAACCTGGAGGATAGATCAAGGAGAGACAATTTAAGAATCACTGGAAAACCTAAAAATCATGACCAAAAACAAAAAGTCTAGACATCATACTACAGAAAATTATCCAAGAAAATTGCCCTGTAATGCTTGAACATGAGAGCAAAAGTAGAGACTGAAAGAAGTCATGAATCACCTATGGCATTAAATCCCAAATTGACAACTCTCAGGAATGTCACAGCCAAACTCAAGAACTCTCAGCCCAAAGAAAAGATTCTCCAAGCTTCTAGAAAGAAAAAATTCAGATATCATAGAGTACCAATTAGGATTACACAGTATCTCACAGTAACCACACTGAAGCATCAGAAGGCATTGAATACATATTCCAGAAGGAAATGGAACTGAGTCTACAACCAACAAACATATACCCAGCAAAATTGACTATATTCTTTCAGGGGAAAGTATGGTCATTTAATAAAACAGAAATTTTCCAAGCATTCCTGAAAAAAATGACCTGATCTAATCGGAAACTTTGATGCCCAAATACAGATTAAAGAGAAATATAAAAAGGTAAATAAGAAATAGAAAAAATTTAAAGGCAACTCAGGAGAAAATTTATATCCCTAAGTGCCTGTATCAACAAAAGAAAAAGGAAGGAGATCAGAGAATTGGGCTTCTCACATAAAAATCTAGAAAGAGAACAAATTAAAAATATCCAGATAAAATTCAATTGGAAATCCTAAAAATCAAAGGAGAAATTAATAAAATTGAAAGTAAAAGAACTTTTTTTAAGCTTAAGAAAGTAAAAGAACTGAGTCAATAAATAAGGCTAAAAGCTGGAACTTTGAAAAAACAAATAAAATAGATAAAGTACTGGTTAATCTAAAAATGAAAGAAAGGAGAGAATAAAATTAACTTTAGCAAAGATGAAAAGAGTGATCTCACCTCTAATGAAGAGGAAATGGAGGTAATTATTAAGAACTATTTTGCTCAATTATATGGCAATGAATATGACAATCTAAAAGTGGGTAAATGTTTTATGAAAATATAAATTGCCTAAATTAAGAGAAGAGGAAATAGAATACTTAAATAATTCCATCTCAAAAGAAAATGAAAAAGTCGTTAACTTCCTAAGAAAAAATTTCCAGGGCCAGACGGATTCACAAGTGAATTCTATCAAACATTTAAATAATAACTAATCTCAATAATATACAAATTATTTGACAAAATAAGCAAAGAAAGAGTCTTATAAAATTCTTTTTATGAAACAAATATGGTACTGATTCCAAAGCCAGGCAGACCAAAAACAGAGAAGGAAAACTTCAGACCAATCTCCTTAATGAACATAGATGTAAACATCTTAAATAAAGTACTAGGAAAAAAACTGCAGCAATCACAGTGATTATTCACTATAACCAGGTGAGATTTATACCAAGAATGCAAGTATGGTTTAATATTAGGAAAACCATCCACATAATTAACCATATCAATAATCAAATCAATATAAATCACATGATTATCTCAATAGATGCAGAAAAAGCCTTTGACAAAATACAACCATTCCTATTGAAAACACTCGAAAGTATAGAAATAGAAGGGTCTATCCTAAAAATAATAAACAGTATATATCTAAAACCATCAGCAAACATCATCTGCAATGGGGATAAACTAGAAGCCTTCCCAGTAAGATCAGGAGTGAATCAAGGATGCCCATTATCACCTTTATTATTTAATATTGTACTAGAAATGCTAGCAATAGCAATTAGAGAATAAAAAGAAATTGAAGAGATTAAAGTAGGCAATGAGGTAATTAAACTAGCACTCTTTGCAGACAATATGATGGTATGATGATATACTTCAAGAATACTAGAAATGCAACTAAAAGGCATCAGCACTTCTATATATTTCCAACAAAATTCAGCAGCAAGAGTTAGACACAGAAAGTCCATTTAAAATCACTCTAGACAATATAAAATATTTAGGAATCTATCTACCAATACAAACACATGAATTATATGAATACAACTACAAAACATTTTTCACACAATTAAAACTGGATCTAAATAATTGGAAAAACATCAAATTCTCCTGGATATGATGATCTAATATAATAAAATGATAATCCTAACCAAATTAATCTACTTATTCAGTGCCATACCTATCAAACTACCAAAAAATTTATGGAATAAGAAAACATTATAACAAAGTTCATCTGGAAGGATAAAAAGTCAAGAATATCAAGGGAAATAATGAAAAAAATGTGAAAGATGGAGGACTAGCAGTACCATATCTTAAACTACTGTAAAGTAGTGGTCATTCAAAAGATATGGTACTGGCTAAGAGACAGAAGGGTGGATCAATGGAATAGAATAAGGGTAAATGATCTCATCAAGATAGTGTTCAATAAACCCAAAGATCCCAACTTTTGGGACAAGAACTTAACTCTTTGAGAAAAACTGCTGGGAAAATTGAAAAACAGTATGAGGAAAATCAGGTTTAGATCAACATCTCATACCCTATACCAAAATAAATTCAAAATTGGTAAGTGACTTAAATAAAAAGAGGGAAGTCATAAAGAAATTAGGTGAACATAGATTAGTATACCTGTCAGATCTGCAGGAAAAGAAAGGATTTAAGAGCAAGCAAGAGAAAGAGAACAATACAAAATGTAAAATGAATAATTTTTAATAATATTTTATTTGATCATTTCCAAGCATTATTCAAAATGAATAATTTTTACTATCAAATTAAAAAAGGTTTTGTACAAACAAAACCAATACAACCAAAATTAGAAGAAATCAACAAACTGGGGGGGAAAGCTATAACAAAACTCTCTGACAAAGGTTTACATTCCCAAATATATAAGGAACTAATTAAATTTACAAAAAAAAAAATCAAGCTATTACACCCAATTGACAAATGGTGAAGGGACATGAATAGGCAATTTTCACATAAAGAAATCAAAACTATTAATAAACACATGAAAATGTGTTCTAAATCTCACTTGATTAGAGAAATGCAAATAAAAACAACTCTGAGGTATCACCTCATCCCTAGCAAATTGGCCTATTTGGTAGCAAAGGAAAGTGATAAATGTTGGACAGGATGTGGCAAAATTGGGACACTAATACACTGCTCATGGAGTTGTGAATTAATCCAACCATTCTGGAAAGCAATTTGGAATTATGTGCAAAGGGCTTTGAATGCCTGCCCTTTGATCCAGCCATAGCACTGCTTGGTTTGTACCCCAAAGAGATAAAAAGGAAAAAGACTTGAAAAAAAATTTATAACTGAATTCTTTGTGGTGGTAAAAATTTTGGAAAATGAGGGGATGTCCTTTGATTGGGGAATGGCTAAACAAATTGTGGTATCTATTGGTGATAGAATCTGCTGAAAGGAATGAACTGGAGAAATTCCATGTGAACTGGAAAGATCTCCAGGATTTGATGCAAAGTGAAAAGAACAGAACCAGGAGAGCATTGTACACAGAGACAGATCCACTGTGGTACAATTGAATGTAATGGACTTCTCTACTAGTAGCAATGCAATGATCCAGGACAATTCTGAGGGACTTAGGAAAAGAAAAATCTATATACATCCAGAGAAAGAACTGCAGGAGTAGAAATGCAGAAGAAAAACATATAATCAATCACATGATTCAATGGGGATATGATTGAGATTTTGGCTATAAAAGCTCACTCAATTACAAATAAGAATAATATAGAAATAATTTTTGAACTATGATACATGTATAACTCAGTGAAATTGCTTGTCAGGTCTGGAAGGGGAGAAGGAAGAAGGGTAAGGAAAAATCATGAATCATGTGACCATGGAAAACTATTCTTAATTAATTAATTAAAAAGTAAATTAAATAAATAAAACAGGAAGAAAAATAATCCATAAAATCTTTGCTGTCCTTCCATGGACCTAAAATTACAGCCTTCTACCACTCATTTCTGCAGTAGCAACTTTAGAAGTAGTTCTGGATCAGATCTCTTTTATGTATAAACTTTAGTAATTATAATTAAATTCCAAACTCACAGAGACCTATAGAAGTTAGTAGTGCTATCACAATGATGAACTTTTAAAGTGCCTTGGACCTCTGGACTGTACTTTCTTCCAAATATCCTCATAACTAATAGCAATAATAAGGCCAAATGAGACAGAAAAAAAAAAAGGTGATGGTTTTGGAGTCAAAGGAACTGAGATCCAATCTTGGTTCTGCTACTTATTCATGTTACCTGGGGGCAAGTCACAACCTCTCTGAGCCTCATTTCCTCATCTTTTAAATCAAGAGTTTATAATAGATGGCCTCTAAGGTTGTTCCCAGATGTAAAATTTATAATCTTGTGACTTCACTGATGTTCAGGAAGTTTAAAGATGAGAACACTGGGATTTTATTCAAGAAGATATAAAATACTAAAAGTGAAAAAGGGATACCATATTTTAAATTAGAATTCATAATTTCCTGTTCTCCTGAAAAAATATATGAATGAATTATTGGTATCAATAATATGAAGTGGTCACTTATTTTCAGGTCTCCATCTCAGATATAGGTTGTGGTATTATACCTGGAATGATAGATATTAAATATTTGGGGTGAAATACATCCAGGGTCAACACTGGTTAGATGCAATTATATAATTAAATCTGGAAGGGATTTCAGAAATTGAGTTCCCTAATTTATAAATGGTCAAAGGATATGAAAAGATAGTTTTTGGGAACAGAAATCAAAGTTATTATCATTCCTATTAATATACTCTAAATAATAAATCATTAAAGAAATTTAAATTAAAACATCTGAGATAACATTCAGATTGGCTTGCATTACAGAAAAAAAATAACAAAATCCTGGAGTGGATGTGGAAAAATAGGTACACTAATGCACTTCTGATGGAGCTGTGAACTGATCTAACCATTCTGGAGAATAACCTGAAATTGTGTCCAAAAGATATATAAAACAAGACATACCCATTCACCTTGTTATGCCACCACTAAGTCTGTTCCCCAAAGAGACAAAAGAGAAAAGAAAAAGGTTTTGTTTGTTTGCTTGTTTGGGTTTTTTTATGGCAGCAAGTAATAGGAATTTGAGGGGATGTTCTTCAACTGGAGAATGGCTAAACAAGTTGTGGTTTGTGATAGATAGGCCTCAGCTCAAAAGCTGAGAGAGATTCAAAAACCTCATCTAGGGAAATCCTGATTCCCTCTTCCCTGATACCTCCCCAATCCAAACTTGTTATTTAATTCATCTTTATTTAAAAAGCTGCAGTCAGATAAGAGGACTATCATTTCAGGGGAACATAGAGGGAGATGAACCTAAGGACAGCCATTCAACCATAGATGTCCTTATTGGATCCCTGCTGGGCAATCTTGGTCTGGGGGGAGGTCTTAGGGGGTCTGTGCTTACCTGCTCTGAGGTATCTTCAACATCAATCAATACAGAAGACATCCCCTCAGGTTATCTTAGTTGGCCCATTTCTTGGGAACCCTATTTTTAAAAAATAGCCTCTCAGCAGAGGGCATCTCTTTCCTTTTACCTCACAGGCAGTCATATTCCCTCTCTCCCTTAAACTTCTCCTTTCCCTGTTACAGAACCTTCAGTATCCCCTATCATTCAATCCCACCCATTTTACCAATAAATATTACATTATTTATGTGTATGTGTGTGTGTTCAAGTAGTCCAACTCCTCTTTAAAAAAGGAGGAAAAGAAAGTTTGATGGAGACAATTGACTTGTTGAATGTCACCCAGGTTGTAACAAAACTTTGAATTCAATTTTTTGCCACCACTCAAAGAACTGCTATATTTTTTAGATGCGACTCCTTTTCTTTTTTCTTTTATCACTTTGGGGAATGTACCTAGTAGTGGTATATCAGTTAAATGGTTATAAACAATTTTATACCTTTCTGGGCACAGTTTCAAATTGTTTTCCAGAATGGTTAAACTAGTTCACAGTTCCATCAGAAGTACATTAATGTATCTGAGATCTTTCTACTACAATATACTGAAAGTATTGTCCAATAATGAATATCCATTTCTAATATGTTATGATAACATGGCACCTGATAAAATTGGAGCAATTAAGGACAATGATTTTTAAGCCAATTTCACAATAGAATAGATAGAAGGCAAAAGTTATTTCCCAGCACTATTAGCAGATAATAAGAGGAAGAGAAACTATATACTCAAGGGAGAGTAACCTAGTATTAGAAAACCAGTAAACAGCTAATTAGTGTTCATTATATATACTAGTGTCTTTGCTATGGTTGCCTAACAAGACATTATCTATATGAAACACACTATATTATTCTCACTTCAATAATTTCAATTTGACAAATACTTCTTAAGCACCTATTATCACTCTACCATATTCTACAGGAAAAATAAAGATGAGGAAAATCACTTTTGCCATGATAGAGCTCACAATCTAGTAGCAGAGTCAAAACATTATGATATAAGGAAAAAATAAACTAAATTCATCAGAAGTACCAAATGCTGTCTATTGGTTGTGTTGTGTCATTTCAGTTCTATCTGAGTCTCTGTGATCCCATTTGACCCTGTTTGTCTTAGTTCCTCATCTGTACAATGAGCTGGAGAAGGAAATGGCAAACTACTCTAGTATCTATGTTAAGAAAACTCCAAAATTAGATCACTATATAATCATGAGCAAGTCACTTAAACTCTGGGTTTCAATCTGTTTTTAGAAGATTGAATTAGATGATTTCTAAGATCTTTTCTGGCTCAAAAATCTTTGGTTGTATGATTCTTTGATCTTACTGTTGCTATGTGATCTTTTTTGAAGGAGACCAGTGATATCATGGAGTGATGTCCTGACTCATGTGTAAATTGATTTAAGTAAGGCAAGGGTGCTCAAAGGCCTTAGCCTCACTCCCTCTTCCAGTCATCAGCTAAAACAAAAGTTAGGATGACTCGTGAGAGCCCAGGATACAGTGGATGACCTGGTCATCTACATCTAAACTCTGAGCACCTCACAGAGCCTGCTTTGGTCACCTTCATGGCACTGGAACAAATTGTTCTCATCCACCCATTCTGTCTTCACATGCTTGGGGTAGACACCCCTCCACCTCAGCAACAGGTTTGAGAATTATTGCCTACTATGGAAATGGTTTTACCAGGGTGTGATTGCTAAGCATGCTACAGCTTCTTAGAGCCACAGGTGACAGATACATAAGAGGTAGACACCAAAGGTGTATAAACAGCCCTGAAAAGGGCTCTACAAACCCTCACACCAGAGGTGCTAGTTCTCCCTAAGCACTCGATATACCCCATTCTAGCATAATGCCCTAAACACAAAAGATGTTTAGCAAATATCTGTTAGATTGAAAATGATTAGGAAATTATTTTATTTAATGAAGAGTTGTAAAATCAAGTGTTGATTGTTTTCCTTTATCAGACTAAAATTATTATGAATTAACATAAAATACTATCTATGAAATAAAAGGCAATCATATAACATTCCCCCAAAAGAGAAACCAAAATTAAAAGTACTAATGTTTCCTTGAGACTAAAGTAAAAAAAAAAGAAGAAAAAAAAGAAAGAAAGAAAAGCTATGTTTTGACATAGGTTGATAAGTTTTCATTCAATCTTCACTATTAACCTTGTTTTCTAATTTCCATATGAATGATATTAACCTCTCTAGTTCAGTCTCCATACTGACTCACCATCATCTTGATGTGTTCTTGAAGTGAAATGCCTTGAAAAACTGGAATCACTTAAGGTTTTTAAGAAAGATTTCTTTTTAAAAAATTTAGCTGCCATGGAGCTTGCTATAATTTTAAGATTCATATATGATTAGTAACAAAATACTTTAGGATTTCATTTTTAGAAAACAAATTTAGGAACTCTCTTTAAAAATATGAAGGGTGGAGTATTTCGGTTTTGTGATTTTTTTAAGACTAACCAGTATTGTAATTTGAGCAAGCTACATTTAAACTTGTGCAGCAACTTACAATGTTATTATACACACAATTTATATGCATAGATAGAACAGCTGAAAGCATTTGTATGTGAATCAGGATATACCACAGGCTTGCAAAATAACTTTCCTAAGGGGAGAATTTTAACTAAGCAAGGGATGATAGAAGATAAAATGGATAATTCTCAATGCATATAGTTCAAAAGCTTTTTCATAAGCAAAAAAAAATCAATGCAGTTTAGAATTAAAAGAGAAAATTAATGTAAAAAATCTTTATAGCAAATATATCTATGATAAAGGTACCTCATTCAAGAAATGGAGGGAATTGATAGGAATATAAAAGAACATGAACCATTCCCTATGTTTGTGAAACATTTAAAAAATACACAGGAAAAGGCTGAAGACAGTACATCGTGGGAAACAGATAAGCAGGAAAGCTTTGTATATACTGCATTAAATTTATTAAAATTGATATGTGATATGATATAATGTAATATACATTTCATATATAATCTTCTTTTCTGATCCCCACATATAGAGAAATATTCATGGTGATGTTTAAGGAAGAGCTATTTTATGTTTGTAAATAAACTAAATAACTTATCAACTTCTGAAATTTCCAATTTTCATGACAATTACTAACATTATATAAGCACTTTACAGTTTGTAAAATATTTTAAATATGCTAATTCAGCTGATCCTCACAACAACCAATTTGGTAGGTGCTATTATTATGTCTGTTTTAAAGATGAGGAATTTGAGGCTAGTCAAAATTAGGTCCATTCGTCAGGGTGACATATATAATGTCGGAATAGGATTCTAATCCAAGCCTTGAATTTCCAATTCAGTGATTTATCCATGAGGTTACTTAGCTATCTTCATGATTGAATAGATGGATTCATTCTTAATAATTTAATGTGAACTTTGAAAGAGGTTTCCATTTGAAAGATCCAGGGAATCTGTGCTTGGCCCAGTACCACCAGTTTTTGTCACATATCAATAAGGTTATAGTTGGAACAGTAACCAAATTTGCAGGTAAAACAAAGCTGAAACTTAGCAAAAGTGTAACTGAAATCCAAGTAGATTAAGTGACTTGCCTAAGGTCACTCAAGTTGTCAGTAGCAAAACTGAGATTTTAATCTAGAACCTCTGATACCAAATCCAATGTTCCTTCTACTGTATCAGTGTAATATTGCAGCCAGAAAATGTTAATGAGATTTTGTGTTTTGTTAAAAGAGGAATAACTTATAGGAATGAGAGAATTGTCCTGCTGTACTCAGCTTTGCTCAATATTATGTTCCTATCTGGATTCCACATTTCAGAAAGGATAATGATGAGAGGGAAATCATCTAAAAGATGGCAATTAGAATGGTGAAGGTTTTCCAGTTTATTGAATATTAATCATTCAAGAAATCAATAAGCATTAATGAAGTGTCTATTATGTGCTAGGAATTATACTATGAGTATCAATTAAAGGAAATATGAAAATTTAGCTTGGAGAAGAAAAGCTTCAGAGAAGATTTAACACCTGTATTCAAATATTTGAAGGGATGGTCTATAGAAGAAGGAATGGACTTATTCCATGAGATACTAAAAGTCAAAATGAGGAACTATGAGTGCAAATTTCAAAGAAAACAATCTAGAAAGGAATCATAGGCTCCTAAATTAAACTACCAAAGGGACCTATGATACACAAAAGATATGGGGCCCCTAAGCAATTAGATCTCTGACTTCCAAACTCTAATCATGCCTTAAAATGCTAAATATACTTTTAAAAAGGCTTTTTTAAAAATTTTCTTATTTCCCATATTTTTGTTTATGTGAGAACCAGTCTGGATGAACTAAACATAGGATCAGAAAGGAGCTTGGTTATATTTAAAAACACAGCAAAGATCCACCCTGCAGCTTCTAAAAATGTTTTCATCCTGTGAGAGTAAGAGAGGTGGATTCAGGAAAACAAAATCAAGAGGGTTAAGTCCTCACTTGATGCTTAAATAAAATTACTTGTCACAGCATTCAGCTGGTGATTACCAGAACTGTGTCCTCAACATTAACAATGTTGACAGCTCCGACATTTTACTGATGGCAATGGCTGCCCAGCAGATTACAGCACAATGTAGATTTAATCTCCCCAATGTCTTGATAGTCTCAAATGAAAGATTCTGAAGTTTCATGGTTCTGACCTATTCGGGGTGAAGGAGGGGATAATAAATTACTTGTGCCCTGGTGCCTTAAAAAGAAAAGTAGCAGGATTAGGATATCCCTGAGTTAACTCTGATGCATAACTAAATTTACCCACATAATCCTTGTGCTATAGAGCACAGGCTCATCCTATTTGGGGGATTTAAGGCAATTAAAATCCATTGATGTATGGTCCCATTTGATGCCAGCACATTGGGGTCAAAACAGCAGGTTATAGAGGAGCCAAAATCCCAAAAAGACTCATTTACCTGGTGATTAAAGAGGTCTGCAAGTCAAAGTCATCTCTCATCAGAGAGGGAGGAACAGGCTGATTCAAACAAAAGGAATACTCACAGGACAGCCAAAGGGTTAGTCATAGTCAGTCTTGCCGGAGAAGACTACTTGGTCTTCTTTCCTGAAAAGACTGGGTAAAATGATTTTTTTTTTCTTAAAGGAAGAGAATAAGCAACAGTTATAAGGAGCATATGGTACCAGAGGAAATAAATGAATCTATTTAAAAGGTTGTTTTTTTCTGATCGTGACAAATCAAAAATCTTTAGAAAGCAGCACAAGTACAATATACTTTGATTTATACTATATGTAAACTGAGCCAGGTTGGTTGAATTAGAATTCCCATTATCCAGAAATATTGCTGCATATACACAGACACCTAACCAGTGTGATAATAGCTAGAATTTACATAGCCCTATAAGAAAGGCAAAACATTTTACATCTATTCTCTTAATCAGTCTTCGCAAAAAGCCTAAAAGATATGTATAGCAGCTACAATTATTCCCCTTTTCTAGATGAGGCCACTGAATATCTAGGAAGTTATCATTGCCATTCCAAAATCAATCCTAATTGTCAGGCACTGAAAAAGGAAAATGAGAGAATTCGTGGCTTTTCTTAGTAACAATAACATTTTGGACATCTGAAGATACTCGCTTTCCATTCCCAGGTCAGATCCAGGGAGGTAGGCAGACATAAATCTGAAAAATCTAGAAAAACTGCATAGTAGGACAATTACTTTCCTGGTCACAGACTGGCCAAAAACTCTCCTGATAAATCTGATGTGCTGAATTTACCACAGGATAGGGGTGCTTAACCTGGAATACAGAAATAGATATCAGGGGATCTGTGAATTTTGATGGGTAAAAAATACATATATCTTTATTTTCACCAAACTCTGACATTTAGTATTTCCTTCAATTATTTAAAAACATTACTCTGAGAAGAGGTCCATAGGCTTCACCATATTGTCCAAAGGGTTCATTTGATATACCAAAAAGAGTTTAAGTCCTAGTAGACAGTTAAGTTGGTAATAGAACAGCTGGCTTGGCAAACATTAAATTGCCTTACTATCTTTATTTTTTCTCATTTTTGCCCAGAGCTACAGTCACTTTTTTGTACCATACTTTTAAGAGGAAAATACAGCCCACAGATGTGCACACATACCCACACAATAAATCATATTCTCTATCTCTGTCTCTCTCCCTCTGTCTCTCTTCCTCTTTCTGTATGTCTGTATGTCTCTGTCTCCCTCTCTGTTTCTCTCTGCCTTTCTCCCTCCCTCTTCTCACTCTGTTTCTTTCAGTCTGTCTCTGTCTCTCTGTTTCTGTCTCTCTGTCTTTGTCTGTCTGTCTGTCTGTCTCTCTCCAGATTTTCCACCACCTACAAAAAGCCATAGAAAGATACCCTCTGTGAGTTTTTTTTTTTTTTGGACAGCTCATTTTTTCCATTATGGGGTGGGAGGAGGTGGGAATTAGACTTATTCATATTTTTGTTAGAAGTTGGAATCAAGTTTTAATTGCATTCAGAAGTGTCAGAATCTGTATATTAATAATGATTTTCCTTTTTAAATTTCCATTCTCTGCCAAAATGCACCATGAACAAGACTATGCTTTCAATTCTACACAGAATTGCTATTTACCATTATCACATTTCCTTTTACCTTGAAATGTTAATTATTTTATAGCAGGGTTACATGGTTGATTTAAATTTACAGTTGCTTTTAAATTTGATTAATCTAGTCTCTTAGGAGTCCATTCTTCCACAGCTACACAGGGTAAGATTTTAAAATACCATGTTATTTTTTTCCTAAATATTTTCCTGACTGATTTTATAATTTGAATATGATATATTCTGATAATTTTAGAGATGGAAGGAACTTTTAGATATAAAGTGTTGGGGGTTGGGTAAGGGATGGTCAAAAAAGGGCATATTATGATAGAAGAATAAAACATAACAATTTTAAAACTTTCCCTTTTCAAGCAACTCTTATCTCTAAAATAAAACATGGTCAATTCTTTCTACCCCATTAAGCTCAAAGGAGCAATACAGCCTGTTAAGAAGAAGATGCATTCTCCACCCAGCCCCTTAGCCTCCAGAGAATGAGCTACCTGTAATCAGCAGCCTAACACAACTGCCTGTAGCAGAGTGTGATTATGCTGCTATTAAATTAGTAGGATAAAATTCGAGCTAGGAGCAAATTTCAGGCACTATAAATGGTGGTATCACCTCTGTTTTCAGCTCCATTCCCTAAACTTCAAGTACCATTTTGCTTTTGTGCTTTCATCACTATGCATAGACCAAATGGTCCTTTGAAAAGCTAGTCTAGTTTGCATGTAAAAGAAGCAGAAAATAGGAAATGACCCCACATACCCACGTTAGAGGATAGAAATCATGGACTCAAAAACATTAGACAAATTCAGAGAACTCGTTTCCCTCCACCTGAAAAGACCATGATTAAATAAATACATGTATGTACATATGTGTATACATGTACACATGGAGGAGAAGCCAGAGAGTCCATCCCAAGTACCTCAGATTTGAAAAGGGCCTCAAAGGCCATCAGTCTGAGAGGCTATGTGCAAGGGAAGTTGCTGTGACAGAGCAGAATGAATGAAAGATGAGGCATGAATCCCTTCTCCAGCACCCACCAGCTCTAAGGAAGTTGCCCAAGTCAGCTTCCCCATCTTCAAATAAAGTTGGTGATATTATCTGGAATATCCATACTACCTACAGGTTGACTATGAAGCTCAAATAAGATAAACTATGTAAAATGAATGTTCACTATCTGGACATTGTTGAAGCAATGGCTATAGTTGCATCAGGAAAGGAATCATACTTAACCTCATATGACTCAGATTGTTGATGAGAGATTGTATAACTGAGACAACTCAGAGCCATGACTGAAGAAAATGCCCAAATCTATCATGTCAGTCCAAATACAGGCTATATTTTTCCCTCAAAATATGACTTGTCAAAACCTACGTGACCTATGGTTTGTATGAGACAACTAGATGATCTAACAGCTGAGAACAAAATTAGATACGAGTTTGAAATTCTGGCCTCAAACCCTTACACACTGGGTAAGTCACTTAACTTTTGCCTATCTCAATTTCCTCATCTGTCAAATGGAAATAATATAACAAATAGCACCTAACCCTAGGTTGTGAAACTAAAATGAGATCTTAATAGTATTATTATTATTATAAAATATATTCATGTATATTTATATAGGACATTTGCATATATACATATGTTACATATCCACATTTAATTATATATGGATACTTATATTTATATTATATATAATCTGAACCATTTTTATAGTATTTTAATAGATTTCATTTTAGGGGTATGACCCATATTAGGGGATAAAATGCCTACTAGAAATTTCCATTGAAACATCCCATCATTACCCCCAAACTCTTTACATTCCAAACTGAATATCTTCTGGAGAAAAAATAAAATAATCTCAATAAATTATCAATGAAAAACAAAGGAAAGCAAATTTTCCCCCTAACCATTCCACCTGTGTCAGAGAGCTCTTTAATGAGAAGTTCTAAGTCAAAAGACTAGGAAAATTATTGTTAACCACTACCTAAGAACATTAAAAAAAAAACAAAAACGCACAAAAGTGTAGCCAGCGAGCTCTATTCCCCTACCTTATTTCTAAACTGAAGCTTAGGAGACAGAGGAATGGGATGAAAGTCAGGAGTTTAGATACTATCCGAGGTACAAGGGAACTTTGTGAATATGGGCAAGTCACTTAGCATTTCTCAGCCTCATCTTCAACATTTTCAAAATGGATTCAATAGTTTCTAAGGTACCTTTGAGTTCTAAAACATGATGCTATATAGTCTTTAAGGGGCAGCTAGGAGGTACAGTGGATAGAAACCTGGAGTCAGGAAGATTCATCTTTCTGAGTTCAAATCTGGCCTCATAGATTTTACTAGTTGTGTGATCCTGGACAAGTCACTTGACTCTGGCTCAGTTCTTCAACTGTAAAAACAAGCTAAAGAAGGAAAAGGTAATAGTATTTTTGCTAAGTATACCCATAATGGGTTCCTGAAGAACTGGACAAAACTGAAAAATAAATGAATAACAATAATAAAAATGTAGCTTTTAAAAGGCTTCCATTGACATTTTTTTTAGAATCCATACTTGTCTAACACCCTTCCTGAAATATTTTCCACCTGAACTACATTAAAATATAATTAGAAAATATTAAACACAATTAAGAAAGAAATAATAGAACATAGATAACATTGATATATGGCTTTCTTAGTTAACATGCAGCCCATAGGGATCATTATATATTGTTTAAAGGCCTCCATTTCTATTTGAATTTAACATTTACAGCCTTCATTGAGTACAGAAATATTCTAGTGATTCCTACTGGGTTGAAAACACAGTATCAGGAAGGAAATAAACCTAGCTAAATATATCAGCTAGGGCCCTGATATTTTTTTCAATTATAAATAACTAATTTTTTTTAGCTGTCATTTTCTGAAACACCTTCTGTTAAGGTGGGAAAATACGGGACTCGATACACTACACTGGAGAGTCTGTTTTGCACCTCTCCAATTCAATTATTAGGTATTATTGTGTATTAGCATTAAATGTGAGCCCATGGGCAAATTACTTATTTTCAGTGTCTCAGTCAACCCTCTGAAACTATAATTTATGGCCCACTAATCCCACCTCCCTCAGTGAAATGAGCTGCTACCTTAGGAGTTACTCACACTGATTCTAGTCCAAAAAGAATACAAAATCTCTCCCTGAATGCATCATTTCCTGCTAGACTTGCTTTATATCCTTTAGGTCTTTGCACACAATATGTGTTTAACTAATGCTTGTTCAAGTGATTTGGATTCCATTCAACTACAGATCTATGTTTTGGGGTTTGGGGGCCAAATTCCTCTAACATAGGCCCCAGCATTAGATATTTTAATAAAAGTCTAAGTTTTGACTTTTAGTCAAACTACGTTTTATTTCAAAGAAGGAACAGAAATGTAGCACACCATAATTATCTGAAATATGGAGAGTTAAAATTATGACTGTGATACTGGTCTTATTTCTCAAAGTACCTATGAGTCTTTCCATATTGTAGAAGTTGGTGTCCATAAAATCACAGATCTTACATCATTTCACAAAAAGACTCCAGCCAAGATAAAAGGTCACTCAACAGAGAAATCTTTTTATTAAAAAAATGTTTTATTTGGTCACCAAGATGTTTCTTGCTCTGGTAATACACTGGCAATTTTTAAAGTCTCAGATAGTATTAGGGTTATAGTTAATTAGATATAGTATGTATCCTCCTCTACCAAAGCTCAGATGCATTTGATGACTTGGAAACTTGTTCTACATCTGGAAAAAAAATGTTTCTCTGCTTGTTTCATTCTCCTTCTTTTTACTATGATTTTACCCTGTATTCTCACAATTGTTAGCATAAAGTTCCCTTTTCTTTAAGCTAAAATGTAGGAGCTTTTATGTTAACTGATGAAACTCCATAGCTCTGTGGGTTTCCCTGGAATGCTGCTTTCTATTTTATAAGAACCTTTTAAATTTTTTAAGACATTTAAATGGCTCTAAAGATACTCAGCACACCAGCCAATAATAAAGATGATTACATCACCATTTCTCCTTGGATAGGAAAAAAAGTGCTATTTTTAGGAGTTTTGTTGATATGAGCAATACATAATAGCATTGAGTCTTAAATAGCAGTTTACATAAATTTCATCCTTAACTTACAGGGTGTGTTTTCAACTCTTCAATCTACAAAGCTACTCCCTTTGATTATAACTAAGCTTGTGATACTAATTAGGGATCCATTGTTATTATCTTTTTCCTCTTTTGACCATGCATATTGTTTTTATAAATCACTACTATTTAATATCATTTCAACCCAGCCATGGGGATACGTACCTTGTTGTTGCCATTAGTATTGTTGTTATAGGTGGTGGGTTTTCCCTGTTGTTTTAATTAGAGAATAGAGTACAAAATGTTTTGTTTTTTTCTGATCCAAGCATTTGTCCATTAATGTATAAACATTTCCCCCCAACTAAGCTGGTAAAGAGATAATCACATTGATGAAATCATCGATCTAGTGAAATATATTAGATAGCAAGGAGTTTGAATCATCCTGGGACCAGGCTCTAGCAGGCATGAAGAGGCACACTAGGTTCATTCTTGGGGAACAAGATGAACAATGATGAATCCAGAGTGCAAGAAGAATACAGAAAGGCAGCGTACGGTTTCCATGTTCAGAATAAAGGAAAGATGAATTACTAAGACTCATTAAAAGTGTATAAGAATCCTATTGAGAGATGGTCATTCATGTGGCTGCAAGACTTCTTTAAGCCTGGTAATCCGGGGGTTCAGATGAGAAATCAAGAGTGAGATTTGAACTTGGACAGAATGACACTGAGGATGGGGTCAAATGGTGGAGTTGGGAAACGGGACGGCCAAAGAATGAAACTAAGTTCATTAATATATGTTTTGGTAGAATTACAGACTAAAACAGAAGAAAACACATGTGCCTGCCTGATTAATAAATTTTGTGCCTTAAATTTCCCTTCTACTATAGCAAGAAAGCTTATGTACTTTTATTTATTTTTTTAAAAAACCCTTACCTTCCATCTCAGAATCAATACTGGATATTGGTTCTAAGGTAGAAGAGTGGTAAGGGCTGGGCAATGGGAGTCAAGTGACTTGCCCAGGGTCACACAGCTAGGTAGTGACTGAGGCTAGATTTGAACCCAGAACCTCCCATCTCTGGGCCATGCTCTCAATCCACTGAGCCACCCAGCTACTCCCCTTATATACTTTTAAATAACTTTCTATTCTCTGCTCAAATGTCCACAGTGCAAGGGGAGGTTCCTTAAGAGGCATCGTGATTTCCAATCACCCTTTCTCTGAAGGACAACATCATTCTGAGTAGGATGAAAATCACAAAAGGAAAAAAAAAGTGACTCAAATAAGTACTAAACAGAGAAGGCCAAGGGGCCTGTAGAGGGGTTTTTTTCTTCATCTGGGAGCCTGTTTTGTTACAGCAAGATATAAATGGCAAAACTATAAGATCTCCTATTGTCACAAGTTACTTATTGCCAACTCAAATCAATGACTTCTTAAAATTCAACATAGCTCTCAATATTTCATAAGTATGCATAATGTACATGGCAATGCCAAGTACACTAAGACTGTTAAGGTAAAGAGCACATAGTATTTGTTCTTAAGGAAATCAAAAGGACTTAAGATTCAATGGGGAAGGATAAATAGGTATATACACACAAACAAACAAAAAAAAAACTTAACTAAAGAATAAAGTGTGAAAGATCCATAGGAGATCTCTGGGTAATGAGATAACGGAAAGGGTCCTGATTTCAGTTGGATTCTTAAAGACCAGGAAGGCTTCCTGTTTAAATCCATAAAGTATTTAAGAGGGTTGTTGTTTTTTCCAAAGATTTGCCCTTCTGTAGTTTCCCCTTGTTCCCACCCATCCTCAAGCCATAAGTACTTAGAAAGGAGAGGTCTTAAATTAAATTAAATTAAAAACCCAGTATTTTTTAAGTACTGTAGTAATGGCCATTTCACCCTCAAAGATGTTACAATTTTAATTGTACAATTTAGTCATTGACCATAAACACTGATAGGGTATTGTCATGAAATATCTTCAAATCAATAAAGAAAATGTCAGAAGGAGAGGAAAGTTGTAACTGGAAATGTTAAGAGATCCCTAACTATACTGTCTAGAAAACCACTGTTGGAATACAGACTGAGTTTCTTTCACCTGTATTTCAGCATAGTTATGAGAGGACTTCTAGACCATGATACTTATTTCGAATTGTGCTGACAGCCGGTAGTTGTGCTTATGTCAGACTAATATAATCAAAAGTAAAGATATTCATTTAGACCTCAGCCCTTAGTGCATCTGGGGAAATAAAATACAAAGAAAAGAAGAGAATGTACTAGAGATCTTCACTAAACTCTTTTAAAAACAGAATAAGATGAAAATGATAATGGTAATGAAGAAGAGAAGGGGAAGAGAAGAAACTCAAATTTATATAATGTTTTAAATTATTATAAAATCATGCCATTTTGTGACACATCCATAACAACTATTTGTTAACAACATGCTTGCAAGGAAATATGCTTGATGATCTTATCATTTTTCCTTTCGTATGGTATTTTATTATGCTATTATTCTGTATCCACACTCTGCTGTGTAGAAAACCAAAATTACTTTTTAATTCTATCTGACTTTAACCTAGCAGTCCATAAAGGAAATTTCTGAGCAAATATTTCAGACTATTATTGTTTCAATTAATAGAATGTAAGCTAGTTTTCATTTGTTTTGTTTTTGGTTTTTTTTTTTTTTTGCAAATACTTAAGTATTTAGCAGATTCTGGGTTGAAATCAATTGTTACACAGTAGATGATTTGAATATGTTATATGGATGAAAGCATTTTTGCTCATTAAAAAGATACCAGGTATGTGCCAATTTAATTCATTATACTTAAATACACTCATATATATTATAGCAAAAAGGACTCAAGGTTGTGTTACTGGTGTGTGTTCCTCCTCAAAAGTTGTCCTACATAACTGGACATGAGTCCTATAGCTCTAAGTCACCCTACAGGAGGAAATTTTTTAAAAAGGGGAGAATGACCCTAAATCCTAGAAAAGAAGAATGAAAGACAAGAGGAATCAACAGATTAAGGACTATTTTCCAGATAATAAAGGGTAACTCTAAAATACAATTAGAGTCATCTTGCAATTTATTTATGAAATGGCTTGGCATTATTTAAAATTCATAGTAAGAGAAACTTTGAAATACTATTTTGAGCAAATGACATGTACTAATTTCCTTCCTTCCTGAAGAAACATCCCTTTCTCTGTTTTATATCAATCATATTTACTGAAAATTCCAAGTGTATTTGTGAGGTAAAAGAAACATTCATCTTCTCTATATTATTCAAACTTGTATTGTGCTTTCTTCAATGTGATGAAAAACAAACATTTTTGGCAAGAAATAAGTGAGTCCATGGGGGTGTAATAGTTCCTCCATAGGATAGCTGGATGAACCGTATAAAGACATTTCAGCCAAATGTTAATTCTGAACCCTTCTGCTCTGAGCCACAAGGGGAAGTCTGCAGGAGAACCAGGTTTCACCAGTTCCAAAACCAGAGAGCTAAAAGAATTTCTCATCCAGTCTTCTCACTCCTCTCTCTGAATTCCTTGCCATAAAAGTATCAGTAAAGCTATTAAACTATGAATGAAACTGTAGATTACAAATAAAATTAACAATGACATAATTCCCTACGTTATCTTTTAAACTCTGTCTTATTTTCAGCATCCTGCAATTCAGAGAGGAAGGACAAGCCCATATTTGGGGCAAAGAATACAATATGGTTATACACGTTTGTTTTCTGAAGATCCAGACTGTGTAATTGCAATTAGGAAGTGGTATTCATACTAATTGGCCTTCACAATTTCAAATCCTCCACTTATGCTATCATTTAATTGGCAACAGCTCTTGCAAAAATTAAATGAAAAGAATGGAGAATTTCAAATGGAGCATTTCACCTACTCAGTAGTAAGTCAATTAACTGTTTCACAGGATTCATGTATGATTAGAGTTAGTCAGCACTAGCCACTGTGACTTTTGCTCACCCATGTGTTTTAAGTTCTTAGCACACTACAGCCTTGTCCCATAATAAACTTGAACATTAATTAGATGTGTCAAGAGGGTGGATTGATTTTAGTGAAAGAACAATAACTCCCACTCCACAAATTATACTGAAAGAAAAGATTCCAAACAGGTTTCCTACATAATTTGCAAGTTACTGTTCCTTGTCAAAATAAACACCTCACACTAACAAGCATTGTGGTTTTAGAAGACAATAATTCTATGAAATAAAGATCTAAAACATTTTTAGCTCTCTAGTTAAAAAAAAAAGTTAGTTAATGGTTTTCACCTTTTGAGTCCACTGAGTAATAAAACCTTCAAATTAAGTAATCACATTTTCTCTTAGATAAACTAATAGCACAATTAGAGAGCTGAATACTCACTACTACTGCTACATGGGAATCAATTAAGTATTTAAACTCTTTAGCAGCATTTTCATGGTAAAGTAACAGTCATCATGGACTAGAGGTTTTAGTTGGAAGGGGAAAAAATAAGAAAATTACAGAAATTCGATTGTAAGATTTCCCAGGCCTTCTTAACTCCTCCTCAGTGCACCAAATACTTAATGATAGAAATGGGAAAAGAACTAAACAAATATGGTATCTCTTCAACATGGCAACCTGGTAAAATTGTCTATTTTTTTTCTCCACATGCACACACTCATTTAAATACACACTTGCATACCAGAAACCAGGAAATAATACAAAGCTAAAAGCCTAATTTGTCAGTTTCACCTCAACCAAACCTCAACTAGAACAATTAGATCTACTCAAACTAATTCAGCACATTTTTTACAATTGCAACCGTTGCAATAATCCCTTCAGAGAATGAGCTGCGTACACATGCTAAAACATAGTTCATATTGAATGGCATTTTTTTCTGAGATATAAACTCTCCTCTTCTAGGTGATATGGGGTGCATGAGTGAAAAAAGTATTATTAAAAACAAATATTTCACCACAAACATGATACATCGAATACACACATGTAATAGACTCTCCATTTCTTCATTCCTCAAAAGGGAGAGTTGGCCTTTATCTCTTCTATGGTCTAGCCAGTTCTAACTTCTATGAACTACAAAAATCTTTCAACAATTCTAACAAGGCCATGGACTAGACTTCAGGTAAAGTGGATTAAAAAGCAAATGCCTATCTCCTAATGATGACAGGTAAGGCAATAATAAGAAATTCCAAAACCAATATCCTGAGTCTCTCCCTTCATTGGTCCCCAAATTGCAATTTTACCCTGAGATGCCAAAATATTTAATAAGAATGTAAGTCCATTAAGCAGGGAATTCTTGTCAAATTCTGGGCTTTTCATAGCAGATTGTTAGTGCTTAGTAAATATTTATTAAGTTAATAAGAGCTCATCTCCCTTATGACACTGCTTCTTATTTCTCACAATGGTCAGAGATAATACTATGACAATTGAGAACATGTGAACAGTACAGAAGGGAGTAACTACCTCAAAACAGGGCATATGTGTATACATGCTGACGGGTTGTTTCTGATGCTCACATTCCCATCTTTCCAGTAGAGAAGATCCCTGGACAGTGCAGTAGTACAAAGCCATAATAGTTCAGGTCATTTCTAATAGGAAATAGAAATCGGCTGTCAAGATCATTTTATTCTCTCCCAGGATACTGTGACTTCTTTTACTTCAGAGATTCACCAGAAAATCATCATTGTGAATGCTTTCTTCAGGTTTAGAAGGGATTTAAAATGCCCAGGCACATGTGAAATGGGCTCTGTTGCCAGGAGAAAGTACCTATGTAAACTTTTTATGGATTCTTGTGGTGGTAAGAAGAGGTCAATCTAATCCTGATGAAAAGATAAATTGCAGTCCCAGCCCAAATATCTAACATAAATCTCTAAAGAACTGTATCTAGTGAGTATACCAAACACTCTTTAGATTATGAATAAACACACACACACACACACACACACACACACACACACACATACACACACAGATAGATGTTTCTTTTCTATATCTTATGGGAAAGACATCAGACAGACTGTGAAGTGATGAGGAAGAATGGTATATAGACACAGACTTTGGAAATAATACAATGAAGACCACAAACCAAAGGACTGTAACCATTCGTAGCTCTAGGTGTGTGTGACAGGGGAGCTTATGACTGGAAGACTGTCAAAGCAGGAGAAGATAATTCAATGGTATTTATCTTAGGCAAGCTTTCAGTTTACACCCCCAAAAAGGAAAACCTCTATGATACAGAATGCTATTTCCTCTCCAGGTCACCATACAACTTGAAGCACTTTTTCTAGAAGATTATAAGAACAAGCCCTAGGCAAAATTATGTTATAGGTGAAAGCTATCTCCTACATCAGCCTATCCTCCCCCATCAGGTACTAGACTCCTAGTGCTCCCACCTGGCTGGCTTCTCTCCATCAAAACCTGGCACTGTGGCCTTTATTCCAAAGATGATGACATCTTAAAAGTCTTGTCCCTTCTAGTGGAATTTGCCTTTTAATAGGGATGGATGCCTTGAAACAAGAACTTTTAACTCTTGCATATGACTCTCACTCTTTCTCTTTTTCTCTCTCATCAAAAGAACTTAACAGACATTCCTGACATTTCTGAAATAAAACCACGTAGCAATCTGTGGGTAACCTGGAGCTGTCTCCAGATATTCTGGAGAATGGGAAAATGGTTACAGGAAGAAAGCTTTCTTTTTATGTCAGAAATCTAGGGCCAAATTCAAAGGATCACTTGTTTGATTCCATGTGACATTTTCAATTGTTATGTGCTTAGGGAGATGATGCAAAATTTTAGTCTTTGCCATATGTAAACATTAAAACTGGGCTTATTGAGGAGAGAGGGTAATCAAGCATAGAGGTTGCTCTCTTTTCCTCCTGTTCTATATGCGGCCCTTAGAGCTGGACCTGTTTAACAAAGGATAGTGCAAAGATGTAATGGTAGAGAAATTGCTTTCTTAAAATGCCTTTCTGAACAGCAATACTTTAGGTACATTAAGCTCAACTATCACATCACATATTGCACTGAAAAACAAAATGTTATTTTTAAATAAAGAAGATGAGAGTAGGGCATATCAGTATGGAACAAATGCAGTTAAAGACATTTGTTTATATTTATTTTTAAATGATGGCTTTTAAATGGCTTCCTGGCCATTTCAAATTAAAGTTAAAGCATAACTTAGTGGTGATGGTGAAATTTAAGAATTTCATTCCTCCTATGTGCCCTATAAAAAGAATATTCATAAACTCTAGATCTAGCTCTGGAAGGAACCTCAAAGCCCATCTAGTTCAAACCTTTCATTTTGAAGATAAGGAAATTTAGGACTAAAAATCTGGGTGACTTGCACAGGTTCATACATAAGTGTCACAAGAAAGACTTGAACAAGCACAGATGATGCTCTTTTTCACTGCTATAAGAAAGTAAATTGAGAAGCTATAAGTTGAATCATATTGCTTTCACTGTCTTCTCACATACTGGTCTTTTTCTTAAATTGGCATAATATTTCTCTTTTGTGTGTGTGTCTTGTACCCCTCTGATGGTGTGGTAAAGCCTATGGAACCCTTCTTAAAGCAATATTTGTAAAATTGGAAAATAAAATATGCAGAATTTCAGAGGAAACCAATTATAACTAGAAGATGATTTACATGTATGTATATTTAACATGTATGCATATATCTGTATATATGCATGTTGTATGTTGTTTGACATTTGTTTTTGAAGAGGACCAAAGACATCACAGGATTATGTCATAACTCCCACATGAATTGACCTTAAGTCGGGGTTCCACACAATAGTTGGTTTCATTTTCTCTTCCAACATCATGGAAGTTCAGTGGCAAGACAAAAGTCAAGATGGACTGGCAATGGCCTAGGATACAATGGATGACCTTGGCATCTTCAGCATCTGGCCAAGCTTTAAGTGCTCCACAGCTCCTGCTTCAGTCATCTTCATGGCCATTGGAACAAATTGTTCTCATTCAAACATTCCACTGGAGAAAATCTCCACGTGCTTTAGATAGACTTCTCTCTGATTGTAAGAAGCGTTCGAAGTCTATCAGTTACCCTCAACTTGGTTCAGCTTCTCTGCCAAGTCTGTTGGATTTGGAGCCACAAAGGAGAGTCAGGTGAAAGGTAGACACCAAAGTGGATGAACATTCTGCAAGTCTTCACACCAGAGGTGGTAGTCCTCCCTGAATACTCCATGTTCCCTATATATGTGTGTGTGTATGTGCTATCCATGTATTTATATGCATATGTGTGGAGAGAAACGAAGGGAGGGGGAGAGGAAAAGGTAGAGAGAGACAGAAAGACAGAGAAATCTAGACAAAATCATGGATGTGAGGTTTAAAAATCTCACACATGTATAGTGAGAAGAAGTAAGATAATTGTACATTTATCATTCATCTCTGTCTTCCACTGTTGTTTTTTTCTTACTAGTATAGAATATTTGTAGTAAAATATACTTGTAGAGTTATTTTCTCCCTACCTTTACAAGAGATGTAATACTAATATCATAGCTATAGCCTAATAGAACCACTATCAAAACATCTATTGTTGAAATCATATGATTTCTTGTGTTTTAAAAAATAAATTCTTATTTTAAAATACTTTGTTAAAAATAGATTCCCAAAAGGTTGGTTTCTTACACTTTTAATAGTTTACCGAGAAGAATACATAAGTTCTTGTTCTGGCAAAGAAAAAAAAGCCAAAGAAGTTAGATTAGAACTATTGCTAATCCATTTACAACTAGAAATTGGCTTGACACATCCTGTTACTCTTAAGAAAACAGAAGAGTTCTGTGATGTACATGCAGATGGCTGGGTCTACACCAGGAGGCTTTTGTGATGACTTTGGTTTACTTTCCTGTTTTGCCACCTCTGAAATGACTCAGAAAAAAAATTCTGCTTTCCAGTTATAGAAAAGTGGTGATCATTCTACTGGTGAGGGGTTGTGTTGTTCTTATGTTTTATTTTTATTTTCCCCCTCTGCTTAGAGGTTTAGCAATTGGAGAGACATCTATTTTCTTCTCATAATCACCCATCCAGATACTGACACAGAATTACCTTCCCTTTTAATAGTTTTTGTTTATTTGTTTTATTTGTAAAGTGTTCCACACCAATTGAGAATTTAGGCTGTGAGGTTGGGGTGGGAGGAAAGAGAATGAATTCCTATACAAACCACATAAAGGAAGGAATGAGATCAGCCACTTAAGGAAGCTAGTTTAAAATTACAACACTGGCACTCAGCTAAAATGTTCTTGCCAACTCAAGTAGAAAAAAGAGAGAAAGGAGAGAGGGAGAGGGGGAAAAAGAGACAGACACAGAGAGAGAGAGAGAGAGAGAGACAGAAAGAGAGAGTGGGAATAGAGAGAGAGGGGAGACTAGGGGAAGGAGGAAGAGAACAATGCCAGATTCAAGAAGTGGTGTATAAGACAAAGAAGGAAATGTATGAAAGGGAGGGAAGTCAGAAGGAGGAAGTGGAGAGAAGAAAGAGGGTTAGGATACTCAGAACAGCAGTTTTGTACCTCATTTCCCTGTTCCTCTGTTAGAGGTATGGTTTCTTTTGCATTTAAAATAACAATAATAATGGGGATATTAATTTATTTTATGAATACTGAAAAATAACATATTTGAACAATTTCTTCTATCATTTTATCTATTTTAAATAAAAGTTATGTTCCCTTTCCCTCCCCCCCCCATATACATTTGATTATGACTCCAGCACTGATCACTTGCTTAGCTAATCATAAAGCCCTTTGTCAACAAGGAAGGCCTAAAGGCTTTGGCAATGTAAAAAGTATTGGCATTTCTCTGATGTATACTCAAAATCCATATTACAATTCTTAATTCAGTGTGTATGAGTCAGCAATGGATATACTGTATCTTTAAAAAGATATGAAGCTTTCCAGTCAAGCCTTTTAAGGCTTTACAAATAACATTTCAAGAGAGTTGAGAGTGTGGACTAAGATAGCAGATGGCTTTTAATACAATACTGCTCTTGGATCCTTTGATTTTATTACTTTTGCTTTTTTGATGGGATTCTTTTCTGGCATGTTTTGATGACATTGGGGCCTAATGGACTGAGATTAGGCAAGGGAGTTGAGAACCCTTTACATCCTAGAGACAGGCACTGGCTTGCTGGGTGACCTTGGGCAACCTGTTAAATTTCCCTATTCACAGCTTGCAAACCATAAAATGAAGATTATACTGATTTACCTCAGGCTCATGCTGTGTGTTAATTAATGGTTCCCTAAATTTAGAAAGAAACAATGCCAAATACCTAATAACTATTAATAATTCTTTGTGCATTTGAACACACCACTCCCCCTTTCCTAGGGTGTATGTCCCCTATGCCTCCTTCCATCACCAATGGAAATTCTCTTCTTCCAATACCTACTTTGGGGCACTACCTGCTCCAAAAAGATTTTTCTGCTCCTACAAGGTATCCCCACTTCCTCCTCAAATTTCTCCTTCCAAATCCTTTTTTCCTCTTTCCTATATTCGGCAACATTCTATCTTTCTTTAAACTTATTTGCAAACGTGTATAATTCTTCCTAACACATACACATGTATTCTAAACTCCAAGAGCCCAGAGACTGCAACTTTGTGTGTCTCAAGCACTTCATACATGGTTTTACCATCCAAATAGCCTCCTTATTGAACCCTTTATAGCCTAGTTCTCATATAGATGCCCAAATCATTTTAAAGCATTAGTCTGATGTCAAATTCTGCTCAAAACCTCCAGCAGTTCCCTATTGCCTGTAGAACAAAGTAAAATTACCTCAACTTTGCCTTTAGAGCCTTCACAATTTGGCTACCAGTCTAGGTGATTTAATCAAGTTTCCAACTCTTGTTTTTGGCCAGTTTTTCCCTTCTCTGCCTCATTTCACCCAGAGCTCATCACTTCACCATTCCTTTCCTTCTATTCTTTTATACCAGCTATTTCCCAAACCTCTAATGAATTTCCCCCACTTTCACCCTTACAGTCTTAGTCTTTGTCTTATTCTAAGATTGAGCTCATGTTTCCTCTTGTTTCTGGAAACCTTTCGTTAAACAGTGTTAATGCTCTCCCCCTGTTCCCAAAGTGCTGTATCCCCCCAAACAGAGTATCAACTCCTTGAAGGCAGGGAAGGTTTTTGTCTGTTTGGTCTTTTTGCCCTAGTGACTAGTCTAAATGCTTTTTTAAAATTGTAATGTATTATATAGTACATCCATAAATGTTGGGTTGTATGAGATTGAATTTTAGATTGGACTGAACTAACAAAATTAACTATACAAAATTCAAAGAAGTTTAATGAAAATACCTTAAATCAAAGATAAAGGTTCCTACCTATTCATTACTGAAAAGTCTGTGACAAGTACCTCTAAAATTCTCAAAAATGAGACATTAGAATTTATAACTCTTAAAAAACAACATTTGTAGTTCAAGTGGCCTAAAATGATAGTTATTCAAAGGTAGTAAAGATGGCATGGGGCGGGGGGAGTGCTGCCACTGGAATGGCAACTGCAAACTCATTGTCAAATCCTGGATGGAGTGTTGATTGTTGAGTGTTGCCTGTGTCACTATTATTATTTTTATTAGTCAGTGATTTGTAATTTTTCAGTTGCCTATCTTGGTCTTTAATGGCAATCTGATAAAGAAAATTATGAAATAGCATATTTGGTATTGTATAATACTTTTAGTGAGATGCTATGCAATATAGAGACTATGGCTCCAAATACCTGGAACCACAGAAATTATATTGTTAAACAAAAGTTAAACACTCAACATTTAGAGGGTTTTTTATCTGTTTTTTTAATCCATATTTAGCTTCTGATAGGTAATTTCAACAGGAGTAAATTCACTTTCTAGCTATTAATTTCATTTTTATTTTTTCCCTAAAAATAGAAAAGAAAACTCATTTGGGGACAAGAAATTACTGAGTAGTGTAATTACTTAGAAATTGAATTGTCGATATTGTACAATGATAACAACACAAAAACATGACTTATTTATATCACCCAAAGTCTGAGTTGCAGCAAAGAAGTTATATTATTTTTAAGGACACTTTTTTTCCACAGCCAACTAATTTTTGGCACGTCAGAAGTCTCCATGGCTTTAATTTTTCCCTTAATTTCTTGATTTTAATTTAATTCAGAAAGACCCCCTTACGACTTACTTGCCAATGGAAAATTAGACCAAATGGAGCATCCAGGCATTCTACACACAACTAAAAACATAAAGATTGGTGGGAAAAGTTAAGTTTTTAAACATCACTAAAATAAGAAATGATTCTTTCAAGTGCTATTTAAACTTATGGAAAAGGGTTTCTTAAGGTCTTTAATTTAGTACAAAAAGGGGTTATATTAATCAAACTGTTCTCTGCATAGCTGTATCATTTTAAAAGTATCCAATATACAATCAGACAGTTAATACAGTTCCTGTATAATGTACCTGAGCATTTTGTAAATTCCTCAGACCCAGTAGGAAAGAGGTACTTACTCTATTAGCAATAGAAATTTCATTGAGTTTTCAACAGACCTTAATCAAGTTTGTTGGGCCTTTTTAGAATCATAGCTTAGAACTGAAAAGGACTTAATATCCAATAAGTCTAACCCCATCATTTTACAGATGAGGCACCTGAGGCACATGGAGAAGTCAAGGGACACAATTAGTATCTGAGTAAAGTTTTCAACTCAGTCATGCCTCCAAGTCCAATATTCTGTCCATTTTATATCATCTACTATACTCATAAAATCAAAAGATTTTAAACCTAGAAGGTTTCTAATATAGTTCAAATGCCCTTAATTTTCAGACTAAGAATCTAATTTAGAAAAGATAAAATGATAATCAGAGCCTGGGTCTCTTACATTCACTTTCCAGGGTTCTTTAGCAGGTAATCCACTCTTCCAATTAAAAAGAAAAAAGATAAAGGACTTTTTGTATCAAAAGATCCACTAGATCATACCCAACATTTTGTATGCGTTGACCTAACACACTGATATTAAAATCTACTTTCCTAAACTTAAATGTTCTATATGTTCCCATAAAGGAAAGAGTCAAGAATGCCCTGCACAATTTAGTACAATGCACCCAAAGAGTGTTAGTGTTAGATAAGAAGCCCACAGATCAGCTACTAACATTCATTCAACAATGAGCATTGAGGGTGATTGTTCAAAGTTGCAACAACAAAAAAGGTACATTAATTGATGTGACTTTGTGACTAGTTGTGAAAATATATAGTTAAAGCGGTATACAGTGATCCCTCACTTATGATGCAAGTTGCGTTCCAGAGATCCTTCCATAGGTGAAAATCTACAAAGTAGCAGTGTTATATATATATATATAAAGACTTTATAAATCCTTCCCACTGTCCTATAAACCTTTTCCATACTCTTATTAACCTACAGTCACTGAGCTAATCAGTCTCCAGGATACAGAACACAACACTGTGTTTGGTCACCTTTCATTCCCTCAGCCAATAGTGTGTTGTGATAAGTATAATTCCACAATACAGAATTAGATTTTTTTAAACCCATGGGACACAGTGAAACCACCACAAGTGAACTGTGATATAGGGATGGATGACTGTAATCTGGATATGATGCAGACAAGCCATATTTAAATGATTCATTTCCATCTTCTGAATCTGCTGGCTTTAGGTTGATTTCTAATAGCATTTTATATCTGAACTTACAAGTTATAGAACTCTAGAATTTTAAAACTATAAATACTATCTAGTGGGCATCTAAGCTCATGGGATCATAAATATAAAGCTGGAGAGGACCTCAGTTGTCATTTAGTGATTTTACAAAGGAGGAGACTGAGACTCAAAGATGTTAATTGACTTACCCAAGATTACAGTTAGGATTAGAGTTGGAATTTGATCCCAGTCTCTCTGAATGCAGCCCAGGACTCTTTCTGCTTTATCATATTAGCCACTAGATACTGGCATTTCCTTTACAAGGATCCCAAGAGTTTTGGTTGAGGTGGTCATTTCATTGTTAAGTGGATAGGCTCAAGTCCCATTTTTCTCAAAATTATCATTAATTAACATGTTATCTATAGATTTATATAGATATATAGGGGTGTATGGGGTGCTCAGGGAGGGGTAGTATCTCTGGTATGGAGGGCTTGCCGTGCCCTCCTAGGGCAGCTCTCCAGCCTCTGACCCTCACCTGACACCCAGCTCTCACTTGGGGCTCCCAGTAGCTGCTAGCATGCGGCAGTTGCCACACCCCGGGCAAAAGCTTCGACAGGCCGGCTAAACCTTGTGAGGGTAGCCATCGGGTCGTCAACCTCTGGTGAACTAGGGCTTTGCCCACCCAGCATGTGAAGACTGCTTCGGCTGAACAGACGGAAAAAACCAAGGGCTGAGATGGCGACACAGCAAAGCACTGTGGAGTGCTTAGGGCGTGTTGGAGCACAAAAGACAACACGGCCATCTAATCCAGCTGAGGACGTCTCCAGGTGTAACGATTTTTCATGCCACTGGACCCAGGCTTCCAACACTGAGAGAGTGGGACTGTCTCTGTCCATCGATTTTTCCACTTAAATCTCCTTCACACACAAGTGTCTTTGTGCACACTCATCTATACACTATAGATGAAAATGCACAAAGACAATCATCATCCTCAGTTACCGAGAGACTACTACTATACTATATCTATAGATTTATTAATTTTCTATTATAAATTATATTAATAAACTAATATTAATATATTTGTTCATAATTAATTACATATTAATTGATATAATTAAACCAAACATGTTTTATCTAAGAAAATAATATCAAAATTTATGATTGCTAAATTCATCAACTTATATCTAACAAAATGCCAATGGTCGTATGTTCCAAAATAATTATATTTTCATATTCCATTAAAATGTAAGTTTATTCAGGGAAAGGATAATTTTTTAAAATTTAGCATATCTCCAGTACTTAACATATATAATAACCTCTTACTATATATCTTTTTCTAATTGATTTCCTCTTTGTAAGCTATCCCATGCTGCTGATCTACCAATGTTTAGGTGTATAGACTCAGGCAAAAAGATATACAGAAAGAATAATAGACTTTAATGATTAAAAAGAGATCATTTAAATTCAACAAACATTAAGGACAAAATAATGTAATAATTAAAATTTAAAGGATAATGTTTTAAAGTTTGCAAGGCATAAATATATGTACATTCAGGTATTTAGATATACTTGAGTCTATTTATACCTAAAGTTCTGTGCATGTATATGAACTCATTTGATTCTCACAGCAACCCTCTAAGGAAGACTCCATCCTCTCAAACAATGCCATTAGCTTGGGATGATTCCTGCCTTCCATCAAGGCAAATAAAATTTTGTTCATTGGCGTTTTGTTGTGTTCCAGTAGGTAACTATTCTAGGGAAGATTGAAAAACATAATGGGACAAGACTCAAAGCTCTAAAAGGAAGAAAACTAAAACAGAGGAGGAAACACTATTCAGGAATATCATTCTTAAGGGAAGAAGGGAAATAATAGTGTGGAATTCCATACCTGGATATAGACCACCAATTCTTTTGATTTGGAGAAAGAAGTCTGAAGGAGAAATTAAATTAATTTCTCGATGTAATATAGCTAATAAGTATCTCAGGCAATTCCTCTTGGTTTCAAGGACATTTTTATTCAATAAACTATATAGTTCTCCTGTTATAACTAGGTATTATTGTAAAGGAGGAGGCAGATAAGTTGGTGAAAGTAGCAAAAGACAAAAATAAAAATGAGAAAAAATGCAAAAGTATCTTGTAGTTCCTGCTCATCAGCTTTTAGGGAGTCCTCTATGCCTCATTTGTGTATTGAAACTCTTGAATTTCACCATTTCCTGAGATTAGGATATATTCTGAAGAAGGTAAATAGCTCTGAAAAGAAAGGCCCAGAAGAACAAAGCTGGAAAAATGTCAAGGATAAGACCCACAACAATAGTCCATCCATTTTATATTTGTTGCCTGACAGTTTAAGTGGAACTCTGAAGGGTTCTTCCAATTCCAAATCTGCAATCCCAAGACAATGCCTAGCACATAGCTACTTCACATAAGCAACCAATCAATCAACAAGCATTTATTACACTCTTTGAGGCACTGGACATTCAAAAATATGAATTAAATTATCTTTGCCCTCAAAGAATTTACATTCTATCACAGAACACACATATCATTATGTTATATGTGCCTAGTGAATCTTGCCATTCACTTCTTTGAAATCTCTTTTTTGTCAATTTTATTTGGAAAAAATTTAATCATCTACTTAAAATTTTTCCACTCTTGTGATCTGAGTTCTTCCCTCGTGAAGTGACTTCAGTAACACCAAGTCATCACCTAGTGTCAATAAATACCTGGTAGAGTAGATTCCTAATACTGTGATAAAATAAACCAGTTGCAGATTATGAGCTTGAAAAAGATGGCTTCCATTCATTGACAAGATGAGTACGATTAACAGTTGTTTCCCAAAGTTTAAATCCAAAGAAAGTGAACAAAAAATATGTAATACATCATATGCTATGATTATAAGATAGTTCAATAATCATTTGGACTTAATGTTAATTAGGACTTCCATCTTCCCTTCTAATCATTAATTTATTTCATATTGTTTGCTTTAGTCTATATTAAATATGATAATGTGTTTGTGTGGTGATTTTCTACATTTTAAAAGCACTTTTATATATATCATTTAAGGTGAGCACTGTGAAGCAGACTGCGAGATATTAATTCACTTCACAAATGAAAAAAACAAGGTACACTGAGTTATTTACACAAAGCCATCCAGTGAGTATATGGCAGAATAGTTATGAAAACCCTTGTCCTCTGACATAAAGTTCTAAGTTTTCTGTATATCAGGTTGTCTTTTACTATTCTTCGAAATAAAATTTACCCCATGCTCCTATTTCTCTTCCATTCAACCTTTTCTCTTGGTTCTCCAAATTTTCTTTGATCTTTCCATTTCCCTCCCAATCTCTGGCCTAAATTCAAATATATCATTTTAAAATGCTATACTTATCTCTACTTCTGTTACCTTCACCTGTATATATCATACTATTTCTTTGGTAATTAATTATACTGTGAATTTGCATACATGAAGATAATCCCTAAATTTAACAATTAAATTTTACTTAAATCAAAGCACTTGAGAAAGACTATTATAGAAAAATATATTGGGAAACTTTAAAAAGTTATCTAAGAAAAATATGACATAAATCTAACAAATAATAATAAATAAATATGCCACCAGCAAGGAAGCATCCTTAAAAATATGATTACACGAAGGAAACAAAGCTGATTTTTGTCCTTACAATTTCTACTCACTCATCAGTGACTTAAAAAATAGAGTTCACATTTTTTACCAAAAAATTAATACTTTCAAAGGAAACAAAGTACAAATAACTCATTTTCTTATATGCCTACAACTCCAAATTTCAAAATGATTTCTTAAGTCTGGAAAAAAGTTTCTGAAGAGCTCCATAAAAATGTGAAAAGGGCTATATTTCTATCTTTTATAGATATTCTAGGTACATATATTTATATAGTTTTATACACAGTCAGCTTCTATATTTTTAGAATTTTATAGAGCTTTTTTATGGGAGAATGATTTTTAGATGTATATGCAACATGAAAGTATGCTTAAGATTCAGGCAAGGATTGTATTCTTGTTGACATGCAAGACTTAGTATATACAATTGTATATAACACACACCGTGGAATAGATTAGATACACAATAAACTAGTGATAAATGGCCTTAACAAACTAGTATTTGATAAACCCAAAGAACCCAGCTTTTAGGATAAGAACTTGTTTTAAAAAAATCTGTTGGTAAAACTGGAAAACAGTCTGGCAGAAATTAGGTATAGACCAATATCTCATGCCCTATGTCAAGATAAAGTCAGAATAGGCAGATAGTGTGATATCAAAGAGTGATACCATTAACAAATTAAGGCAACATAGAATAGTTTATCCAGCAGATCTACAGAGAATGGAGCAATTTATGATCAAACAGGAGACAGAGAGTTGTATAAGATGTAAATGAATAATTTTGATTATATCAAATTAAAAAGCCTTTATACAAATAAACAAATATGTAATCAAGATTAAAAGGGAAAAAAACCTGGGGAAAATTTTATAACAAATTTCTCTGATAAAGGTCTAATTTCTCAAAGATATGGAGAACTAAATCAAATTTATAAGAATAGAATCCATTTCCCAAATGACAAATGGTCAAGGTATATGAACAAGAAATTTTCAGATGAAGAAATGAAAGTAATCAATAATCATATGAAAAAAATAATCTAAATAATAATCTAATAATATAAAATAATAAATCTAAATAATAATAAATAATCACTATTGTTTAGGGAAATGCAAATTAAAACAATGCTAAGGTACCAGCTCATATCTATCAGATTGGCCAATATGACAGTAAAGGAAAATGATAAATGTTGCAGGGGATATAGCAAAATTGGCACACTAGTGCATTGTTGGTAGAGTTGGAAACTGTTCCAACCATTCTACAGGGAAATTTGGAACAATACCTAAATAGCTATAAAACTGTGCATATCCCTAGATCCTGTAATACCACTACTGGGGCTGCATTCCAAAGAGATAATTTAAAAGGCCCTACTTAAAACAAAAATATTGGGCAACATTGTACACAGTAACCATGATATTATAAAATGATCAACTGTGAAAATTAGGCTATTCTCAGCAATTCATGAAGTAAGACAATTCTGAAGGACTTATGATGGGGGAGGCTATCCACCTCCAGAGAAAGAACTGGTGGAGTTGGATACAGATCAGTGCATACTATCTTTCACATCAGTGTATTTATGTTTTTATTTCAGATTTTTGATTTTGTATGAGTGTGTGTTTACAATAATGACCAATATGGAAGTGTGTTTCCCAGGATACTACATGAATAGCTTAGATTTAAATATATATATATATATATATATATATATATATATATGTAGCTCTGTGAAATACAACTCCACCCTCAAAGAACACATACACAAATCATGGCTCCATTGTGGGTCTTTAATGTAGATTAGTCAAAAACTCTTATCATCCACGTGGAAAGAGGAATATCCTCAACTGTTTTTGAAATATCAGTTTTCTAAACAGAAGATATATTGCCTTTGGATCACTGCCAACAGTTCTTAAGCAATATTCAACAATGGTCCATATCTTTACCATCTCATAATTGACTGAAAGATGTAGGGAATATAAGAGCTCATTGTGCTTACAATTTATTGATTATGAAAGAGCATTCCCCTTGGTAGAAAAAAAAATGCCACCTTATATCTACAGACCCTGAACTCCCTCAAGTGGGCCATGTGTACTCTAACTTAATACTGAAGGACTTTGTGCTTTGAGATAAAAATAATCCTGTTATTGAACAATGAACCAAGAAGAGCTACTTACTCTTAATTTTTCCTCTTTCTGAAAGGGGTGGAATATATTTCTTTCTCGAGGAATAGAAAGGCTCCTTTCCACACCCTGCCAGCCAGGCAAAGAGGTTCTACTCACACACATCCAGCCTTTTAAAGCCTGAATCTAAGCCTTGTGCTCATCACTGCCTTTCTTTCAGCAGAAAGGGAAGAGTCAATGGAAATGCTGGCTGAGGATATGTCAGTACACTCATTCCATAATCTATGCATACCTATAATTGCTACACATATATGCTTATGAAAATAAGCTGTGCAACACTGAGCAAGTAACTGGGCAACAGTTTCCTCATTAGTAAAGTGAAAGAACTGACCAAAGTAAGATATTTTCAGTTCTATGTTTTATGATTTTATGACTTTGAATGGCACTCAAAAGTGAAATCTTTGAAAAAGCACGCTAAAAGCACAGTAGTGTCTGTGACAGAAGATTTCTTTGTGAAGGTTAGGATATTTGTAAATCTCTTAGAAAAAAGATCTATCAAAGAAGATTATGCAAATGTGGAAGGTAATCACAATAATCTTATACTGATCATTATAGTATGTGCCTCTGTTTAATATCTAATCTACATGGGGCAGCTAGGTGGCTCAGTGGATAATCAGCCCTGGAGATGGGAAGTCCTGGATTCAACTTGAGTCTTAGATACTTCCTAGCTGTCTGACCCTGAGTTAGTTAATTACTCCTAATTGCCTGTTCCTTATCACTCTTCTGCTTTGGAAGCAAACTTACTATCAAATATAAGACTAAAGAGAAAAGTATCTAGATAGATAGATAGATAGATAGATAGATAGATATACATCTTATATAATAACAGGCAAAAAAAGGCACCAAAACTTATTTCATTGCTCCTTCATTGTTTCAGCAAGTCTCTGTATTCCAAATCAAATATGCACAGAGAAAATGGCATGTATCAGTAGGTTTCTAGGTATATGAATAAAAACATAGCATCCAAAATGAGGAAGAAATAAGGTGGTACTGTTTTCTAATGATCAGAACACATTGTGAAATAGTGTTCAATTCTGTAGAATGCATTTTCCTAACAACTCAATAAACAGAATCACATAATCACAAAATTATAATCAAGCTCAATAGTTTTCTAGTTTAAAATATACATTCAAAAGAAATCCCACTTATAACATACCATTCAAGGAGTCATTTGGTCTCTACTTGAAGACGCTGAATAATCAAGAACCTGCTAAAACAGTCCATCTATGTAGCTCCAATTGTTAGAAATTATTCCTTGTTAAAAAAAACCCTTAATTTCTTTCCTGGTAACTTCCTATCCTTTACTCCTGATTCTCACCTCTGGGGCCAAATTAAAAAAAAAAATCTAATCCTATTTTCACATGATAGTTTTTAAAATGTTTTAACAGGACTTCCACATTCCTCTGAATCATCTCTTCTTCCTTAAACATACTCAGTTCTTTTAACCATTCCATATATGGCATGACCTCAAGGTCTTTTATCATTCTGGTTGCCATATGCTGGACCTTCTCCAGTTTATGTCCCGAACCAAACACAATTCTATTGATGAAGTCTGAACAGGACAGAGTCCAGTGGGGTTATGACTTTTTTATTCCTAAAAGCCATGCATCTCAATGCTGCCCAAGATCACTAGCTTTATTTAACTGCCTTATCACACTATTGATTCAGATCGATTTTTCAGTCCATTAAAACCTCCTGATATTTTTCAGATAAACTGCTATATCACCATGTCTCCCTATCTTACACTTAGGAAGATGATTATTTGAACCAAGTGAAAAACTTTACAGGCATCCCCATTAAATTTTGCCTCATTAAGTCTTGGTGCTCTTTCCTGTCAAGATCTTTTTGGATATTGCCCCTGATCTGGTGTGTTTGTCATCCTACTAGCTTAAATTCAATTGCAAGAAATCTCACTTGATTTTAATCTAATGAAATTGGTGCAACAACTAGGTGCCTCCTTTACCATTCCTGCACTTGGAAATGACCTGAGTTTATAAACTGTATTCCCTGAAAGCCCTGCTTTCTATTAGCTGGCATTATAGGTTCTTTGAAAGAAACTGAGGTCATGACAGATGTGTTTAATTTGTATCTTCTTCATTACCTCCAGAGCTTGCTCCTAAAACAGAACCAGATACTGTAGTGTAAAGACAAGAAAAACACCACAGCAGACTTAAACTTCCAATAAAACAAAACAAATTACCCTAACTTAAAGATACATTGTGGGGTTTTCTGCTCATTTGTTCATTTTTCCATTTTAAAGTACAATATTCTATATGCAATTAGGGGCATCTCTTACCTTGAGGCTTTTGTAATTCATCCCAATCAGCATGACACCAGAATCCCCATTTTCTCTTCTCCCCTATATCTTATACAGCTCTAAACTAACCCATGTGAACTGCTAAAAATCATTGGAGCTGTGATAGTTAGAATAACAGGCCATTAGCTGTAAGTCCAAGCAAGACCAATAATACAATAAGACTAATAATTAATATCCTCTCCTTCTTGAGGAGAATGCCAAAGATGCCTGAGAGTCCCAAAAGAAAAAAAGAAAAAAAATTCTCAGAAACTTAAATTTAGACATCCTCTCAACTTCCATGTAGAAGTTGAGATGTGGGTGGATATGTGAGATAAAATTCTTCAACAGGAATAAGTCATCAGAGCTATTATTGCATTATTATAAAATGTGCCCTTTCTAGTCTCAGCCCATTTTCATTCCCTTAGAACTTTGAAGAATCCTGTTTTGTTCCACCTGGTGATGTTGAGTTCATCCTCCAGTAAGATCACATTTATGTGTATTTCTAAAAAGTTGTATTAAAGTTCACTTAGTCATTCCTGAGTTAGTAAGTACTTTTTGTTATTGAATGTGACCTTTTTTGGTTCCCAGAAATGACTGATGATTAATTGCACCAACCATCATATATGGCTAGAAGTCAGTGGAAGTTCAAAGACTCAAAATGTAAAACAAAAAAAAAAGTATTCAGGCTTAAGTCATTTCAAAGAACAGTCATCTATAACAGGGGGATTTTGTGGACTTCATTAGGGATAAGGGCACTTAGCTATTCGAGCATAACAAAGAAGTTATATCAGAAGGATAAAATTCCTTTACTTTTTTTTTTAATTGGGAAATATGGCTTAGCTTGCACTTTCAGTAAGTGGGCACCCTACTAGAAAGGCTTTATTTTACTCCAAAGGAATTCTCACTCAAAGTAGTCGTTTGGGTTTTTGTTGTTGTTGTTATTGTTGTTTTCATTCTGAGTGTCACCTGGGGGTTATGGAGTAGAAAGAAGGCTATATTGAACAGAGTTCTCCAGGTTAGCTCTTGACTCAGTACTATTTTACAAATTGTTTTTTGTTGCAAAAGAGAATGTATTTAATAAGTTCAATAATACAACAATGTTAAATATGGAGGCTAAAGTATAAGAGAACATTCTTAAAGACCATGTTTTAATAATAATAATAAACACTTTAAGATTAGCAAAGCACTTCATGTTACTTTATTTGATTCTTCCAATGATGGTACGAGGTATGCACTGTTTATCATCCCCATTTGGTAGATAAGGACTTGAGTTGATAAGTTAAGTGATTTGCCTAGGATGGCATAGCACAAATATGTGTCAGGGAGGGCTTTAAATCAAGTCTTTCTGACTCTAAGCCCAGTATAGCTCCAACCATTATGCAACCTAGCTGCATAAATGCCTTAAATGACATGATATAATGCCTTGGCAAAAACATGTTGAAAGTTTTTATGGATAAACATTCAAATTACTCAAGGCAACTTGATTAATGAAGCAAAAATGAAAATAATAATCCATAGGTAAAATGGATGGAAGAAAAGAAAACTATAGATGAAGTTCAAAGGGAACCACAAGCAAAATATATATATATTTTAAAAATATTGAGTGGATCTTAAAATAAGAAATATGAGAAGATTATTTAATCAGAAATGTAATCTGATAGATATCATGCAGTCATTTTACTAGACAAAGCTGATTTGATATTTGACTTTTATTATATTCTCTATAGTATAATCCCACAATTTTGGGAAAAAAACATTAAATGGAATCCTAAAGAAAAGAATGAAAAAAAAAATGGGTTAGTCACTGAGAGATAGACATATATGAGGGAAAGAGTTGGATTAATTCAGTCAATCAATACATAATTATTAAATACCTTCTATGTGCCAGGAGTTGTGCTAATCAGTGGGGATTTTAAAAAAGAGAAAAATAAGATAGTACCTGTTCACAAGGAGCTAAGACTAATGGGGAAAGATAACAAGCAGACAGATATAAACAGAGAAACTATAGACAGAAAAAAAACAAAACAAATGGGTAATAATTAAGGGAAGGCAGGAAAAGCAAATGGGAAAGGCTCTCAGTACAAGATGATATTTTATGTTTGAAGAAGTTGAATTGAAACAAAAAGGATTTAGGTAACTGAATAACTTCAGAATGATTAAATTATAAGTTTGAAATACTTAAAACAAGGCTAAAGAAAGTCTTACTTTCTTTACTTATTTTAGAATAAAAATATCAACATTTTGGCAAAGCTTCGGTGCTGACACAAAGCAGAAAAGTGGCAAAGTGGCCTCTCAAAGTTTCTCCAGAATTAGGGGTTCAGGTATCTAATATAATTATTCTTAATGTTGGAAAACAGGAAAGAGAGGATAAAGGAAGAAAACAAGTCCTAACTATACTGAGGAAATGAGAGCCAGACACGGAAGGAAAGAAAAAGAGGCGTGAAAGATGATAAAAAGGAACTAAAATAAGGAAAACATGTTATTTTATTTTTATCCTTCAAGTCCAAAATAATAAAATAAGGGGAAAAATCTGTAAATGTGTGACTAAACCCATCAGAACATCAGGAGTTCCAAAAATTGCATTTTCTCTATTATACTCAACCAAACTCGGTAGAGTACTTTTTGATTGACAGTCACATGATCAGATGTATAGATGTGTGAGATGTGAATTTTTCTTAACTAACCTTGACTCTTGCCTACACTGGTAAGTTTCAGCTCTGCAGAATTCATAATGTGGGGAAATACTTTTATGCAAGTGTGAAATAGTATACAATTTTCAAAGCATTCATATTTAATTCATATAATATGCTTAGAGATTGCTTAACTGAATTGAATTTGACATAGGATTCATTTTTAGAACTACTCTGGATAAGATGCTATAAAAATATGCTATATGAGAGAGACTAATGAAGACAATAGACCCAGTCTCTTAAGAGCTGAAAGGAATTGGTTCTGTCTATCCCTCCATTTGATGGAACAGCCTGAGTCCTAGAGAAGTTAAGCCACTAGTCCAAAGTCACACATTTAGTTAATGGAAAGAGAATCCAGTCCTCCTACTACCCAGTCTATTACTCTTTTCATAACACCAAGACTACCTTTGGGAAAAAAATGAAAGATAGTGAATGAGGAAAAAGCAACTGAAAGACATGCACAGAACCAGATTAGCTTCTGTCTGATTGACTAGGCATGTTAAAAATGATTTAGTGGCCTGTTTATTTTGCTGTTCAATAAATAACATAAAGCCAATGGAGCAACTGTCTGATCATAAAGTATGCAAGCAATAAAGAATTTGCTATGCCACTCTATCATGGATACTTTTCTTTTTTCTCTATATTTTGGAGGAAAATGTGTAGAATAAAAATATGAAGGTTTATACACTCCAACGACTAAATTTTTAAAATCTGTAAATTATTCTGCTCATTTCCAAAAGGTAATGAAATGCTGAACTTGAAGCATACTCATTGTAATTTCTTTTAAAGTGTTTTTTTCCTTTAAAAAATAAGATTTTTTTAAATAAAGGAATCATTAGTATTAGAGTTATCCTTTATGTTTTGGCTGTTCAAAATATGTTTTTATAAAACAGTATTACTAAGAATGAATTTACATGTATTATTTAGTTAATCCTCACATCTGCCTTATAAACTTTGGGAATATCCAATAGTTTAACATCTTTATCCATTGTTCATAATCTATCCATCATGGAAAAAAAATTAGATGCATTAACTCCTCATCATGCTGATATTCTTGAGACTTTTCCATTCTTCCCTTGTCAACATCTAGCATGAAAAAGACAAAAAATCCTTCATGTATTTTCCTATTAAGAAAATCTCTGCTTCTCCATCAAAACCAAAGACATGGTAGCATCTGGAATGACAGATACAATTAGAGGTACCAGACATTATCATTCAAAACCAGACAATATCATCATTGTAACATCATGTGTCGGTGTTGTGCCAAAAATAAAATGAACATAAACTTTTAAGAATAATGTTATCTTATTATAATATTGTTATCAACACTAGCAAACATTTCTTTAAATGCTTACTCTGAATGAAGCCCTGTGCTAAGTCATGGGACTACAAAAGAAAGGCAAAAACATGGAATTGCCCTCAAGGAGACTGCACTATAATAGAGGAAATAACATGCATGAATCATTTGTACATTACTTGAATTTTGCATGTAAACACACACACACACACACATGCACACAGTGAAAACGAAGAGTTTCCATGATTTTGTTCCTGTGGCTTTCCTCACTACTTACTGACGTAGATCAGTAATCATTTCTATGATTTAGTAGATGGTCTTTAAAAGTTATTGTAACTGAAAAATTCAACACTCTGTTGCCCATTTGGTGATTAACTCTCTAAGTTTAGCTAGGTTAGGCCTTAGAAAACAGAACTACAGCTTCCCATTGGACCCATACTTTAAGCATTTCACTTTGGTAATTTAATTCAATTTGACAGGTAATAATTAATGCCTGCTTTTATTCCAGCATTTTGCTAAGGACTGGGGATAAAATGGAAGCTAGTACTGAAATCAGAAGGAAGTCAAGTTCAAATTCTGTCTCCAACACTCACTAGCCAAATAAGCCTGGGCAAACCATTAAACTCTATTTGGCACAGTTTCCTCATTTGTAAATAATAATAGCACCTAGATCCTTGGATTGTTGCGGATATAGAATAAGATAGTAATCATAAAGTGCTTAGCACAATATCTAACACATAGAGATAGTACAAAAATGTTTATTATGATTATTATTATAATCATCATTATAAATTAAAAATAAAATAAATTATGTCCTTAAGTAACTTGAATTCCTTTCTAGAAGTCAGGGTTACTGCCATACAATAGTGTGCCTTACCTTTTGCATAACTTTAGCCTTCATTTCTTAGTAAACTATAGCATGACAATAACATTGAATGAATACTGTTACCATTTGAATAAGATATAAAATTGTAGTTCGGAAGAGTAGTTAGACTTTTTAGGAATAAACTGATAACAATAATGAATTGCCAAATTTCTCTCTGTGCACAGCTCGTAATTGTCTACATTTGTAGAAATCTCACTCTGTGTGGAGCTTATATTAGTTGGGGGTGGGGGTGGGGGTTAAGAGCAATAACCCAAAGAAGCTCATAGGGCATACATGCCATTAACTTCTATAAAACAGTCAAATGACTAAGTGTGAGTGAGTCAGAATATATTGATTAAATGTCTCTTAAAACCAATATAAATCTGACAAATTAAGGGGAATTCCTGGCCAATAGTGCCTCAGGTTTTATGCATCCCGCACTCTCTCAAATGGAGATATTCAATGGAGATAGAGTATACTGGCTTCACCCATGGGTATGAATGAATGTATTTTTCTGCAGCGCAGTGACAATAGTACTAACCAACAAAAGGGGTTCAAACCAGATTTTCATTTCATACCATTTGAGTATAATTTAAGTTTAATCCTTTGGAACACATATTTAACATGACTGAGAATGATCAATCAATTTACTCAGTCATGCCCTAAAGATACAAAGACATAAAAGAAACAGTCTACTTTTCTATGGTTCAAGACACTATGTACAGTCTGTTTAATGAAAACATATATAGTCTAAATGATTGTGTGTGTATGTGTGTGTGTGTGATGGACCTCGTTGGCAATATTGGGAAGCCAATGGTTCCCTTCTCATAATGAAGAAGGGAGGGAGGGAGAGAGAGAGGAAAGGAGGGAGGGAGGAAGGAAGGAAGGAAGGAAGGAAGGAAGGAAGGAAGGAAGGAAGGAAGGAAGGAAGGAAGGAAGGAAGGAAGGAAGGAAGGAAGGAAGGAAGGAAGGAAGGAAGGAAGGAAGGAATAGTTCCTGCTATGTGCAAGGCACTGTGATAACTGATATATATTATCTACTTAACTTGTGTTAAAGGTGTCCATATGAGACAAATGTTAAATAGTTTAATGTTTTCTTAATTCATTTAAAATATTTAGTTCGTATATTGTGCCTCTAAATAAAGGTATAAAAGCATGCACTTGATTCTCTCTTTCACAACTAGCAAGATGAGGATGGCAGCGAGTGGATCATGATTTATAAATACTTCTGGGTTCAAAGGAAAAGGCAGCAAGAGCCCTGAGCACAGGGAGATCAGAAAGCACCCTTCTCCCCACAAAAAAAAAAAAAATTGAATCTTGTGAATCAAGGATTCTCCTCAGCTCTGGCCAGGCCCCCCAAAAGGACTGAGTGACACATGTGGGAGTCCTAAAAATCCAGTGATCCTGAATATGAACCTAATGCTGAAAACTGATCAAAGAAAAATGAGTATTAGTGTTCCCTCTCTACTTTACCAACTTTCAGCACAGAGCTTAGAGCAATAATGAAAAGGATAGTTTTAACATCATTGAATGCCTCTAAAATGATTAAAAATAAAATTAAATTAAAAATGATAAAAAGATTAGAAGAATGCTAACTTACTTCAAGCTTCTTCATCCACCACCTAGTTAAATGAAATGGCAAATCCAAGTTCTACTATAGACAGTCATCACACACCTTCAGGCTCTTTTTACTAATGTGTTCTTTCTATTTCACAGGGTCAGTGTAGATGAATAGGAACAGGTAGAGAAGTAAAATGTAAATGAAGCAAGAATCTGGATACAGGAGTATCTTGAAACATCAATGTTTAACCTGGAGATGAGAAGGCTTCAGAGTGATTTGGCATCTGTCTTTGGGTATTTGAAAAGCTGTCATGTGGAAAAGGAAATAATCAACTTGTTCCATGTGGCCCCAGTGGGCAGAACTAGGAACAAGGTGTAAAAATTTTAGTGAGAAATTTAGCCTGAAAGTAAGAAAAACTTCCTACATATTAGAGTTGTCCAAAAGTGGAATGAGCATCCTTGGGAGGTTGTGACTTCCTTGTAACTAGAAGCCATCAAGCAAAGGCAGAATCAATAATAAGTGTATTATGCTTGTTGTAGAAAGGACTTTTGTCTCTGTATAAATTGAAGTGTATGGCCCCTGAGATGAATTTCAAAACTAAGATTATGGGTATCTAAAATTGTACAAATGGAGAGTTTGAACCCTAGACTTCATTCCCCAGAAGTCCTTGGTATTTCCCAGAATTCCCTATAATCTCTCCTGAGTCTCCACATTGGGGAGATCAGGATTGGTATTTAACTGGCAATAACTCCTCCCACGCTCTCTTCCTTTTTGCAATGAGGTAGCAAGTATAGTGGCAAGCTAAGTGTGGGGATTTTAAATGGACTAATCAGCCATGGGCATGTGGTTTTTATTTTGTATCTTTTTTATTCCTGGATTTCTAATGATCCTTAATAAACCTCATAAAATATAATATTTTTATTATTAGAGATATAATTTTAAATTTAACAAAACATACGCTCATTTTTAATTAGTCATATTAATGGAAAGGATGTAGGGGATTTAGATTATCAAAAATATCTAATATTTAAAAGATTTAAAACATGATAAGGAGAAAACAATTGCAATTCCTGATTATATTCCCATGAGGCCAATTTTAAAATGAGTTTGTACTTTAGTAACCAACTATTTTTTGGAGGTGGAGAACAATCTAGAAATATGTAAATTTGCATTAGAAAGCTAGTCTTAGAATATAACATAATCAACAGAGAGATAATGATTCTTATGAATTCTCAAAAGGTTACCCACTCTGATCTCCCTGGCAAGCTTCAACTAGTTTAATGACTCAAAACTGCACCAAGACCTTTGAGACATCTTGTAATTTACTTAGAGACTTTACAGGGTAAAATAAAGTACCCTGCTTTACTAGTAATATTTTTGTTATTTTATTTTGAGCATTCCTGGGTGAATTTATCCCATCCTAAGTATAACAAAGAAAGAAAACTTAACAGGCTTCTGTTTAGGAGGGACAGGATGTTATCTGGAATAGACTTTTCTCAGGCATTATGTCCTGCTGGGATCTGGACACCATTTACTGGCAAAATCTGCTACTCCTCTTGGATGAAGTTAGTTGAGTCAGAAGTCATGTTGTACCTCAAGAGAACTGAGGATTATTAGTAAGCTTTTATTTTTTGTTTAGTTCTTAGTTTTTTATTGTAGAAGAATGTTGTTCAGAAATTGTTCCAATATTAGTTTCTCCATAATTAAAGTGTGGAAACTGCAATACTAATTATGTACATCCTGTGGGTTTTATCAATATAAATATACCTTTTCCTTGGGAATGTCAATATGATAATGACATTTTTCACTACCCTAGTCTTAAATCACTCTGTTTTACTGTATATATTTATGGTTCTGAAACCAAATCGAGCTTAGCCTCTTTAAGTTCAAAATCACTGAAATTACAATTATTTTAGCCACAGAAGAATTGGCACCTGAAGACTCCCTTTGACATACATCATCAGGTCCAAAACCTAATCAGCTAATAGACCATCTATGGATAAGGAATTTGGAAAAGAACCTATGGTGCAGTTTAAAAAAAAAACAGTAACAAGAGGCCTTTAAGAGCAGAGCCAAGCCAAATGCCAAGAAAAACACACCAGGAGAAATTTCCACATTCACCAAAGTCAGATTAGAAACTACTCTACAGTATTGGCAGTTTCCCCATTCTATTTCTCATTGATCCCAAACCCAGTCAATGCTTGAGTTAGTTTGACCCACAATTTAAAATTCTACAGCTGAAGAGGGAAATAACTCTGTAAAGTTTTATTAATATCATATGATAAGCTACAACTTATTCAGAGACTTAAGCAAGCACATGAACTACCTACTCAAACTCTCCCTAACAAGACTACTATTTCATTTTCTTGGTCACCTGAATCCTTGGTACTTTCAATGGCTAGACTCAGAACCTGCTTAAGGGCAGAAAGTAGACCATGATGCCAAAGTAGCCCTTTAGCAGGGATCAGTGGAAATAACAAGAATGATTTTCAATGTGGTTCTTTTCTTCTCGTCCTCTATGGCTTGCTGACAATCCTTTGTAAATGAAGCAAGTGGCTTTGGTGAAACAAGTCCTCAAATTTTAATGTGGTATTGACCCATGTTAGGATTCTTGAAGGTTTATAAACAAAATATGGAGGGGGAGTGTTAGGGAAGGAATAATAGCTGCATGGTTGAAATATGAATTCCAGAAGGTTAAGATTTAGAAAAGTTAAAAAATTCTACAAATACAGATTAGAAATTATAGCATCATAGAAATGGAATAAAGTAGTTGGGCCATTAGCCAATTTGGCAGGTTTTCAAAGCCCATACAGGAACATTATATTACTTGTAATTTATATTCCTTGTTCATCATTCACAGAATAATTAAGAAAAACAGAAGTGATGGGGGAAAGAACTGATAATACAATATTAAAAATTCCAACTACTATTTTTAGAGAAAATGCTTCTTAGAGTATTGGTATAATTATTAAATTGTTTTTCAAATAAAATTTTCAAGCTCTTTTCCTCAGGAAATTTGTTAAAGATGTCAATCTAAAGTTTCCTGGGAAGTCAGTACAATACTCTCATAGTCCTTAGGATGTGGTGGTATTCTGTCACATTATTACCTGGAATAGATACACAGGAAACAATTCAGATTCATATTCAGTCCCCTAAGACCTAAAGATGGCACAAAGTGGTGATTCTCAAGTTACAGGAAAGAAAAGTTAAAACAGGGCAAATTCTCAGGAGGAGAAGGAGTTGGAAAAGAAATGTGTGTGAGCAGTAATAGAAATCTCCTTTTAATTACCTGATTATTAGCCAGAGAAGTGTCAAGGGAGGGTCTGCCTCTACTACGAATAATAATTCTAAGAAATCTCCCAACTTGCTAGCTTTTCCAGATTATAGGTTCTCATTCCAAATCTAGGAACATGACAAAACAACTTCTCCTGCGGAAAGCTAAAAAAAATTTTTTCAACAGGAAATTCAAAATGGCACAGCAAAATGAAAGGATTGGGAATTTCCCATGGTGGGGAGGGTGCTTTTCATTCTGCATCTCCACTCCATTGTATATGTTCTTGGTTATCCTCCATATGTTTCTTTCTTTCTTTTTTTTTAATCCAAATGCCTTGACTCTAGCTGCTGATATGATCAATCCAGTTAGAAATGGAAGTCCCCCTAATGTGATTTCAAGGAGTCTTTATCACATTCTGTTCCTTGAAAGGAATTTCTTCTAACAGTTTATCCTTATCAAAGACTCCATGCACCAAGGTAGCATCATATTTAAATTTACAGGGATTGTATTGTAATCTCAGCAGTATGTGACTGTCAACAAGAAGGTGGCATAATGGACTATAATCATTCTGCACAGAGTAAGGACAGATCTAGCAGAAAATGTTTAATTCTGGGTGATGGCTCCTGCAGAGTCTGTAAAGGGCACATACTAATAAGGAACTGCAGAAAGACCCTGGTGACGGCATGCTCCCTACAAACAGCCAGCTCAGCAGAAATGCGGCAGCTAATAGAACCATTACTGCTGCATGTCAAGCTATGAAAAATACCAAAGGACAGAGGCATCACAGTGAAGAGGGGGGAGAAGGGAAGGGAGAGCAAGAGGGGCCAGGGGGGAGCACCAGTGCATATATACTGTGGCTAGGAAATCTCTACCAGCAGAGAACTGTTAGGTTAACAAATGTTATCAAATCTATGAATAAAAATGTGCCAAGAAGCTTGCTGAGGACAAATAGCAATTTCCCCTTTTTAATTCATTGTAAATACTACCCAGTAACCACAGCATGTGCTATACTCATTTTCCCTTTGAGGCTCACTTCTTTTAATGGATGCATTGTGTTGTCATCTGTGGACACAGACATACTCCCAGGTTGGGATCGGCTCTACCATTTTAAAACATCTCTTTGCACTTCTATACAAAATGCAAGACACAGAAAATGAAGAGAACCATAATGCAAAAGGAAGAAATCCAGTTGCTTCTTAAAGGGAATTAATTCTTTATTCTCTGGCTAAAGGCTTCTGTTACCACCAGAAAAGTAAGGGTCGACCTGGCTCATTCAAAAACTGGGAGTCCGTCCAGGAATACCAGGAGTCCAAAAGAATCTCCTTCGCAGATTTATGTTATGCTCCCTTACACTTCTCCCAGTTGCATACATAGCACAAGGGCAGCACTTTTTGTACAATGGCTACAAAGAACGGCTGCTGTTTAAAAGCCCTGCCTGTACACGGAAACTTCTCACCGGAAAATATAAATATTTTAAGGAAGTAAAAACATAGAGTGACTAGCAGGAGAGTTTCATAAAAATGCATAAAGCATCCCTATAGGAATGCAAAGCAGCTATTTTCAGCATAGAAAGGAATTTATCAGCCAGAATAACAACAAACCAAAACACACATACACACATACACACACACACAAGTACCACACTGCTCTGACCTTCTTTTCATGACATACTGTTGTGCAATGCTGGGTTGTTTCATGCTCATGCTATAAAATACAATAAAATAAGATATTCCTAAATGCAGGGTACGGCATTCAGAACATAGTCTTTGACTTGCCTTACAAAGATTTTACAACTGCCATTCACTTAAACTCACTCATTTAATTTTTTTAAACTGAGTTAGCCAATACAAGATCTCCCTCTCCAAAGTAAATTCGAAACTCGGTGTTTTATGCAGTATATAAAGAGGAGGAAGAGTACTCCTGATTCTGTAGTAAGAGGATCTTAGTTCAAGTCTTGTTTCTAGTTCTTTGAGATGTGGGACAAGGCACTTACTCTCCATAGGCCTCAGCCTATTTAAACTGTAAAAGAATGGGACTGGATTAGAGAGTCTCTCAGATTCTGTCCCGCTGGAGAGCTGTGATTCTAAAGCATGCCGATAGTGAGATGGCACTCTCGTGAGTTTGTTATTAAGGGAGTTGGCAAAAAGCAAGAATTTGTATGTATGAATCAGTCCTCCAAAGACCTTCCTTGGGCAATTGGATGCAATGGCTCCTTACATTTGAAGGACCAACCTTTTTCATCACCAGTTACTAAAATATTGTATTTCTAGTTTAACTTGATATGTCTATTTCTTAATTTAACTGTTAATAGAAATTGAACATCGTGGAAGAAAATGTCAAATGTTGTGAAGAATGCCTCTAGGATACATATTTTATCCTTCTCATGCTTGCGTTTTCACACATCAATATACAAGATTTATTCAATAGAATTCAAAGGCGTATACAGGGAAGATATGTGCAAAAAAATATGTGTTTATGTGGTTGCTTTGGATTTTGTAACTCTGGCTATTGTTAAATCCTCATTAAAAAATGAAATTCACCTATTGAGTACAGAACCACTCTGAGCAATCACTGGTTCTTTATGAATAGAGAACATTTATCACTGAACATCACAATGGAAATCTAACACTCCACAGTGAGACCACATTCCCAAAGCTTAGGAAGACAACCACATTTCCTGAGAGAGAAATGTTTCCATAATATAATAATAAAATTGTCTAGAGTCTATGTAAGCATAGATCTAGAGCTTACCTTATTATAAGAGGATAGGATAAGTTCCAGAAATCAAATTTACTTCTGAGTAAGACAGAACTATTCTGCTAGCCTAGTACCTACAGTCAGATGGAATAACTCCCTAGAATCCTTCTACATTTAGAAGTTAGTACTTGAGGAAGTTCTAACCATTCTATTCTTTGGACAGTATTTTTTTTTATCCAATGCACACATTTTCCAGCATGTGCCATAGTGAAAAAAATCTAAGGTGTTGGATTAGCTCCTGATGGGTGAAAGAATAATATATAACTGAAAAAAAGGCAACTCAAAACTTATGCTTTAACACATAGAGGTGATAGTGCCCTTCAAAAGAGCTGATAAAAATTACACGGAGCACAAAGTTATCAAGGAAAAAGTTGTGGCTGTGCGTGTCAAGAGATTTATTGTTTTTATGAGGCCAAAGCTCTATGGGAAATACACATTTAGAACATTCAACACCTTCACAATACTAGCCTTTAACATATACCTTAAAATAGAAAAATGGGTGACAGCAGACTTAGAAAATATCCAAATAAGAATTCATATAATACTAACAAAACATAGGTCCCATTGCCCCCAAAGCAACATAGAGGAAGAACTGATAGGTATTCTCAGTTCACGATGTAGACAATTTAAATTCTTAAAGAAATATTTCTGGAACAAACACATCTCTCTGCACAGAGTTAAACTCAAGTTTGATAACAAGAACACACCATTAGTATTATCAAATGAGATCAAAGAAGTTTGACATTGGAAAGAGTCTATCCCATTTCTAAGATCAAAAAGCATAGCTATCAAAAGGTCTCTATAATCAACATCCACACAAACTCAACCAAAAATATGTCAACAAATTAGCAGTGAATAAATGATTGAGTCAAGGAGATGAATCTATAGAAATGGTGGGGTTTATCTTAATGTTACAATATAAAGTCATTGCCAACTAAAGCAATAGAAAAGTTCATCTTTAAGGAATATGAACTTGGTGACGGGTTTAGATTTTATAAAGTACCATTAGAATCTGTGTCACACATAACAAAAGCCCAAATCTAGACTATAAAATAGAAGTTTGCTGTTCTTTATAAACTAAGCAATCCTACATTTCTATATAACAAATCTGAAAATGATTTTGAAAATTAATCAAATATCCAATTGTCCACAATATTTCCCATGTAATATCCCCTCAATAATGATCCCCTCAAAATTTAAGAACAATTGTTTAAATAAATATCATTCCATCAAGACTCAAAGCCTCTAAACTATGTGGGATGAAAAGCTCTCAAAATGTAGAGACCTAGAATATGAAATTAAAACTGCAAAGAAATTACAGAGGTGTACATATTACTCCAGCCATTTTGTCCATTCTTAGTTCTCCCAAAGATGCATTCATTAAGTCTAAATCTTAACATTTTCATTAAATTTTAAGTCATTTTATCCATCTGTGTAATAATAATAAAACATAATAATAATAAACATAAAAAACTATTGGATAACAACTTGTCATAGATCTATTTCTACCTTGATATACAAGTAGCTCAATGCCATACAGGCTAAACAACTTGTAAGAGTGGACTGAAAGCTTGCCTCAGACCTGCAGTATCTGTGTGGGTCTAGCTTCTTAATGCTTCTGAGCCTCAATGTTCTAATCTGTAATATGATGTGGTTGAACTTGATGGCTTCTCTAGTCCCTTTCAGCCTTCATCTATGATCCTGTGAGATGTGGTTCATTAAATAAAAGAGTCAGAAGAATGAACATTAATAATAATGCCTCCCAAACTTTTTTTTTACTACACACAACTTATAATCGAAATTTGAAACTGAAAAGCCCTAAGTAGCCATTTTTCTAAGTCATTTTTCTAACACATACACTAAGAATAATCCTTATTACATCATATATATCGAATGGCCATTCAGGCTCTACTAGATTTCGAATAAGGGGAAACCACTAGCTGCCAATGCAGTGTATTTCACTTTTATATTAATCGTAATTTTTAGAAACATCTATCTAGTGATCTTTGTTCTGCCCTCTGAGATCAATCAGAATGAGAATCAAATTCTTCCCCTACATAAAGCATTTCTTTTTTTCCATAAAAGCTTTTCAAATACATCTATCATTTATCCCACTCCCACCTAGTCTTCTTGTCACTAGACAAAGCAAAACAAATTGTTTCTTATATGATTGACTCAGGACCTTTTGCTATTCTGGATGGGCCTTTCCTTATTTTCTTCAGCTTATCATATATATACTTCCTTTAAATCAGCTAGTTTATATACAATGATGTATATTACTACTCTGGAATCTATAGACCCTAAAGGGATTTATGTACAGATTTCGGAAAATTTGTGAACCTAAATGGGAAAATAAGTCATATTTTTATTTTAATATCATTGCTTTCTTTTATAATCTTGTGTTTTATTTTATGCATTTAAAAACATTGTTCTGATAAGGGGTTCTCATGGTTCACTTGAATGCCAAAGGGTTCAATGACATACTCAAAATAAGATTTTAAACACTTGATGTAGAGAATAGAGCACTATACTTGAAGTTAGAAAATTCTGAGTTTCAATTTTATCAGAGGGAAACTAGCTGTGTGATATAGAGCACATCACTTAATATCTTTCTGTCCCAGTTTCCTCAAATGCAAAATGAGAGTAATAATAGTTTCCTAGCTTACAAAGATGTTATGAAAATCCAAGGAGACAAAATATTCAAGGCAAAATATGCTATGCAAGTTTTAGCTATTATATTATTATTATGGTTATAATTATTATTACTACTAAAATCTTATCTTCAGTATAGAAGGCTCTACATTTTAGATGTGACAGTTATCAGTGGTATTATCACATCTTTATTCCAGGAAGTTATGCTTCTGTGACTGTAGCCCAAAATGACTTTCACTCCATCACATTCTTGACTATTATTAAACTTGCAGTCCACTACAACTGCCAAAAAGGGAAATAGGTTAGTCTGGGAAAATATATATTTGTCTTCTTAGTTCTTTAGGAGCATCATTTCCTTTTCTAGATGTTAACTAATCATCAGTTCAATAATATATTCTGGAATTTGTCCAAGAATTAAATTAAAGCTCACTGATTTTACTTTGAAGACTATCTTTTTTTGTGAAATATGAGACTTCTACACTTTTCCAGACCCAAAGTACCTTTCTGGTTCATAACCGTACTTCAGATATAACTCACAAAGTGCCCAAGAAATCACATGCACCAGCTTTTTCACTACCCAAAAAAGTCACTCTTCTGGATCAGTTCACTTTCCTTCAAGGGCAGTTTGCTCTCTCACTTCTTGTTGTTCAGTCATGTGAATCATTCTGATTTTTCCTTACCCATTTGGGGTTTTCTTGGCAAAGATAGTGGAGTAGTTTGCAATTTCCTTCTCCAGCTCATTTTATAGATGAAGAAACAGAGGCAAACAGAATTAAGTGACTTATCAAGAGTCACACAGCTAGTAAGTGACTGAGTCCAGATTTCAACTCTGGTGTTCCTGACTCATAGTCCGTCACTCTATCTACTGCACCACATCCTACTATCTCTTATTCATTGTGGGTATCAACTTTCTAATTAACTGTTTTTGTTCTGTCTCCTTAAAATCAAAACATCATCCTCTTTGACAAAAAAAAACAACAAAATAATAATTAATCAGTTCTATATCCTCTTTGTCTTTAATCATCATTGCCCCAGCCACCCCAAGTTGTACACCTAAACATTGTTTCATTCTCCACTTTTCTCCATTAGAGCTTTAAAGAAAAATGCTTTTTTATTGTGCTTAACTTCCCTCTCCAGCCTCAGCTATTTCTGAGCTTTAAAACTACTGATGCTATTTTTACAGTATGATTCCATACTTTAGATTTCATTCTTTGTTACCTCTGTCATTCCTTTCAACTTCTGGGTACATCTTTTAAAAATATAAATTGGTCGGTGAGTTTTCTATGAATCTATATCATTTTCTTCATAGGATTGTCCTATGTAAATCCTTAAAATAGAGTATGTTTCCTTAAATCCTTAAAATAAAATATGTCATATGCATTATACATGTGTCATGTTTGTGACATATATATATACACACATATAAATGTTTTAAGTTAAAAAAACATCCCACTTGTATTATCTGATTCAGTCACAATAATTCTATGAAGGTAATACAAGTATTATCCTCATTTGGCAGACAGAAAGTGGCATCTCAAAGAGATAAAGTGATTTGCCCATGGTAACATAACCATTGAGTATTAAAGAAATGTTTTGAACCCAGGTCTTGCTCATTCTAAATCCAGTACACTGTCCTTCCATGTAGCTTCTCTCTGTGATGGGATCAAACAGTGAATTGTAGTTAACAGTGCACATTATATGGTTAACAATACAAATACAGAATCATCTTCATCTATGACCACCTATAAAGTCTGCTCTAGTTTTCCACTGTGCAACTGCCAATTTCCAGGAAAAAAAAATGAGCAGACCACTCTAAACACATGAAAAGGACCGTATTCACATTAAAGTACTTGTCTCTCTCCTTGTTCACTTCACAAGCATAACATTTTAAACATTTTATTTTCTTATTCCTCATAAGAATAACAGAATCTTCATATACCTCTTTAAGCTCTTTCCTCACCACAGCCTTGTGTGTTAGGAGATGTAAGTACTCACAAAAATAAGGTGACTGAGGCCACTGAAATAATGAGGAGAACTGGGTATCTCACTCACACTTTCCAACTCTTAAACTCTTAAAATTTCCACAGAACTATTAGATACTGAGAAACTGTGTTCTACAGAAGTTTGAAAAACGGACTTGAAGTTAGGGGACTTAAGTTTGAATGCTGCCTCAGAAAATATCATAAGGAAGTTATTTAAAGTCTCAGAATCACAATTTCCTCATTTCCAACATGGAGATCTTAATAAGAAACAATGCACCTGACAAGGTTGTTGGGGGTAGCGAGCCTTTAACTGTCCCCAAAGCGCTACACAAATAAGCATGAGTCACAGGGAAAAGTCCACTGGCTAAAAAGATTTAGATTTCTTGAACCTCCTTCATTCGAGTATTATTGACTTCAGAATGCTTTTGCTTTCTCACCACAGTAACATACTGTAGCTTCTTGCTGTGAAAGAATGTTTCCAAGCTGAAAGAATCAAATTCCTAAATTGATTTAGGTATCACTCATAATTGTTGGATTATTTGTTATTTATATTAATCTGTCAGAACAAGGGTACTAATAAAATATATAGTTTGCAGGTAAAAACTTGTATTCTCAGGGAAGTTGTGACAATTATATTATTTTTAAGGTTACATGCTTTTTTTTGAGCCCGATCACTTGTGTAAGCTTCCCAAATACTCATGGGAGTTTTCAAAAGAACTTACTCTTATTAAGAATGTCCTAACAGCAAACAAAAACAAAATGTGAAAAACAAAACTAGCTCAGGTATGCACTGCCCTATCAGAGTTCCTTTTCAGAGGTTCCTAACTCATTTGCCAAAATGTATTTTACTTTATTATGCCTGTGCATATTTAGGTGCTGAATTTTCAAAGACTTCAGATCTCTGTATTTGGTGCCATTTGGTTTCTAGAAGCAAATTATGTCACACCATTCAGTTACCTAAAGTTGTAGGTATTTAAATCTTTTTTTACAATCTGGCTCCAGCCTACATTTCAAAGCTTATGTTCATCCACTTCATCTGCTGTACAGTCATGCTAAAAATGAAACTCTTCTTACACACCAAATGATTGAGAGAATGGATGCCTGACAAAGAAAAAAAGTATTAAGAACTCACTTTGTGCCAAGCACTGTGCCAGTTTTGGGAAACACAAACACAAAAGTAGAAGGTATTCCCTGCTCTCAAAGAATCTATGTTCTAAAGGGGTTGGCAGCACATATAAGAAAGTGGTATCCAAAGAAAGTTATCTTGGCTTGAAGAGTTACAAGAGTTGTGAGTGGTACCATACAGTGAATAGATTGACAAAACATGTTCCCATTCACAAAGAGTTCATTTCATTGTGATTCCAGAGCTAAAAAGGAAAGAGGGCTCTGAGGATATCTGCCTCAGTGGTGACTGGCAAAAGAGAGGGCTAGCTAGTGCTTTATGGCTAGAATTTATAGTCAGCTGTTATAGTCATCAAGCATACATCTGTTCATCTTCATCTCTGAGTTTTTATGCAAACCATTCAAATGTCCAGAAGGCATTCCCTCCTCACTTCCTTCTCTCCTAACTTGCTTCCTCTAAAGCTCAGCTCAAGTGCCATTTCTGACTCAAAGACTCTGATGATTCCATCTTTGCATCCCTTTTAGTCACAGTGCCTTCTCCTCCTGAAATAAGCCAGTTAGTATTTATTAAGCATATAATATATTCTAAGCACTGGTTATATGAAGAAAAGAAAAAAAAAACAAAAAAAATATTTCTAGTGTTCAAGGAGATCACAATCTACCCAGGAAGATAACATTCAAACAACTATGTTCAAACAAGATATAAACTGGATAAAATGAAGATAAACAACACAAGGGAACACACGAGCATTAAGTGGTTTCCCAAAATTATTGTTATATATTTTCTATTGAATCTGTATATGTGCATGAAGTTTTCTCCAAGAAAACACAAAACTTCTCCTTGGGGAAAAGGAATGTTTTACTTTTATCTTTCTGTCACTCCAAACACAGTGTTTTATCAAGAATACCTCATGGTAACTTTAAAAAAATCTATTTGAACAAATAAATAGATAAAACAGGGGGAAAAGCCAAGTCCTATTTCAAGTTTTAAATTCTGATTGTAAAGATTTTATCAAATAGTAGACACATCAGAGATGTTAGTATTTTTAGATGTTCTGTATAGCGAATTTTAATTGTGTTGCTATAAAGGTTCAAGTTTTCACAAAGCTTCCCTGGAGTTTCTTTAAAAGAAATCATGATCACATTGGATATGTTTGATTAATGTTTATTCCATTACCACAAAATGCTAAATCATTAAACTTGGCATTTGATTTGGGGATTAAACAAAGGAACACAGAAGGAGGTTCAGAGTCTTTATAATTTAGGAGATTTTTCGTGAGATTTTGTCTTTTAAAGAAGAGATTCTCAGTCAGGCCTAAATATTGCCTTTCAATCACTTTAACTTCTGTCAGTGAAGTTCTACACGTTAAAAGTCATCTGAACAGTGTTCAGCAAATAAATGATCTCATATCCAAACCAAAGTTAATTATATGAGGAACTATCATAACATAACACCCCCATCAATTTAATGGCAAGGGCAGACAATCTGAGGATGAATCATTTAACTTGTCCTTAGCAAAACGGCAAAGAAGTCTATTTTTACTTTATCTATTCAATTTCCCCTAACAATGTAAAATTCTTGTATGAGCACAGAGCCATCTGCACTTAATTAATCACACAATCCACCCAAACATGATCAGATCCCTAGAGAACGTAAAAAAAAAATACATTCCTAAATACAGTCTTCAAGTTATGCTTTTAAATCACAGCAATTCTTCCTCTAGGTTGGAGAAACTTTAGGCCAAGTGACTAAAGATGTCAACTATTAGGACATTGTTAATGTTAACATTAGGACAGCCTTAGGAAATAGAAGCTTTATCAGTAACATGACTCTTCCTCTCTTCTTCCAATCAGAGTAAAGGAAAATGTGTTCCAGTATTTTCTGGTTTTGCGTGGGTTATTTCTATTAATGCCTGTTAAGTCAAAGGCACTCAGTCACAATAGGGAATGTTGGCTTGAGTATACAGGGCAGGTTTTCTTGACAGAATGTTCAATACCACATGGCTCAGTACTGTCATGGTTGAATCAGCGTGTACTTCCTAAATCTCTCTCCAGACCCTTTCAGATTAGAAGGGGGAAATCTTGAATGGTCAAGACCAAGAATAAAAAGATGCTAGTGTTAGTTACCAGGATCAGCTCTTTGAAGTTTGATGTGGATTACAGGGTAAAAGAGGAAATTACTTACAGGCTTTAGTCACTCTTAAACTGTTCTCCTTGCCTAAGATCCTCTTGGCCCAATGAAGAAAGAAGGGGGCTGTTGGGCCTTCTCCATTACTGGTAATTAACCATAACTCTTCGAGTATATTTCTACACAGTGAAGAAGTGTCTATCAACTCATTTTTTCACCCAGACTTTCAAACTCACTTAAATCAAAAGCTCTCAATCCGTATTTTGCATCCTGGACCACTCTGGAAGACTAGGAAGGCCCTTTTCAAAATAAGGCAGTAGTAGTCATTTTTTAAAATTTATAATTAAAAGAAAAGCTAAATGTCAGAAGTTTGTGTAAATAAATTTATCCCCCCTCCCCATCCAAATTCCCAGATCTTCTGAAATCTATTCCTAGAACTACATGGTACTATATGGACCTTAGATTAAGAATTAATGGCCTAAATGATAAGTATAGGCATGTCACTTTGCATAGCTTCCCAGAAGCATGGTGCTCCTGGAAAAAAGAAATAGAAAAGACAGTAACTTCCTCAGAGAAAGGGTATATTATTCTCTTCTGAATAGCAAAAGTTAACATCCAGCCAGGTGGCACAGTAGTGTGCCAGATCTGCAATCAGGAAGACCTTAGTTCATATATGCAGCCTCAGGCACTTACTAGCTGTGGTCCTAGGCAACTCACTTAATCTTATTTGCCTCAGTTTACTCATCTATAAAATGAGCAGGAAAAGGGAATGACAAACCACTCCACTATTTTTTGCCAAGGAAACCACAAATGTGATTATGAAAAGTCTGACATAACTGAAAAAAAACGAACAAAAATTCTAGAAGAGAACAAGGCTCGTTATCTTATGGTCCTGAGATTCAGTATAATTTGGTAGATAGAAAAGTGCTTACAAAGTCAGGATAACCTAGCTTCCAGCCCCATGTCTTACATGTACTACTTGTGTGACTTCTAGACATCTCTTAACTTTTCAGTGCTCTAAGCATCTAAGATTCATAGGCTGCAGAGACGTTAGTCTACACTGCTAGATTGAGTTTCTTCATCTGAGGGTTCTCAATGCCAATGAAAATAAAGGTGCAGTCTCTATTCCTTATTGGTCCTAGAACCCTCCCTATAAAGTGTGACTAAAAGATCATATTTATATGGAGTATCCTGATGTATGAGGCAGCTGGTAGTACAGATATTATTGCCTTTGTTTGATAAGAAAGCTAAGACTCAGAAAACCTACTGACCATGTTGGAGTTTTTACCCTACAGAGCTTGCTTATAATCTAGAAAGTGGCAGAGCTAATACTGGAACTCAGTTCTTCCAAATTCCTACTCTCCACACATTTTCAAATAATATTTCCACTTGAAAATGGAAACATCAAGGGGTTAATTAAATTCACTAAGATTGATGGAATACTGTAAAACATGTCACCAGCCATAGTTTTTAACAGCCCAAAATAGTCAAAACTCTAATCTGTATTCTTCTGAGTTCTACACATCTGCAAATGTGTGACTTTAGACATGATCAGCATACTCAAAATGGAAAAAAATAATATGGATGAAGAAATCTTCATGTACAAACTTAATGGCATTTCCTAATCTATTTTTTCTGATCTCTCTCTCTCTCTCTCTCTCTCTCTCTCTCTCTCTCTCTCTCTCTCTCTCTCTCTCTCTCTCTCTCTCTCTCTCTCTTTCTCTCTCTCTCTCTCTCTTTCTCTCTCTCTCTCTCTCTTCTCTCTCTCTCTCTCTCTCTCTCTCTCTCTCTCTCTCTCTCTCTCTCTCTCTCTCTCTCTCTCTCTCTCTCTCTCTCTCTCTCTCTCTCTTTCTCTCTCTCCTGACTTATATCCCTTTCTGTATGTATTAAATTAGAGCTGCTCATAAAATGAAAGTTATGGTGCTATTGAGAACAATTTAATTAGAAAGTCATATGTCATTTTTTTTTAATTTGTACATGTTGAATGACTAATTTTTGGCCGGAAGACACACTAACAAAAGTAATTTTAAAATACTAAATCATTTTAAATATTAGACTTTTTAACTAAAGAAAGAATATGATCCTTAAATGATAAAAAAGTTCAGCTGAAAATTAACAACTTTCATTAATTTATTTGCAGCTTTAAAATATTCAAACTAAAATTCTGTAAGTTACTTCTCATTGAGCATAGCAGAAGCAAAAAGAAAATGTCATATTAAAATATCTTTTTGGTCATTTAAAAAATTTTAAATATCATTTAGTTACAGGTCTCTGAAGTGTTTATAAAAACAATTTTAGAGCAACACAACATCATGCAAATAGTTTCCTTAAAAAAAAAAATCCAACAGCTTTCCACATTATACATGGGCAATTTACTTCCCTCCTTTTCCTCCGCAACTTAATGCAGAAGAAGGTTCTATTACATATTCTAATCTAAAAAGCACACGCTTTTTATTGCCTAGAAATTGATGATGCACAAATCAGTACAGTAAGCACAAATCTAGCAATTAAATGTGAAGAGTTCTAGGCACTGATGACTTTCTTTGCATCTATTGTTTAAGTCTTTTCATTGGTTTTCTGACAATACATTTAAACTAAAACTGTGTCAGATATCAATGTAACCAAGGTTTCACATCTTCAGTAGGAAGAAACAGTGAGGAGAATACTAAGGGAATACTATAAGAACTCCCCCTCTGCCTTTTTCTCTTTTTTGATGGCTGCCTGAATTCTAAGATGTTTACCGTCAGCTATTCAGTTTCAAAAATGGTTAATTAGTCTTTATCTATAAAGTTTGAAAAAATGCTTTCTTCTTCATGTTTATTAGGAAATATAGTGTCTCAGCCTGAAGAAAACCCAACTTCCCTCCCCTATAGAAAAAAAATCTGTATAAGTCCACCTCATGAAGATCATCAAAATGTCATAATAATAAATGGAAATTCTATTGCAAAATAAAGTATTTTTATTGCAAGATAAAGTCCAATACATAGTTAATTTTTAAGGAGAAATGATTAGAGAGGAATCCCTTGCTTACATGTTTTAAAAGGTCATTGTCAAAACTTGACACATGAAAATGTGTTTCAAATTGCACCTTTTACATTTAAATTCCTCTTTAAATGTTTCCTTATAAAATCAATCACTGCAGGAGAGAAGTACTTCAGGATTTTTAGTAGCAAAAACATATTTTGAAACATTATTTTGCTAGAGCAACATTTTATGGAAATCCAAGACAGAGTGACAATTTGAAAGTATTTCTTTAAAATGTTTTTGACATGCATTTGACTATATTTAATTGATGATTTTTGTTAGGCTTTTTTGTAATATACTGAAATAATTATTCAAGATGAAGAACAAAACAAAAATGATTGACATGCAAAATATAGTAGTATAATGTGTTTTGCTTTTAGCCTACATGCTAAAGCCTCCCTGTATTGATGTCCTAAGGGTTTCTTTCTGTGAAATTGTCTCATGGGTAAGAATTACTTATAAATCAGAATTTTAGAGGATAAATTCTCTTGGATTTAGTCCAGGACCATACACTAAATTCCTCTCTACAAAAAACATTACACTGAAATTTTACTATTTACAAGTCTGGCTCTGATTTTTTTTTCTGTGTAACCTTAATCACTGAACATCTTAATTTTTTGCCATCTATGAAAGGAGATTTAATTGCATGATCTCTAAGATTTCTTCTAGCTCTAAAAGTTCCAATAAGTCTTGCATTACAATTAATTGGCTTTCTGGTAAAACTCTCTATAGATATCTCTCTGGGACATGTAGGTGACCCTAGGACATTGAAGGTTATTACTTTAAGTTCTGCCAGATCCTATTTACCTAGAAAGAATGAACTCAGCATAGAGATGGGGGTAGGTAGCCCTTGAAGTCCTTTGAAGCTATAAATGATAGAACTTAGCACCCAGGTAGCAAGAATAATTATTTGAAACAGCAAGGATAAAACTGGGGTGAAATTTCCCCCATGCTTCATCCTACTTGCTGCTCCATGTGCTCAACTGAAGGCAAATTTTTCACTATTTGGGATGGGTATAAAATTTTCTGGTTAAGGTTCTAACCCACTAACTGATTGAATTTCTGTCCTCCAAGGCACAACCAGCTACACTTGGAGAAATTCATATGTCTAAACATAACAATTCATCATGGTCATCTACCAGGCATAGAAACACATTGTAACCTATAATGGTAGAAATATTTATATATTAATAAATGTTGTTGCCCAATTATCTCATGATGGCAATTAATACAATCAATAAGCTTTTGTTAAGCATCTACTATGTGACAGATATTATACTAAATTCTGGTGATACAAAATCAAAAGATAAAGTAGTCCATGACATCAAAACGTTTATGTTATAGTAGAATACTCATAAGTCAAAAAGTAAAACTTTTCCTTTATATTTTTTGTGTCTATCAATTATTCCATTATTTTTTAACTAACAGTGAATGGAAGATGTGTCAACTGAATACATATTCATCTAATATCCAAATTCAGACACTTTCATTTGCCTGGGAACTTTGTCTCCCTTTTTATCTCCTCTTCCTAACTTTACTCACTTCCTTCAAGTCTCAACTAAAACCCCATCTTTTCCAAGAAGCCTCCCTCTAGCTCTTTTAATACCTCCCCCAGTAGATTGTTTCCAATGTATATTGTATCTGTCTTCTTTTTTTATACACAGATGTTTATATGCTGTCCCTCCCTTTACATCTGGGGCTTCCCCAATACTTGGAACAATACCTGAGATAAAGTAAGTGCTTAATAAAAGCTTGCTAGTTAGTTGATGGGTTGAAAAGCTGTTACATTAATTTAAAATGAAACATAAAACTGCTTAATCACATGGGTCAATGGGTATATGATTGGAGTTATAAACCCTAAAGAAAACTGAGTTTGAAATGTTATGGAGTGGCTTGCCCGGGATAACACAGCTGGTAAGTGGAATAGCTGGGGCTCCAACCTAGATCTTCTGTCAATAAGCCCTATTCTTTTTCTTTTGAACCATATTATGATTATTTTCCTAAAAATAGATAACCTTTATATAGTTATAAAGTACTTTAGACAACTTGATTTACTCCTCATAAGAACCCAGTGGGATATGCAGTACATGTATTATCCCCATCTTTGAGATGAAAAAACAGAGGCTCAGTAAATTTAAATGACTTTTCCATGATTACATAGTTAATAAATGTTAAAAAAGGATTGCAAACCTACATCTTCTGGCTCCATTTTTTTCTTGTTAAAACTCTTTCAAAGAAAAAAAAATCAATCCACAGAAAGAAGAACTGAAATTTAAGCTTCACAAGAAAGTGGTTTCCCTGGCAGAAGTCAGATTGCTGGATTTGCAGTGCGAATAGCCAAGTTCAAGCTTTAGCTCTGTTACTTACTAGCTGGGTAACTTATGAAACAACTTCACTTCTGTGTGTCTCTGGCACCTCACCTATAAAATGAATAGTTTGGACTAGATTTTCTTTAAGAAGGCTTCTAACAAAACCTGGAAGACTTAATGAACTGATGCAAGGTGTAAGGAACAAACCAGCAGAACATCAATATTGTGTATTGATTAACTGTGAATGACTTGGCTATTCTCAGCAACACAATGATCCAAGACAATTCCAAAGGACTCCTGACAAAAAAAAAAAAAACCTTCAGAGGAAGAGCTGATAGAGCTTCAATACATGTTGAAATGCACTATTTTTTACATTATTATTATTTTTTTTACATTTGAGTTACGGGTATGTGTTTTCTTTCACAACATGACAAATATGGAAATAGGTCTTGCATGATTGCACATGGATCACCTATTATCTCAGAGAGGGGGAGAGGTAAGGGAGATCATTTGGAACTCAAAATTTAAAAACAATCAAAAAATTTATATGTAATTGCAAAAATGTAATTAAAAAAGAAGACTTCTAACTTTAACATTCTGATCTGTGATAAAGGGTAGGTCTCCATGCAATACTAACTCAGTGAGCAATAAGTAAGAGGTAACTTGTAAAAAATAATGAATGGCTATGTCTATCTCTCAAGTCTGAGAGAGAGCCATTACATGTAATCTCTTTTCAACTCTGATTCTTTTAAGACTGCAGTGTCCTTCCCTCATACCCCAACTACATACATACACACACATACTATGAACAGTCATATAATCTCCTATCCTAACCTGAAATGGACTTACATGCACTTACTGTCCTTTAGCTATGACTTATTAATACATCATATGAAGGGTATAAACTATTTCCCCCTAACATTATCAGTAGAATATATCAGTGAAAGGGAAAGCTAGTAAATGTTCTTCTACTGGATACTAATCTATGCCCTGCATGAATACTCCTGGGATTCCCATTCATTCTACATAATGTTTCAAGTAATGTCATCACTGCATTTTCAGTCATTTTTTAATTAAAGGTTTGATTATATTTACAACAATTAGAGAATTTAATATGTGCATGTTTACTCAATTTAAGAAATAAGTTAATAAATTTGCCTATTATTTATTGTAAATGAAAAGTAAACTGGCTGATAGATTTAATGTTTTTTTTTTCTTACATGAAATTAGAGATATAATACTTTATTTATTACTTGAATTTTAAGAGTATAGCCAAAAAGACTATTATTTGCAGAGAGTTCAGGGCCCATGAAAAATACAGGCTATATTGGCAGGCACCTAAAGTTAGAAGAGCATAAAATATAATATAGTTTACAAAGTCATGTAAATGTGATATGTGTTAAAGTACATTAAATTAGATACTCATATAATAGATGCAACTAAAAATATTTAGAACATTAAACCATAAAAGTCAAGCCTTGTACACTATTGCCGGCCATAGAAAACAAAGTCAAGATATAGTGTCATTTTCTCATAAAAATTGTTATAAGAATATATATATATATATATATATACATACTGATAAAAAATAAGCTGCAGAATAAGACAAAGGAGCTCCGGTCTTAAATCTGAGCTAACATATGTTGCTACAATCCCTAGAAAGGAATCAGAAAAATAAAAAATTTGATTGGGAGCTTACTGATTGTTGCCGTTTAATCATTTTTAGTCATTTTTGACTATTCATGATCCCATTTGGGATTTTCTTGGCAAAGACACTTGAATGACTTGTCATTTTCTTCTCCAGTTCATTTTACAAATGAGGAAACTCAGGCAAACAAAGTTAAGTGACTTACTCAGGGTCACATATCTATGAAGTATCTGAGACCAGATTTAAACTAAAAAAGATGAATCCTCTTTTCTCCCGATCTGGAACTTTTTCTACTGCATCAATTAGCTACCACAGTCTTTTTTTTTCATTTTTTCTTTCTTGGAGGGGGGGTATTTAATTAGTTAATTTAGAATATTTTTCCATGGTTACAAGATTCATGTTCTTTCCTTCCCTCCTTCCATAGCTGATACACAATTCCACTGGGTTTTACATGTGTCTTTAATCAAGACCTATTTCCATTAGCTACCACTCAAAATCCTGATCCCTTTCCTGACTCCATTTTACCAATGAGAAAAATGGAGGGCTCTCAAAGTCAAATAACCTGTAAAGAATAATGTAGCCAGCTAAATGCAAAGAGGGAGTTGTGATCCAAAGCTTCACATTTCTATTCTACTCTCCTTCTGGAAATAAGATTTTCAGTTCTGGAAATTCCTCAGTATTAGAAATAACAACCATTCTAGCCATCTGAATCACATACTCTTCATGTTAATACAAGATTAAGATTAGAGTCATAGGATTATAGGACTCTAGGGCTGGAAGGGATCGAAGGAGGCTTAGAGACCTCCTAGTACAACTCTCACTTTACAGATGAGAGCCCATTGAGGATAAGTAGCTTGCCCAGGGACCCACAGGCCTTGGAGATGAAAATATTCAGCTTTGTGTTGTGCCTCTTACACATGGCAACTGCATGACTGTGGGCGAATCGTTTAACTTTTCAGTGCACTAGATAATTCCCGAATACACTAAATTGCAGAGGAAATGTTGACTTGTATTGGCAGAAGAAATATCCTTACATGGAAGCCTCCAATGCCAAATTACTGATTGAATACTAATTCCTATCTACTATTATTAAAGGTATAGTTAATGAACATCTAGAAAAGAGAAGCAGTCATCATAAAGAATAATCAAAACTTCAAGAAAAGATCATCACAAACTATTGAAATGTTGTACTTTTGGAAGATCTGAGAATTATGAAAATTCATATTACCCCATCTTTACTCTTCCTGACAATCTCTCTCAGATAATATTTAAAAATTGTTTTATGAAGCTTTAAATGTTAAATTAAATTAAATTAATTAAAATTTATTATTATTAAAATTTATTATTGTTGTTATTGGGTAAGATTTGGACAAAGTACTACAATTAAGTATATTCAGAAATGATTGCATAATTAGACCCAAAGAGCATTTATCAGAGTTTCAAGATCAATTTGCAAGTTTTTTTACTATTTAACTTCTTTATCAATGATTTGGATAAAGTCATACAAAGCTAACATTCAAACTGTATCCAAGACCCACAATAAAAATGGGTGACTGTCACATTGTTAATCCTGAGTCAAGACTTTAAATCAATCAAAACCTCATAAGATGAAGTGTAATAGGGACAAGGGCAAAAAAAAAAACTTATTAGTACAAGATGGGAAAGGCAGAATGAGATGGGAATTTGATGGAAAGGATCTGAGGGTTTTAGTGAGTTCAAGCTCAAAATAAGTCTAGGGTGATATAGGAGCCATAAAAGTGAGGGCAATCTTAGCTTCTATTAAGAAAGATAGCATCCAAGAATAAAAAGAATGTAATCGTCTCATCGTACTCTGTCTTTGTCAGATCTCATACACAGAATAATGTTCATGTCTAGATGCCACATTTTTGGAGATAAATTGATAAGATGAAGACTGTGTAAAGGAAATCAACCAAGATGGTGAAGAACCCTCAAGTTCATGCCCGATGAGGTTCAACTAAAGGAGGTAGGGGCATTTGGTCTGGGGAAAAGACAACTCAAATTGGACACAATAACTGGCTTAAGTTATCTAAAAGGCTGAAGGAAATTAAATTATTTTGCTTTACCCAAGATGACAGAAGTAGAACCAATAGCTGAAGTTGTTGCAGAGAGGCAAATTTGGGCTTCATGAAAGGAAAAATGAGCTAAAATATAAGTATTCTGAAATGGAATGTGCTGTCCTAGAAAATAATTGTTTCCCTTTCATGCAAACAAATGCTAAATGATTTTTTTTTGAGGAAGTTAGAAAAGAGATTCTTATTCCAGGTATCACTGACCTGTGAAGTATATTCTAGCTGTGTGAGAGTCTGTGCAAGTTGGGGGGGGGGGAGAAAAAGAGAAGGGAAGAGGGTGAAAAGGGAAGAAGAGAGACAGAGAGGGAAGAAGGATGAGAACTATCTTGATTTTACCCTACAAATCTGGTAAATTCTTCATTAGTACTATGCCTCTTTTTTCAACTCTTTTATTTTGGAGAATCCATAGAGTTATTAGACTTAGCAGATGGATATTTTACTTGCTTTAAAACTGGATGACACATCAGAGCAGTTAGTCATTGATAAAGACCCCAAGTCAGGAGGTTTTTCATCATTCAGCACCAAAATTTTTAAAATTGCATCATATGTGGAAAAGTTTAAACCAGAAACACTTGTGAGAGCAACATATGCTTTGACAGTTTTCTAATTATTTGTCTGTAAGAGACACAATCCTCCCATAATAGCCTGGAACCTTTCATGTGGCATGTTCCCACTCTGAAGCATACACAAGGTTACTAGAAATTAGTGAGCCTGTAATAATGCAATTTGTTTTCATTTCATTCTGCTGGTTAGAGCATCGAGTTCTGCTTATTTATTTATTTTTCAGCAACAAGAGGTAACTGCTTTACACAGAAAAGAAAGGCAGAGGGAGTATGTTGATCTGAAAACTTAATTTATGCAGAAGCAGCATAGAAAACTAGATTCCACACATCTTAGTGAAAATAAGAGAGGATGGAAGCCAGATGGAAATCTGCCAGATATTTCTTTTAGGAACTGTGCCTGAGCTAGCCTGAAGAAAGAAATCTAAAGGAGCCTCTGAGGAAATTTTCTTAAAGAAATTTTTGGGTTTTTGATGCTGATAAAGAGGCAAAAAAAAAACATTTTCTGTTCAGGTAGCTTCAACTTTACTCTAATTCTAACCCAAAGAAAGGAAACAAAGATTTTTTAGGTCAAAAATTCACTCAAAATGACTCCCCCCTCTCCCATGATAGCCTGGAGTCACACATGCTCTTCCCATATTTCAGTGCCAAATTCTAGTTTTATTTAATTCATGGCAGGGTAGGGGAGTGGGAGGTGTTTTGTGCTCAGTCACAGCTACTGTTACTGGGATTTCATCCATTCATTTAATTGTTTATCTCCTTACATACTTGTACTATTGTCCCTTTCTCACTGGCACCAAAGCAGAATGTTGCTTACATATCCACCTTTCAATTCTTTTCTCCAACATGACAACTAAGAAAATAAAAGTACCTGTCCATTGATAACTCAGAGCACCTAGGCTACTCAATGTACATATATCTCCACATATATCTCAAAAATCTTAGTGTACTTTTAAGTGTACACACACATATACACATACATATACTGTTGCTACCCAAAAAATTACAGCGTGGAAAAAATTAATTCATATTTATATTGTGCTTTAAGGTTTACAAAAGATACCGGTAAAAAAAATTCAGGATGTTTCAGAAGACAAAGACATGTAATTAATTCTATGTTGTTTACAATGAAATTCATAAATATTTGAAAAAAATTCACTCATCAAACTGGATTAAAATAAATATTGCCCAGATTAAAGCACATAATATAGCATGCAAACACTTAAGATGATCCCTCAGTACATACATTTATTTACATGTGTTCTTATGTAAATATATAACTTTATAAATCTATACACAAATTTATCATAGTTACAACAAATGCTCTAGATGAACTGTGTGCTAGCTCTAGAATTGGAAAGGACAAGATAAATTTAAATCATCTAATATTTGGATAACTTTGCTTATGTTTAAATGATTCCAAACTATCACAACCATAAATATTAGTGTTATTTTTTAGTACCACCACTACAGTAATGTTATTAGGTGTGAATCATGAAACTCTACAATCTCAAAAAAATAAAAATATTTGTTGACCTAAAAAGTAATGGAAATAAGCATGATCAATAAATCAGACTGCACCATATTAGCAAGAATAATTTGTATTGCAGACACAGTATACAGACATTATGAAGACAAGTATGTACAGAAAGGGAGGGAGTCTGATCAAAATAATAAAACAAGAATGAAGGCTAAAAGATAACAAAAAATTTATTAAGCACCTATTATGTTCCAGGCACTGCAACACTGGTATATTTAAAATAACTAGCAAAAGTCTGGCACATCGGATAGATTCTCCACAGAAGATTTACAAAAATGCATAGGATGGAAGACGTTATGGAGGGCTGCAATCTTCACTAGGTCTAGAAGTATTCCCATCAGTGAGGTTATATATCTGTCAAAGTTTTAATGGTAATTGTTTCTTCAACTTCCCAAGTTCTGGGACATCCTTATTAGCTATCCAATTTAGCAGCCTTCAAATAAATCTCCCCCTCTTAAAGGCTAAGTGGCATAGTGGAAAGTGGACTGAACTTGTAATTAGGTAAGATCCAAATTTCCAACCTTTCTCCATCAAGTGCCATCTAGTTTTGCGACAATCAAGAAGACATGATCTTTCTAAGCCTCAGGCAACTCTTTAAGACTTACCTACTAAATTATAGATGGGTCTTATGATAAAAAGAATAAATCCCCAAACCTTTTGTTTAAGAACTTACATTAGAAAGACTATTCATTTTGTGTCAGCTATATTCTGAAATATACACATTATATTCATTTCACAATCTAATATAATTAAAAAAAAACAATGTGGAAGATGTCTTTTTTCTGTTTGTAGTACTTAAACAAGTATCTGTTTTCACAGAGCAAATGTATCATCTAGTAGTTAGTTGGCAGTAATCAAGGATAAGGAGCTCAATGACCACAAATAGTGATGAGAGTGTAACAGTAATGAAAGTCTAATTAATTGGCACAGATAAAATAGGCTCTTTCCTCTTTACAGCTTAGTGTGTGGTCAAACTGTTAAAAAGAATTGTTTCAAATTCACTTGTAACCAAAGATGATGCAGACTCTGAAATTATGATGTGAATTATTCACCATAAATTGAAGTTCAGGTGAACACATTATTAGCTTCAGAAATCAAGATTCTATCCATGGGAATTGCTTGTGAAAGTTTTATATTAATAAATGTACTATGAAAATGTCCAATACTTATAGAAGAGTAAAATAATTGTGTAAAATAAGAAAAAAACTTAATGCATAATTCTAGTGATCTTAACAATAGATTAAATGCTTATTTGAAGATCCTTAAATAATTTTCCAAAGTAGATTTCTGCTCGAAGTCATTCCATATATCTTTTCTTGTCTATCTTTATTCTATTCAATTCAACAAGCACTTATTCTTTCAAGGTAATGCTTCCCCAAAGTTAAAAGCAGTCCATTAACTCAATGATAAAACCAAATTCCTGCTATCCTTTACTTAAGACTTCAATTGAATTTACAGATATACATATACAGGTGGATAGACTGAAAGATGGATGAATAGATGTTTGGATGGATAATTTCTACCTCCACAAAATCTATGCCATCAGTCTTCGTATTCATTCCACAACGACTTCCACATCTTGCCCAGACTACTGTAATCATCTCCTGATGGGGCCCCCTTATCATAAGTTTCTCCCCTCTACACTCCATCCTCTTCAGAGATGCTAAAATAATATTCCTGAAGCAGAAGCAGAATTCTAACCGTGTCATTCTTTATCCAAAGAGCATCAATATCTATTGACTGTATGGTAAAAATTTTTAAATCCTTTACTGACAGAAAAAGTCCTTCACAGTCTTTCTCTAAGTTTAGTGCCTATTTTTCCCCTTCACTCACTCTATGGTCCTGACAAAGTAGTCTTTCTGTTGTTCCATACAGACAACAATCCATCTCCTATATCTAGGCTGCTGCATAGATTGTCTTCCTGCTTAGAATGCAGTCCATCTTCATCTATGTTTCTTAAAATGCCAAACTTTCTTCAAAGTTCATGTCAATCTCCACCGCTATCTTGTATTTACTATCTATATTTTGATTTTACAAATACTGGCTGTTTTCTCAATATAATCTATGCCCTTGGATAAAGCCAGGGACTATTTTCTTATTTGTTGCTGTATAATGAGCCATGGGGCATAGGCCTAGAAAAAAACAGGAGCTTAATGTTTGTTGATTGACTGATTATTTGATCCCCTCAGCTAAAAGTATTCTCAAAGGTAAGGGGATAATATATGTTGAGCCAGTGGTTAGATTTATACAGGATGCCTGCTAGATAGTTAGAGATGAAATCATTCCGAATCAGATGTGAGGTTTCATGGTGCATGATCTCTTTTCTCTTTCTTATAACACTTTTTTAATCCCTTCAAATCCCTTTAATCCTTGTATTATACTTACTTGCATACATTTCCCCCTGTATTAGATTGGAAGCATGGATTTTTTTTTGAGGCATCTAAATTAGCATAATCAATAGCTTTATAGACTTGGATTCAGGAAAATCTGAATTACTAATCATGCCTTAAAGTAGCACTGCCATCTTGGGTATGTCATTTTTGCCTCTAGCCAACTCAGTTTCCTCGTCTGTATTTGTTGTAAGAAATAACACTTGTGGTGCTATGAGAAATGAATACGTGTAAAATATTACGTAGCTATGTTAATTTTTTTCTTTTTTTGCATACCCAACACCTACGTAAATGAATTATACTACACATTTCTCTTGAGTTGACTAGAATTGTGATGTTGCCTCACATACTTGTCCCCATATTCAGATTTCCAATAGTTAAAACACAAAGAAGGAGCCACGCTACTGCAAAATTTCTGTTACTAAAGAGATTGTCTTGAAGCTCTTATGTCCTTTTTCTACTTTATGAACTGACCTGGGCCATGTATCTTTTACACATATCCCTAAATAAGTAGCTTTCTGTTTTCTTCTCTCTGGATCTCAACCTGGTTCTATCTTATTTACCAGGGGTCCAGGGCACCCTCCTAGTCCTCTATAATTCCTTCACACTTGCTATTATTTTTTTTTCTTTCACCTCATATCATATTATATCTTTATCAAGATGTCAGAGAGGGATATCTGTCTCCTGTTATATATACAGTCAGTCCCTAATAACACAATTAAACTTGTAAAACAGAAAGTTTAATTAGACATCACTGTGCAAAAATTTAAGAGTTTGAAGGGATAAGGAAACAAACTAAAGAGACTCATTAACTTGCCCAAGTTTGCATGAGTACTAAGTATTGAGGATTAATGGTAACTGAACTAGACTAGAAAGAACTCAGAGGAATGAACAAGTTCAAGAGTAAAAGCCAACATAATTCACAAAACTTAGCAACAGTTTGATGTGCTTAAGAAGAGAATTCAGAAATAATCAAGGTTTCTTTTGGGTAAAATACAATGTTTATCATATTTAACAGAAAATCTTTTTAGTACAACATTAAGCTGCATGAATAAACCCTGCTCTTCCAACATTATACATTTCAAAAATCATCTTCCTTAGCTTTGCCCAAACATACTAATTCCGCATTTCTTATTATTCCCAAGTATTTAAGTCATTATGTCCATTGCCCATGAATTCTGACACAATTATCTCAATGCACTACAATATCCTTTTCAGAACCCCTACTACTTTATAGTAACTATTCCATTGTTAAAATTTTAATTATTTTTGCCTGTTTATGTCTAGTTCTTTCTCTTGAGTTTCACTGAGTTCCTCAAGAGCAGATATGTGCCTTCCTTCCTTAGTATCTTCGACAGTGCTAAGTGTAGAGTTGGTCACAAAGTAAATGCTCAAAATTACTTACTGATATGTAGACTGACTTATTTATATTCATTTAGTCCAATAGGTAAATGAATTACAATGTGACTATTCTAAGAATGTCCTATGCGGCTGCTACTAGCTTCCCAAGCTCACCATAGGGAGTCAGTCCAGTTGGTGGGTAGGATTGTCTCCCCATGTTATGTAGGTCACTTAAGCTGTCCAGCTCGTGGCAATGGGGACCACATTTGAGTCTTCGTACATATAGCACAATAGGTTTCATGTATTGAGTAAGAAAACAAATGAAGATGGATTTAGAGCTATCTATTCACAGATGAGTAAACTGGAGGCCAGAAAGACAAAGAGTCATTTGCCTAAGGTCACACAGGTAATAAGTGACAGAGTGGAAATTTTAAGCAAAATCTTCAGACTCTAAATCCAGCATTACTTCCAAAACTTTATGGCCAGACATGATAACTTCCCTAGTCCAACTAATTCCAAATCTAAGATTTTATGATTCCTTAACCAATCAATTAGATTGTCAGAATTCCTTTTAATAATCGCAACTCCAATCCCCTACTTAATTTGAAAACTATAATTTTCCATCGATGTGTGCGTGTAGGAAATGACCTAAATATGTAGATTTTTATTTACATTCTGATCCATCTGTCAAAATGCCTACCAGCCTGAAAATATGCCATTTGAATTGAATGAATGAGAGTCTGACAAGGGTAAAAGACCAGCAAAAGACTTAAACAGACTCTCCCTCATTAGTTTTTCCACAACAGTAACTTCAGAAAGCTATGAATACACAGAACTATGAATAATAAAACATCTGTGAATTTCATAATGATGCAGAGTTAAGTTCCAAATGGTATCCATACATTAACCCCTGATTCAGGCTGGATCACACTTAATTTTTAAAAGGATCTAAGAATGGTACTTCTGATAAGCCTCTGAAAATTTGACTACTCTATACCAATTGCACATTCCTCAAGGGAAACTAACAATCATCATATCACGATCAATGTGGAAAATTTCATAGCTTTCAGTAGGAATATGAAGACTTTTGCCAATATTTTTAAAGAATTTTATTCCTTCCTGTGTTTTGAACTACTAGAGCTGCCCCAAAATAAATTTTAAGAGGAGAAAAATAATTAGACATGACTATGTCTTTTATGGTCCAATATTTTTAGTACTGCTGTGACAATTATTTATGCAATTATATAAAGAAATCACCATTCTACTGGGAGATAACTGTATCTACTTGAACAGGATCTTTCATTCTTTGACAATTGTACACAATTGGGATGAAATTCTAAACTGATTAAAAAAATAATCCTTTCAATCACCTTCATAATCAGTTAGGAGATGTATTTTCCCTCTTGATCCTGCTCAAAGACTTTCTTCTGTTGTCACAAAAACTTCTTTCCTTAAAAATAATCATAACATAACAGCAAAATATTTAAAGTCACCAAGCAAACCCTAAATATGATTGCCCAAGTGTACATATATTATGTTTGTTAACGAATGATCAGTGCATCATTTTTATGAGGGGGGAAATCTTCAAACATTGATCTGAAGCCACAGAGAAGCTAAAATGAAATTCCACTTGGATTATGTACATATATTTGCATATTAAATTTTATTGCTAAGTATTTAATTTGCAAAAGTATTTTTCTGTCAATAAAACCTACTGTACAAACTTAATAATGTTTTTTTTTAAATCTTCCTCTGACTTTAGGAAATAGATACCTTCTACGTAAATATTTAAACCATTTGAGAACAATTAGAAATTAAAAAGTGATGCACAGTATGGACCTGCCAATAAAACAATTCTCAATTCTAAACTCTCTTCTCTCTCTAACATTAATTACTGGAAATAGCAGTGCTTTTGTTTAAAATATGATAACATAAATTTTAATGGTGATTATGTGATATAAAACACACATGTAATATATTTTTGAAAATTATATTTCACAGTAAAAAATAATGCATGTAATCTGTATTGTTAAAGGGTGACTCCTCATGGGGAGTAGGTTCTCCCTAGATGAACCATTGAAATCACATACCTGGTTCAAAAACATACCTGTTTCTTGTTTTTATTAATTTTTGCCACTTCTCCTTTGTAACTGCTATTTCATAATCCTTTGAATTTCCTATGTCTCATTATTCTTTCCCATGTTTATAAATTCAACAGATGGCTATTGACAATGCTATTTAATCTGATTATCCATTTCAGATGAAAGCAATTCATAACTAAATCCATCTCTAAACCTCAGGTACATATCCAGTCACATTCCAGGCATAACTAGGGACTGATCTTCTGGTCTACCGCAAGGATTGTATTTCTTTTTACCATTAAAAATAGATTACTGAAAAACTAAAGCTCTTTATTCCTGCAAGTTTACCTGTATTCATTGGAAATAAAATCTTCTTTAAGGTAAGGCTGATTGGGAAACTGCCCAAGGAACCATTCCAGAGATTTTCAAGTGCATATCAATGTATTTTAAGAAAAAATTTATCAAAGGATTTTTCATGAATTACCTACAGATAAATTGATCTGTTTTCCAGGCATCTAGATTTCTGTGAGCATCATTATTCAGAACACCCGACCACTTTACTTTCTCATTTAATGTTTGCAGTTAGTTTTTGCTGCACAAAACTTAAGTACATTTTAAAGTGGTATAGATTATTTTGTTTACTTTTTACATATACATATATGACAACCCTTTTATGGAGTTTTTCATTAAAATGTACTTATTAGGAATTCAGAATCTAACAGCAATTGTTTTCTGCTCCCACCCCTTTTTTAAAGAAGATACAATTCTAGTTCCTAATTTTATCATGGTGTGGCATACAAGGGAGCTCATACTGATGTAAATAAAACTTAATAGAAAAGTTGTGGATTTTTTGGTTTTGGTTTTGGTTTTTCCTAGCAGGAAGATTAAAGACCTGGGGCTGCGGAGGCTGGAGGTGTATCTTAACTGAGTTCTCAGTCTCACAAATTGATTAAGTTCTCTTCCTCTATTCCTAGTAGAATGTAAGTGATATATATATATATATATATATATATATATATATATATATATATACACACATATAACATAGAAAGACTCTGGCTTTTCTTAAGCTTGAATTACAGAATATTTAAGGCATAAGATTTTGTACCAAAGTCCCTAGCTCATGAACTGCATCTGTCTAAATCTCCAAGCCAACATGATATAAGATTAACCTTTGCAAATAGGCATCTCCCTCTAATATGCTGACCACATTGGTTTGGCCACTGAACTCGTCGTAACTTTGAGGGAGTAGACTACTGTTCACCTTCTAGAAATACTTTCAAATAATTAAAGCAAACTGAGATATAAAGTTAACGCTCAGTTCCATCTAACCAGTAATAAAACCACATTCCTTGAGAAATCCAGTTAATGGGCATTTTACTGTAATAAATAAAATGTTGTTGGAACTTTCCAATTTTTGAAAATTTTGTTCCATAAAAAAACTAAGAAATAAGAGCATAAAAATGGAATCTGCTTGCATTTTACAATGAAAACTATCAGTTTCACAAACAAGATTAGGATGTAGCTCTTTAACTCCAGGCTTGGTGCTCAATCCACTGTAATACCTCACTCATTACTAATGTGTAGATATCAAATACAGCAAGAATCTGTGGGTTTTAAAAAATATTGAGGCCAGGAGACTTCATTTCCCAGGATTCTTTATTCTTCCCAGGGTCCCCTTGGGTACCTGTGCTGTACCCTTTCTGGGTTTGTTTATAAATTTGCTGAAACCCACTCTGCGGGGGCTTTGGGGCTTTTGCTTTAGCTAGAGCAAGGCAGGTATGGGTTTCTGGATCTTTGCTCTACTCACACTGCTGAAGGAACCCCTTTCTCGCTCACTTTTTTGTTATTAAATGCTATACATTTAAATACTTGGAGCATTCATTCATTTTTAGTCTTACAAATCAAAACAGTTTTTCAACATAAAATGAATCACTTCCTTCATCTAGTTCAAACTCATCTTCTCCATGAGAAAAACAAAAGTGACTTGTTCAAGGTCATATAATTAGTCAGTCATGGTATATGAATCAGATCCCTGAGGCAGGCAGGGGCTTTCTATTTAACAATCTTTTTACTTATTGTGCTGCCTCTAGAAAGAAGTCCTCCATAATTTTTCTTTTTTCTTCCTCAAAAATGTTTACTACCTTCTTATTTTAAATGTCTTATGCATATTCTCATAACCACCAAAAACAAAAAGATTATACTTTACTCTCCAGTTTGTTTCAAAATAAAGACCTTTAAACAAAATACAGTCCATTAAGGGATAAAATTTTTATTTAAAATCTTCATATATTACTCACATAAAAATAATACAATAGAATCATACAGACTTTGTAGGGTTGATAATTTATTTTAATAGCATAAATTAAAAAATATCCCTGTAGTACCGTAGGTAGGAATTCCCATTTAAGTTGATTATCATATAGAGAGGAGGCAAAAATTCAGCTCTGGGCCAAATGGACAAAATAACCAAAAATGACTGCAAAACAATGGAATACTATAACTTCAGAATAATTATGGCACATGACTACAAAAAAGTCAACCAATTTTTAACTATTCCATATGACACTGCATTAACATTAAGTACTTGAAAGGATTTAAGGGTGGTTAAAAAAGACTGGAAATAGAAATACAATAGTCTTTTAGTTAGGGTAAAATAATTCTTGATCAGAATACAGACATTTTTCACCAGCTGTCACCATCAGGTATCAGAGGAATGATACACATCTTTTGACATTTACTATAAATATCTTGGAGAATTACAATATTCATATTGTAGATTGCATATTGACATTTCAACTACTTTTTTATTCTCTACAGACCACTCTTTTTTTTTTCAAATCACCCTAGTTTCTTCCCTGCTCTGGTTACTTTTTTTTTCTAATTTAAATGGCTAGAGGATGTCATCTTTAAAGAATGAATCTATAAAATCGCTATTAATTTTAGAAACACTCTACTTCTGTGAATTCCAATAAAAACAGTATGAATGAAATGACTAGCTGGGAAGTTTACTCCATCTCTTTACAATGAAGGTAACAATCAAGTTACAAATACTGAGAGTTCAAATCCTATGTTTTCTTTTACCTATACACCGAAAGAAGTAGAATTTATGTCTGTACAGTATCTTTATCTGATCTGGGAATTGTGATGCAAAGAGTTGCTTTCTAGCATGCAATTTTTGCTCAATAAATTTTAAACAATTCCTCTACCTATATTAAGTGCATAGAACTGCAAACCAAAAAAAATAAATAAATAAAAAAGGCCATGTTATTCATTTGGAGTTTCTATCGCCATAATCATATAATATGAACTTGTCATATTATATGAACTATATGCATATTCAATGTGTTTATATTGTATATACATACATGTACATACAATATATGTGCATATATGACATATTTACTCACCCTAAAGCAAATATCAAGTAGTCCCTAGGGAAGGAGCAACCCTCACTCTACATTCCTGCTGCTCCACTCAAATCACTCTTCTCCATACATACACGTAAATGTACATGAATATTTGTGAATGTGTGCATCCACAAAGTGAGGAAATTTCCTGGAAAATGTATGGAGCTGGTTTGACATCTTTAGTTTAGGGTTCTGCAAGATGGCCATTAATATACATTATGATAAATAGCCACAGTGAACCATGTTTCAATAAGATTCCAATTGATCCAGTCCTTTTTAACTCCCTAATAGTTTTTTGTGGCAACCTTTATTGTCTTGTCATGAAATTTCCTTTAGTGACTTTTCAAAGAGTGATGAGACAGACAGTCTGATTTTCTCAGATTTCAGTGCTGAGGTACAGATTTCCAGAGTCTTTGTTGGTCTAGCACAAGTTCAAGTGGTTTGTATTTAATACATCCACTTATTTTAAGCAGTGCAAATGAAAGCATATCCACGATTTATCTCCAAGTTTTTAAATAGCTATTATAATACAATCCCATTTCAAAAGTTCATACTCGGCAGGATGATGGCATCTGGTTCTTTTTTTCCTGTGATTGTTGATAAACTTGCAAAACCTTTCTCACATCCCTTCTACTTTTCTTTATTTTCCAGTGTTGGTTGTTTGAGGCTTTTCAATGTGTTGCAAAGTATAATTTGATTCATATTTGTAGTTTTAAAAAAAAGGTAATGCAATATGTTTGGTTTTGTTTATTTTCGTCCAAAATCAGCTTCCTTCTAAATCATTTACTGTCGCTCTGCCCCTTGGGAATCGGTTTCTTTATAGAGAAGTCAAGTTCATGTCTATTGTGATCCAACACATATTAGAGTTGGAACTTCGTAAATATTTCACTTACGAGCACATACATTCATATTACACGATTCCTCAATGTGGCCAGAGGGTTGCGTGGTCTGCACTGAATCCACCTATAAAAAATACAAAAATATATGTCTGCTTTACCGGGATGTGAGCAGGGTTTTGCTAACCTACCTCAAAATTTTGGACTGCACGTTGTAGCAGAAAATAATGCTTATGTTTTTAAGTTCATGAAATAGTCAATAGCCTATTTTTTAAAAGCCATATAGAAACAGTAGTTCTCAATGCACTTAACAAACCTGAGATAAATAAAAATCAATGCACACAATTTATAATGTGGTCCATCTCATAAACAAGAATGCAGAAAAAGCACTACCTTATCCTGGTAGAAATAGTACTTATCAAGAAACGATGAACCATGAAAAGTTCTAAACTAGAAGAAAATGGTAAATTTTATATTTAACAGGATTCTGGAACATGTAATATCCTAGTCCTTAACTTGCACACTCTTAAAGACATGGAAAATGGAGTTGAACATAAACTGCCAGTCAAGCAATTAAGTGGTCGCTATATATTCAAGACAACAGCATATAAAAGTAGATTAGTGACTACGGTGAGTTTAGTATATCATGGAATCACAAAATCATTTTAAAAGCATATTCATTGACCATTTAAGGAAATCTGCTCAATTCTCTGATTGGTATGTCCATTTACAAAAGACCAAAGGGGTCTCACCCAAAGATGAACTAATCTTATGGCCTTCCAGATACCTCACTATAAAGTTCTTAAAGTGTGTATATCTTCCTGGTGCCTTGCAATTATTAAGTGATGTGTGCTCCTTATTAGAAACAGGAAATTATTATTTTGCTTTTCTATTAGCCTTCTTTCCAAACTAAAAATGGCATGTAAACACACATTATAGATACATATATACACACACATAAAATTTACATGAGCCTGAGAGAGACAACCATTAGCCAGTTATTTTCATTTTATGTTTTACATGTTGCAATATTCTTCTAAATAATATGTTCTACCCTCAAGAATGAAAATTTGATATGTATTAAATATCAAGACTATACCAAAAAATCTTTGATAAATATCAAGACTATACCAAAAAATCTTTATTAAATATCAAGACTATACCAAAAAATATTTTATTTCTTTGTGAGATAAAGGTAAAAAATATTAAAACTATTCCTCAACAAACATGCATTAAGTTTTTATTGTAGATAAACACTTTACTAGGTACTACATCAATAATTTTTTTAAATGAAAGCTCTGAAGGAGTTTACATTCTATGGGGAAAACAATATAACATAAAAATATGTGGAATGAATATTTTTCCAAGATTAATTAAGTTGTTTGCATATTGCCTCCTCTGTTAAACTGTAAGCAGTTTGAGGACATAGTCTATTTTTGTCTTAATTTTTTTCATCCCCAGAGCTCAACACAGTGGTGGGCATAGTGTAGGCACAACTTTGTTGACATGACAGAATAAATATAAGAGAATTAGGGAAGGAGGGCATTAACAATTAATATCAAGAACAGCTTTGTGTAGAAGCTGAGCTGAAGCTGCATCTTGAAGGAAATCAAGGAATCTAAGAGGAAAATAAGGTAGAAATGCATTTGTGGCATGGGTTGTAGCTACTAGGAAGGCAAAGATAAGGGAAATGGGAGCAAGGATGAAGGGCAGCAGAGGAAAGGTCAGTTTTGTTAAATCCAAATTTCAGTGCCTTAAAGGGTATAATTCAGCTAAAAAAGATACTTTGGGCCTCAGGGTCAGGTTGTGAAAGGGTGAAAGAGGCCAAAGAGAAGAATTTCTATTTGATCTTGGGGCCAATAAGCATTTATTGAATAGGAAATGACATGGTCTGATCTGATCTTAAGGGAAATAACTTTTGAGAGCATTATAAAGGTAGAACTGGGATGGGGAAATATTCAAGGCAGGAAGAGCAAGCAGGAGGCTGTATTAATCCAAGTAAGAGGTTAAAAGAACCTGAACTAAGGTGGTAACAGTCTGAATAGCGAATCAAGGGTTATGGGGCCAAAGCTATTGGGGAGGTAAAAATAGCAGAAAATACAGGGGGATGGAAAGTGGAGTCAAATGTAACAACAATATTACCAATTTTGATATATATATATATATATATATATATATATATATATACATATACATATTTTCAGAAATGCCTTTTTTCATCCTAGATTGAAGCATAGATATCCATTAATTAGAGAGATGAAGGGAGGGAAAGGAAGGCAAGGGGAGATAATGAGTTGTTTTGGGACAGGCAGAGTTTCTAGGATTTCCAGGACATCCAGTTTGAAGTATCCGTAGGTGGTGGTAAAGTAAGACTGGAGCTCTGGAAAAGGACTCAGGCTGCATACAGATCTATATGGGTCATATGCAAAGACAGCCTTTTTACTAGATTGCCTTAATCACTCCTTAAAGACAAGTGCTATTAGAAGAAAATATGTGACTAATTTTAAAATCAATTATGCCTAATGAATAATAGATAATCTCAAGAAAATTTATTAATCCCTTTAAATTAATATCACATTGAACATTAATTGTATAAAGTGATCCAATTTGAAATATTCTTTTTAAAGACTTCTTCATAAAATATGAAAAAAAAATCCCAAAGACCAAAAGGATTTCCTTGTTCCTTTTTTGATTTAGGCACACCTCCTGAGGATATGTTTTTACTTCTTTAATAAATAACCACAAATTTAATTAAAATATTATCTGACAACTATATAGTTCTTCGTGATTTTAAAAGTTATGAATATATAATTTCATTTCATCTTCAAAACAACCAAGTAATAGAGATTGTCATAATTTTAGATATAAATAAATGGAAGTTCAAAGATGTTAAATGAATTGTCTATGTTCTCAAAGTGAATCATTCAGAAGCAGAATTCAAACCAACAGCCTTTCTTAAACCAAATTCAATACTCTTTTATATCCTACTGACTCTTATTAACTAACTTCTGTTATAAACTAATTCTATTAGGCTATATTCTAATTAAGTTTCAGAAAGCTTAGCATAGTTTTCATTCATCCTAATCTAGCCATAACAGAACAAAGGCCAAAAAAATCATTTTTGTGAATTCCATTTCTAACATATAGGAGAAACCTGAACATTTTCAGAAATGCCTTTTTTCATAAACCACCAATATTTCATGTGTCAATGGCCAAATTTACTCTAAATAGGTTATGTGTGGCTATTTACAGACTTTGAATATTACTGGATATGCCACACCCTTTAATATTAATATTTAATACATTTATTTATGTTTAATACATTTATTTTAATACATTTAATACTTTAAACTTTATTATATTTGAAAATTATATTTGAACAAACCTTTAAACTAGCTATACTCATTGTTATAATCTGCTTTCTTCCCATATCCTTATTCTCTCACTACATTTTTTTTTATTTTTAACCTTCCTTGAACTTTTTTTTTAATGTCTGACTAGAATGAGTCTGATATTTAATGGACAAAACCATATATAGTATTTCATATATAGTAAGTCATGTAAAAACAGATGTCTGAAACTTTTATTCTCAATCTATGGTAACACCTCTAATTTGGATAGAAAAATGTGTCTGTTGCCAAAAAAGCAAGATGTGTATAGTATAACTTCCCCCCACTCTGAATATATACAGTTTTAAAGCCCTAAAAACAAACCTATAACTAATATATTTTAGGAGCAAATAGGCTATGATTGGCTTTGTTTTATTTTTAGATCAAAAGGTCACAATTTGATCATTCTCTACCCTATTCTGTGTAATGATGCTTACCTGTCATGGAATGCCGAGATAGGATATTTATTTTCCAGGACCATGAAAAATTTAAAAGTAACTACAACCACCATAGGCATGAAGTCAATCATTGCAAAAGAAGAAATGTTACAGTCTACTGTCTGTGGGCTGCCTCTTTGCATGGGCAATGGTAAAATTGTACATAACTAAATATTTGGCTGTTTTCCTTGGAAACACCATTTTTTGGAATGGTTATATAAGAAAATTCTAAATTTTGCCCCTTTAGGCTCTGGAGAGAGACCAGGGAAACCAATCTTTTCATTGAATCCAATTCTACAGTAGTTAGAAACATGGCTTTTTAAATCATCCTCTTTAAAACCTTTTATCTCATATTCTTCCATTACTGTAGCAACAAGTACCATACAGACTTTAATATATGAATTATCTCATTGTTTGTTCAAATAAGGACATTAAGTTCAAAACTACCCTCTGACACTAAAAGGGCATATTTGACCTTCAGGAAGTCACTTAACAGCTCTAATGCCTTGATTTCTTTATCTGTAATATGAAGATAATAGCACCCACTTCATAGAGTTTATTTGAACAAGATGTCAGCTCTTTTCTTAAATTGTTCACAAGATATTGGATGAAAATAATAAAATACATTCATATAATTCCTCAAAGCTTTTTACAAAGATATTTTTCTGTATAGAAACACATGAGATAGTTCCATTTTATAGTTAAGGAAGCTGAAGGTCAAAGAGGTTACTTGAGTTGCTCAGGAGCACCCAGCTAGTAAACCTCAGAGGCAGGAGCCCAGCCTTGGAGATTTCTTCCATACCACACTATCCACAGTTCTATTCAAATAAAATTGAGCTGACCTTTAAATGGAAAGTAAAGATTATGGTTGAGGTGTACGTAGGTTTTAATAAAATGTTTGAACACAATGAAAAGAAAAAAGAAAAGATTATTTTATTGTTCATTGTTTTAAACTCTTATTCCTGAGTGTTAAAAAAAATAGAATAGTCAGCAGCTAGCCAATTAGAAATAAGTCTGATTATTAATATTTCCATCATTGTCATATTGCCAAAGGAAATCTGACTACCTGATAAAAAACAGAATTCAGGCAATTATGATTTGCTTTGATAAGCAAATCAATTATAGAAGTATAGGAATACACAGTATTCAGCTTATGTCATGAATAAATTGTAAAAAAGTAAGTTTAACAAAGCTCAACAATTATTCCTGATTCAAAGTGAGAGAAGAAAATGAATCCAAAAGTCTGATTTTTCCCAAACCATGTGTGAAAATGATTGCTGAATAATCTATATATATAAGCATGAGCAGAGATGCTCTCTGCCAGATACACTAACCTTGTTCTTTAGGAATGAAACTTTTCAATGTCAGCTATCCAAACATGGAAGGATGCCCAAAAAAACCCCAAACCTACTAAGCTGTATCTTTTCTCTAATTTCAGTTGCTTCTTAAACAAAAATCAAAATGCTGTGTTGTACATTTTGGGAAATGCAGTGAAGTAGAAAACTCTATCCTGATATACAAGAACTGACATTCTAGGTAGGGGATTACCTATCTACTTATAAAAAGATAATTAAGTTTCTACAAGTAAATCTTGAATTACAAATGAGACTGAGACTTTCACATATCTAAAAAGATCAGGAGAGGGAAAGATCAGAGTCGCCTGAGCAGACAAGGGTGGTATTAGGGAAGAGTCCTAAAGGTTTGGCAGAATTTAGAGGTAAGGAATAGAATATTTCAGGCAAGATGTGAAACTTTGCAAATAAATAGACAAAATACACAGGGTCTATGTAGAGGGCAAGAAATAGACGAGTTGGGACATGAATGCTACTAGTTCCTACATTTTCTCATGAATTTTTTACCTCAACTTTAAATTAATAAGTAGAAAAATCTCTGTGTATTGAAGGACTATAGTTTCCCAAACTAGAAATTTGTAGTCACTCCTACAATGATAATTAGGCATATTGCACACATCCAAAAAATTAAGAAATATTAAAATTATTTCTAAATTTGTTGTTACTTTGGAATAACTTACCTAAATCATATATAAATGTCAGGATAGGCACTTTTGTATATCTACATTTTTTTCTTAAATAAATGATACTTTCATAGCTTAGCTAAATAAGGATATATCTATATAAAAGATGAAGTCAAATGTATTATGCCCTCCAAAAGCAAAAAAAAAAAACATTTGGCTAGATCATAGCACTAAAATTATAACACCTTTTCCCCTCCTTTTGGCCAAAGTTGTAATTGGAATGGAAAGGAGTCCAGAATTAATGCATTCTCATCCTTAAAATGCATAATAAGAACATAAAATGTTACAAACTCAACCCATAGTCATTAGACTCTTCGGTCTGCAATCTTGGTCTTCTTTGAGAATTAAAAGCAATACTGGCCAGTATTTATGTGCCAAAGAAATAAAATGTCTGAGAGAAACAGGGACTAAATGTTAATGAGAAGATGATGTGAATAACAAGCACTGGTGTCCTTAAATGCCACTGAAATTGCAATCATCTGCCTCAAGAGCTTTGAGCTTTTCTGGAGTATGCAAGCAAGAAATAGATAGTTAAAGAGTTTCTAAGTAACAGATAAAGCCACTACTGACTTGATGCACCAATAAGTGGATAGAGTCAATGTCAAAAAGAAATAAAGTGTGACTTTGAAAGATAATCGAGACTGAAACGAGAAAATGAAAGATAGGACAAAATTACGGATTTGGGGTTTACATTCCCCTTGCTACAGATTCTAGTGTCTCAGAGAAGGAGCCTCAGAAGTCATTCCATTCTCATCTGTACCTAAACAAAAATCCCATCTGTAGCAGTCTCTATGTCAATATTTGACAAATCAATATATGCAGCCTTGGTTTCTCCCCTGAATGTCTGTCCTCCATCATCAATTAACTAAGAGAAATTTCCAGTTAGATATTTTGGAGACATCTCAAACTCAGCACTTTCAAAACAGAACTCACTCCCCAACCCCAATCCATTCTTTCCAACCCTTGTCAAAATATCATTTTATCTGTTAAAAAAAAAGTCATTATTCTAGCTGTATGACCCTGGGCAAGTCACTTAACCCTCATTGCCTAGCCCTTAGTGTGCTTCTGCCTTAGAACCAATACACAGTACTGATTCAAAAACAGAAGGTAAGAATTTTTAAAAAGAGCCATTGTTCTTGAAATCTCTCAAGTTCATAATTTTGACACTATTCTAGAATCCTCTTTCTCCCTCATCCCACATGTCTAATCAGTGGCTAAATCTTGCTGTTTTTATCTCTAAATCTCTCCTGATCTAACTCCTTTCTATTTCCACTATTACCACCTTAGTTCAGGCCTTCGTTATCTCTTATCTATCTTTCAATGGCATTTTTTTTAATCTCACTACCTTATATCCCCACTTCACTCCATTTTTTCACCCCACCTCCCCCATCCCACCCCTGTCCTACTACAAAAGCAGTTTTTCTTAAGAATAACAGTTCTTACTATCTGGCTCCTCTATTCAAACTCCAACTCTAGAATTAAATAGAAATTTTTCTGTTTATTTTTTAAAGCCCTTCACAACCTGCCATTAAACAAGATTTCCCACTTTTGTTGTACATTATTCCTCACCTCACATCCTGCAATCCAACCAACCAAACTGGCTTTCTCTTCATTCTTTATGCACAAGAATTCATTTCCCATCTCTTTACTTTTGTCCTGGCTCTCCTGCATGCCTGAAATGCATTCCCACTTCAGCACTGCCTCCTAAAATCTCTCCTCTTTCAAGATGCAGCTCAAGCAATACCTTCTCGGAGCTACTAGTAGTCCCCCTCTAAAACTACTTTAATTACTTATTTATTTTCTTTGTATTTATTATGTGTATACTTATATATAGGTAGTGATTGATGGAAACTAAGGGTATAAAGATTGTCTTTCCTTCCTAATACCAATGGGCCACAGGATAAATATGTGTTGATTTATTCAGTTGGCCATCCTACCTGCATATAAAGACCTCTGATAAAGGGGAACCTACTACTTTCCAAGGTAGTTGCTTCCACTTTTGGTCAGCACCATTTCTTTTTTGCAAATTTCTGATTCTGACAAACCTAACCTGTCTTTCTATTCAGCTTCTGCCAATAGTTCTCAGTTCTGTCCTCCAAAACCAAGTAGATCTTAGTTTTAATCTGTTGTGCTACACTTGAAGAAATAGATAAAGTTTCCAGCTATCGGGATCCAAAAATAGGCAAAAACTATCATTGTCCAAGCCACTTCTGATCATTCTCAACAAGCGAATTAAGGTAATATTTCACTACATACTAATTGGTAAGATTAGTGTAATTCACTCAATACAATTTATTTTCTTTTATGTTCTTAAGAGCCCAAGGGATTCTTAGAAAACTAGTTTTTCATGACTAAATAGAATTATTGACTTAAATGCATTGTGAATTTGATTATATGTCCCTTTTGATGTTGGGTAAAATTTTCATTATGTAGAATACACACACACACACAATACATACAGACAAATTTAAGAAATGGAGGAGACCTTAGATATCTGCTTATACCTCTTTAGTTTACATATGAGGAAACTGGAACTTAGAGAAAGGGCAAATGATTAGGCTCTCCCAGACCAGGGCATTTTCCATTTAAATCAAGGTGACACCTCAAGGGAGTAATGGAGTGTGCACCGACTGAAAGCAAGTAACAAATTTATCTTGTCCCCAAAGATCCCAGCTGTAGAGTTCCAAGTTACAGTGTGAAAACTCTACTTAATGTCCTTAATTCATAGCAATAATTATAATTGTGCCTGAGATCTCTAAAAAGAGCCCAAAGTCAAATATGTAAAATATATTATACATATAAACACATCTAATACATATATATTTTTTTCATATACATATTAACAGGCTAAATTAGATGAAAGAATGGTTCTCAGAAATTAACATAAATGTGTGTAAGTAGGCTGATTTTTTAAGTAAGTTGAGAGTATAGTTTTGGAAAAAACATTAAGACTATTGATTAAAAAAATTTTCAACTATACCTTATGTCTTGAAACTTTTAACAAACAAGTTTTACTCTTTTCATGAGACTTTAAATAGTGTCTCTTAGTTCTGCTTATTTTAAATAAGTTGCAAGTTTTGAAGTACTTCATCAAAAAAGCAATATGGAGTTTCCTAAAAAGGATTATTTGCTTTTTCCTTTGTCTTATAAAGCACAGTGTGATATATTGGTTTAATTAAAGTCGACCAAATTATCATAAGAATTTTATGTGCTGCAAATAATTGGCTTTTTGTTCTCCATTTACTTTTTGTTAATGGAAGCAGAACATTTTTTATGATACTTAATATAAAATACAAAAGAAAACAAGCAAAAATGGAAAAAAAAGGGGGTAACTAGTGAAGTGACTTTTGTCATATTGGACATGAAATAAAATTAAACCTGCACTAAAATGATTAAATATAACTTGATATTTTCTACTAGTGAGAGGATGGTGGCAATGATGGCTAGTGGCCAAACCAAACAGTGAGTCCCACTGTACCTATAAACGACACCAATATTCATTTGAAAGGCTGATGGGACCTTAAAAGAGTTATATAACTACATTAGATCATTATATTGTGTCTTTGATGATAACAGGAAAATCAATGATTTTGTACATTTATTACATTTATTAGGTTGTACACATTTATGTATTCATCTGTGGGTGGTATAAAATTCCAGAGAAGTAAAGCACACAAGTGAAGACAGAATTAATAAAATGGAGACACACACAGCTTTACATGAAAGCAAGTTTTTTTTACACTTACAGCATGAACACCACTTTAATCTTGTCAAAGATGATTTGAACAAATTACATCTAAACTACATAATTATTTAAATGATGCTGCCAGCCCTATAGAGGCATATCTGAAAATGAGATTAAAATGGAGGCCTACATTTTTGCAGATTATTTGTTAGAGCCTGAAAATTACAAGGAACTGTGGTTTCCTTGCAATGACAGATGAAAAGTAAGTTAGATGATTTGACAGGGCAAGAAACACTTTTCCAACAATAATTTGTGCTCTCTTCTTTTTTGAGCTATTATAAACTGATATACAAAGGAAAAGAAAAGATATAGTTTCACATATACATATTACATGTATCTAGTAAAGCTATGGAGAAAGAGCAAGCTCATGGTATTTGAAAACTGTAAACTTATGATTTTTCTTCTAATTTTTGCACCCCACTCAATTATGATAGATCTCTTTCAAGTAGCGATATTCATATCTCTTATCCAGTCCTCTCTTCCATCGCAAAAGTTGCTATACCTTTACTCATCTATATATTTGCTCACTGATCAGTTAATAATCTTCAGGTATCAGTAGGTTTTATTATTAAAAAGGGCAAATGTTTATGTTATGTTGTACATATTTTGTCTTTGATTTATGTGATAAAAATATTTCCAATTTAAAAAAAAAATTTTGGAAAAGAAACATTGATCAGGCTTTTAAAAACTACTTCTATTTCAATTCAATTGAAATGTGCATATAAGGATATGTCCACTTGTAATTTAAAGCCCACCAGATTCCTCTATTCTTTTAGATGACACTATGTTGTGAACGCTTGTTATGGTCTCAAAATATGTTCAACTGATAATTAAACCAAGAAATTATATTTTTGCAAAAAATATTTTGCATTTATTAAGATAACTTTCTCTTCAATCCAAAGGATACACTTTGAAGAAAGTGGTTCCTCAGTGAACACAGATACACACACACACACACACACACACACACACACACATTTAAACAGATATTCTTGATTTACTCGATTTGTTTTAAGCCAAAGAGTGAAAAGGAATCTTTGACAAAACTGTCATCTTTAAAATACAGTGATATTTCATTTTCCCCTTCTGCACTATTTAGATTGCCTGGAACTAAAATGTTTCCAGCAGCTCCTCTGTCCAATTTTTCAAAGCTGTCACTTTCTAGCAAATCTGCTTAAGCAAAATACTTATGTTGTTAGAAAACAGAGCAAACATATATTGCAAAATACATTTCCTACTCCTTTGCAGGTCAGAATCTCATTGAAGTGCACAAAATAAGAGGAATACGTGGAAATAAATTAAAAGTTGACTATGACAGATTGGCTTAAGTCAATGGATCTAGTGCACCTATGATTAGTTTCCAAAGATACACTTGGACTTAGTTCTGTGTTTTCCACATGATAATCATATAATCAAAATGTTATTTTCAATGAATTTAGTAAAGGTCATTAAACTGAAAAAGAATACTTTGACAGCAGAAGAGGACAGTGAAGGATGATGATTATTATTACTCTTCAGGCCATGTCTATAGTAGTTATTGCACTGTATTGTCAACATTTGATGGACTATACAGGAACACAAAATTGCCAAAGCATGCATGTGTTGAATTTCAGTACTTTCATAGTATCATAACTCACAATCTGTGAGTAGAGTCTGAATGTAAGAAAGCTCATATACAAAATTTAAAAGAATCTCCGGTATGTGGAAGGTAACAGACAACGAATCCTTAGATAACACCAACCAGATTCTCCAAGTAAAAAGGAACATGTTTTTGGAAAGGCTGGAACATTATTAACGTTTTCATCAGACAGAATTGAATTTCTAAACTTTACTCATAAACAATTTGCAAATAGAGAGTAGACTTCTGGGCTTCTGCAAACATTACCCATGAATTCTACCTGTTTTTCAAACCAGTTGGCAATTTTTATCCTTTGCATGCAAAATTAATTAGAGAAATCTGCTTTAAATTGATCTTCCAAAGTTTGCACACTAGAAATCACCCAAGATGTAACAATTACTTTCATTGCTTTAAAAAAGCCAGTCATATTTCACAAAAAGCCAAGCCTACTTATGGTGGACAATTTGAAATCCAATTCTCTTTTGAACCATTAATACCAGATCTTTCACCCTTTAACACCATAAAAATCAATACACTGGGATGTCATGGTTCTCTTATGGACCACAAAGTCTTCATATACACTTATTAAATGAACGTTTTTATATTGCTTCAGAGAAGAAGCATGTCAAGATAAAATTCACTTGAGTAGCAAGTCAAAAAAGGTCTCATACAATTATGCATTTAAAAACATACCTCACCCCCTTTTTCTCTTGTAGAAACCTCTTCACAAATACAGATTTAGAAATTATCTTTAGTTTCTAGACTTAGAGATTTGGAGAGCAGGAGAGAAAGTGAGACAGAAACAATAGGTTTGACCTATGATTTCATTGGTTTATTCCCAAGGGAAAAAAACTTCCTCTCCCTACATAAGATATTATCTTATTTGTAATTTATAGTTTTAAAGAACTGCTTGGACAATGAGGGATTAATGACTTGCCAGTGTCGTACAGTCTTCATTAAGACACATTAAAGGAAAGTGTGCTAAAATTATTTTGATGGCATATTTTTAGACATAAGACTAAAAAACCCCTAACATTTTGCTTTCCTATCTATTATTGTTTCCAAAAGCAAGACAGCATTCATAAAATTGGGGCAGTTAGGAGGTATAGTGGATAGAATGCTTGGTTTAGAGTTAGGAAGATGAATCTTCCCAACTTCAAGTCTGGACTCAGACATTTACTAGCTGCATGACCCTGAGCAACTCATTTAAACCTGTTGGCCTCTGTTTCCTCATCTGTAAAATAGAAATAGCAAATCATTTCAGTACCTTTGCCAAGAAAACTCCAAATAGCATCACAAGGAATCAGACAGGACTGAAAATGGCTAACAACAATAGTTCATGAGATGAGAAATAAAAACTAAATAAGTACAAAAAAATTTATAGATCTAGATTAAACAGAAAAATCATATAATAAAATAAAACAATACCTGTTTGTATGCCCTATTCTGTTGAAGACACTTTATTCTAAAATAATATAAACATATATGTTTCAAACTTCAAAATTCTCTCTATATATACTATTATCATTAATCCGAGAAACAAAAATCGCTATCAAGAAACTAAATTTTACATTATAATTATCTGAAGTATTTCTAAGAAATGGAAGAAATTTCACCAATTTTTTATATATCAAAAGTTTTGGTCTTTGTCACTGAGGTTTTTGATTATTTGAATTCTAAACCACAGAAACAGTCATAGAATAAAAGATGAGCCCTGAAGAGGTCTATACTTAAATTCAGAGGTCCTGTGTACTTCAGCCTCAGTTTCCTTATGCTGCTAAAGAATACAGCTGGATAACATCCCTACAATTTCTTCAAATTTAAATTTTCCCAGTCTTTTAAACTCATGAATTAAACTTTAGAGTATCATTAGTAAAATAGCCACAGAAGGCCAAGGACATGAGTTTTGTCCCAGAAAATACCAATTACCTTCACTCCATCATAAGGTCACAGATTGTATCCTGAATCTAAGCCAATGGACAAATTATTTTATGCAGAAAAGGGCCAGGCAAGAGTGTATTCTGGGACAATCTTGGGCACAGAGTTCAGGAAGAAAAAGCAAAGAAATTCGGGCCATTGATTTGAGCAACTAGTTTGCTGAAAGATCCCGTAAAAATGAAGGATACTGAATGAGGATTTAGAATGATTCATATGTTACAAATGTGATTGATCTATATGCTTTATTTCCACATGGGATTTCATAAGAGCAGATTGGTTTATTCTGAGAGGAAAGATTCAGGGTTAGAAAAAAAAAATCTCATCATATGGGTTATGACTCCCTTAGTGCCACCATCAAACTAACTGCTAGAATAGATAGCCAAAAGGTTTGCTCTAACATGGCATTTTTTAATGTTATTATGTCATCGGAATAACTATATAAGGCCTGGGAGGAAATAGAAAGAAGGGGAGGGACAAGGTAATCTGTAAAGATATCTTATGAGAAAAGGGAAAGATCAATTAGCTTCACAGGCAGTCAAATAGAATAATAGAGAAACCAATTCATCATGCAATCCCACCATCTCTTGGACCTTATAAACTCAACCATGATCCTCTGACAGTTTCAAAGACATGAATTTTAGGATCAAACAATGTGTTTACTAGAGGGAATGCAATCAGGCAGCTCACTGCTACTGGATAACAGCCCAGAAAACAAGCTTTTTTTTTAAACAATGAAGAAAAGACAATTGTATTTCCCCATACACTTAACTACAGCAAATCATTTTTCAGGGGTTGTCAGACACCTCAGCAGTGGCCAGATCTAAGCAGCTGAGGCTAAATTGTCTATGTTTGTTCTTTACTGTTATTTTCTGACCAAGAAAACTTCAGAACAAGAAGTATAGCTATAGATAAGAGGCATCTGCATTCACATCCCAGTACTACAAATGGATCAAATAGCATATAATTCCCATCTGGGGCACTCAAGTTACCTTTGCTGTTGACAAAAGGTTAGGTTCTAATGGAAAAGAAGTCTGTTCCTATGTATTCTACTCCATGAAGAAGCATCTTTTTTGTCTTATTTTCACTGTAAAATGCTAACACAGATGCAGGGAGTTGTAACCCTGTCAGATTCCATCTTTGAAAAGCAGATAGATAAAACAATCAGTCATCCCAACGTTGCCTTAAAACGTTCAGTACCCTAAATATCTACTTGTCCCTGCCATTCTGTCTTTCCCCACCCTACCCCCACAGTTCAGAATCCATTAGGGAGAAAAAAACAATTTTTTAACCACAATGTTTTCTAAAAACATATATCCTTCATGCTTAAAAGTGACACTAGTAGGGGCAGCTAGGTAGTTCAGTGGATTTAGAGCCAGGCCCAGAGAGATGAGGTCCTGGGTTCAAATGTGGCCTCAGATACTTTCCAGCTGTGTGACCCTGGGCAAGTCACTTGACCCCCATTGCCTAGTCCTTACCACTCTTCTGTCTTGGAACCCATTCACAGTATTGATTCCAAGATGGAAGGTAAGGATTTAAAAAAAAGTGACACTAGTCAAAGAAAGAATCTTAATTTGTTTAACCTTTCAAATATCATGTACTGATGATGATCTATCCATACTCACTTCCATGACATTCTTCTGTACAAGATGATTTCCAAAAAGCTTGCCAGAATGAGGGGCACAATATAAAATCCATAATGTTGGCCTCATCAGCAGATGCTCTAATCAGAGTCAGACTGTTTCAAAATCCAAGAGATCATAAGAACCTTCCTTTGGCACTAAGAGACAGGGCAAGTTCCCTTTGGACATCTTCATTCCAAGAGACACCACCACAGAAACTCCACAGATGGCCAGAAAACATGCTAAGACCTCCGGGAGGACCTAAAAACTCAGCGTTCTAGACAGCACATCTCCTACCCTAGATCCAGATCTCAGGAGTAAATCAGACATAAGGATCCTCCTCCCATTCATCAGGAAGCAATTCCAAGTGAGAATCTCTTTTAAAGTTGGCACCGTACCCTTTACAGAGCAAAGCTGTTTCTCTAGCAACCCTTCAAAGGGCAGAGTTTGTCAGCAGCAGGTTGAGCTCCAGGAGGGAAGTTTTAAAACATTTTTTGAAAACAGATATATTGTAATGACAAAATAATTCTACTCTCTCTGTGACATATTGATAATGAATTATTTCGGGTGCCCAAGGACACATGTTATATGTAGCCACTGCTTAATTTTCAACCTTGCCCAGAGCTCACAAATGAATCACCCCAGCTCAACTTGTATCATTATTGTGCCAGCTCTGCCGGGTCTTTGGGCTGTAGACCTAGTATGAAACCCTCCTCTGTCTGGATATGTGGGACTCAGGCTAAATCTCCACCTCCCACTTCCCTACTCATCTGTGGCTTAACTTGGTACCAACCACTCCTGCCACCTCCCAGGTCATAACAGTAACAGCTATAATAGTTGGGATACCTTTGCATAGCAACTTGATGTGCCCAAAAGTCTTTTCAAACAACCTTCAGTGAAAAAGGCTTTCCAGATTATCACCATCTTCTTTCTAGATGGGAAGGCTGGAATCTTGAACATTTAAGTGATTTGCCCAGTCTCAAAAGAAGGAAAATTAAAATTTTATTTTAATAAATATCTTAATAAATATTTAATATTTTAATAATAATAAAAAACATTATCAGATCTGTTCCTTTTAAATCCCCGCTTTTCCCCTCTTTCTCTAGCTACCTGGAAAATGCTTTACACCTGTTACACCTGTATCCAGAAAACTCCTTCCACCTGTAATCATCAGTGAATGTAAAATATGCAAAGAATGTGAGCACCATGCATTCACATCCTCCCTCTCCCTACTGAATCCCGTACCTACTAATAAAGAGAATGATGGTTTCCTTTTCTTCTTTTGAATTTAATTTACTATTGAGTTTAGTAATGAAGACAGTACAAAACTCTCTTTTCCCCTAGAGTGGTAACTCATAATCTCTAGTTCTGATCACTGGCTTCCTTTAGAAATTATATGACATTACTGTGTATGCCCTTTCTCCTTGTGAGGCATTGTGGTACAGGAAATAGTGTAAGGGGTAAATTTTGGGGGTTTTGACTGAAATATAAATTTAGTTGATCACCAGGGATTAAATTCAATCCCAATAAAAATACTCAAGTCAGTTTAGGAAATGTATGGTGGTTTAATTAATACAGAGGGAAGGAATTAAGAAGAAGAGAGAGGAAAAAAGGTATAAGATTTCTCCAGCCTAGCCTAAGTCAAGGGAGGTTCAGAGAACTCAGGCATGAGGCCTCCTCAGAAGACTAAAACTAGATTGGCTTCCTAAGAGGATAGTGTTTTTGGAAAGGTAAAGGAAAATGGAATCAGCACCTAAACTCCAAGAGATCTCAGGGAAGATGCCACACCTGAACCACACTATTGAACTTCTCCCAGGACTGTATCAAAGATGCTCACCGCCAAACCCAGACAACAGCTGCAGCCACACCAAGATGCCTCCACTGCCCAACAAGAGCCAGAGCCGCCTCTCCACAAAAAGAAGACCAGAGAGAGGAAGTGACGCGAAATATATAGACGTTTTTTACCTCAATTCCCGAGTCTCACGTGTACCAATGGCAGCTTAAGCTTGACTTAAGACAGCCCAGGGGGTCTGTCAGTTGTTTCTCATTTGTCATTTGCTAGCACATGTCTGTCATAGGCCATCCTTCTTAACACTTAATACTTAAGTAGGAGTGTATACATTCCTGTTTGTTAGACTAAGCAGGGTGGAATAAATCTAAAATTCACAATAGAAAGCCAGTCTCACCATGAGGAAGTCTTGGATTGGCAGGCTGGCTGTATGACCTTAGGCAAGTCAACTTAAAGTCTCTGTATCCCAGGCAACTCTCACAGAGTAGGATTTGCAGTGGAGATTGCAATCTACATTAAGAGAGGGGAGTTTAATCATTTGCACTTCACAAAAGAAGTCACAGAGAACTCCTTGAAGGAAATGACTTAATTTTGTCTTTTCTATCACCTGAGCCTAGCTCTATGCCTGTCGCTAATGCCTTCTGATCCTTGATATAGATATTTTTTTAACCTATAGAAACATTGATGGACAGCTGCTACAGAAAGATAGTTAGTTGGTGGATTTTTAATTGTGTGGGAAACCATGGTAAAATTACAGTTATGAAACTGAGGGAACATGTTTGACTTACATAAATGGGAAGAGGAAAACCTATCCCTGCCTAATTTCATTGTGGTGGGGAAGGAGTAGATCACAGCAAGTAGAGTACAACCTGTACTGCATCATCTCCTATAGTATTGAGATCTAGAAGGCATGAGAAGAAAAAGCCCAAACCTATGATTTGGCAGTGAAGGAACTAAGGCCCAGAGAGGATTGACTAAGGTGAAGCTAATACTAAGTAGAGGAATCAAGATTTAAAATGGACTCTAGATCTCTCAGTCTTTTGACTAGAGAGAAACACTGAATTTCTGTACTAGTAACTCTTCTCCTGAGTCTGACAACTAGTAGCACCAAGCCATCAAGTCAGGAATGACCAGCTGTGTTTTTAAATCAGCATGGTTTCTCTAATAATAAACTTGAGTTACTAGCTATTTTTAACAGAAGTATTAAAACTAGCAAATATTAAAAAAAATTTAATTCAATCCCCCATTTTTTTTTCAAATTTGTTCTATAATATCACCAGCCTCATGGAACCTGAAAGAAATTATTTAACTTTGCTTTGCCTCAGTTTCCTATTTTGCAAAACTGCAATGCTGTTCTTAGTCTTAGAAACTTACTAAAGTTTTTAATAGACAACTAGATTAGCACAAATTCAGAATTTGAATTTGAATCCCCAATAGTTCCTTCCTACAAGTTCCTCCTACAAAGTAGGTCCTCAATAAATATTAGTTAATTGAAAAAATCAGTACAAGTGTTTTCAATGACTAGACAGATCATTGTTGAGCCTTATGGTCATAGCTGAGGTCTGTATTTGTTTTTCCATCTGCCCAGTCTCCACTAATAGCCACACTCTTCTCTAAGGACAAGAAACTCGAGCTATTCTCCATTACTACTAAAGGAACAAGAAGTCATAATCCATTCCAAATGGCATTCCCCATAACTAAGGAAATCTGCCAGAATACATGAAAGTAATAATGATTTGATCCCTGGATGAACAAAGAATCTGATGGGATATTTCAACCGTGGAGAAAGAGAACTTAGTGCATGAGACCTATCTGTAGGATCTACTTTTAGAACAGACACTGATTGTTTGAAAACAGAGCATGAAACGATCCTAATCTGCCAGGGGAGGAAGCTGCTTGTGGCCATCTAGTTAAAGCATGGCGTACTTGAATCATCCACCTTTTTGTGTTTCAACTCAGCATACCCACTGAGTCTGATCCTGCAAGCCTTTCTGTGTGTATCACTCTTAATAAATTCGATGGGTGTTTTGTAGCTACAAAACCTGCAGGATTGGGTATTTCAGGATAAATGTTCATTGCATAATCAGGAATATAGCTGGAAATGCCAATTAAGGGAGCACAGCACAGGGAATCAAAATTCAGATGTGGAGGAAGCAAACCATGGCTAAAAATATCACCTACATAACCTATCCCCTGACTTTGCTGAATGTTTCACAAAATATTATTAATCATAACCACCTAAATACATTCCTGCTAAACAGACCAGGTAGCTGAAAATTGACCTCTTATCTCAAGAGAACTGTTATATAAGGGAAAAAAGGCTGAATAGAAAATATTTTTCTGGCATACTCCAATTCCTTCATTTTCGGAGTAAAATTTGGACAAAGAAAAACATTATACTATGGAATAACTTTAAAATGGATTTGGCTCTTTAGTGGGATGTGAACCAACATTTAAAAATTTTAATCCCAATTATGAATTAGATTCAGGAAAATTATTTAATCTCTGGTTTAACTATCTAGAAATAACTGCTAATAGCTCAAGGGTAGAAAATTAGATGGGGGAGAAAGTTTAATTCTGAGTCACACCATGAGAAAGGAATTCTGAGGGCCAAATTGAGGCTTATCAGGCAACTATATGCATGCCAGCAGAACAGGGGAAAAAAGCTATGAAAGAACATCAACACAGATGGGGACCTAGATAGCTGACTTGCAGGAAACCATGCGGAGTGACAGCTCTGTGGTATCTCTACACCTGACCTGGCAGCAAGGCCTAAAGGCACAAAGCTGAAGCCAATTCAGCAGGGTCTATGGGCAGATGTGACTATACATACAAGTTTCCATGTTAGAAAGTTCTAGTGCCCAGGAGCCTTCTCGTCCATAAGATGTTTCACCAGGTAATGACTGTAGAAGGGTCACTCTTCTAGTTGCCAATGACTGGCTTTGAAGCAGAATATATTTATGGTAAACTTGTTAGAACTGAGCCCTTCTCCAATTTTTATGATAATGTTTCTTCTATTCTTACCAGCAGTCATCACTGGAATTATGTCTTTAAAAATTACAGAATTAGATAAAAACCTCTTCCAAATCTATAATGTACTCAGTTGTTATTCATTCAGTCTAAAATATTGCAATGTTCTGAACAAAGAAATTTATCAGAAGTCATTACCACTTCCAAGATATCAGATCCCTTTTTCTGTAAAATGCATTTGTGACTATCTACTCCTTTCAAAATTATCATTAAAGTGCACCTCCCAGAAAGGTTTTAGATTGTGTAAGAACTAGTATGTTGGGAGGGAAAAATGAGTTCAAAGTAAAAGATGAGCCATGCTTTTTAGGGAAGAAAACATATAGTTTAATTTCATTAAAAAATTGATACAAACAGAGGAGAAAGAAGGGCATCACTAATGAAACCTGTGAACTCATTTTTGGAAAATATTTTCCTCTTGTTTGCAAACCCACGGCTCCACAGGTTTCACTCATCTGCAGTGTTTATTAAACAACAGAATTTCTAAAAGGCAGGGAATTAATTGTCTACGTTCAGCCCAACTGTTTGCTTTCTAATCACAGGTCCTCTGCAAATGGGGCTCCCTGGGGAGCAATAGCCCTACACAGAAGAGGCAAAAAATGTTGCCACAGAATAGCCATGTATTGTGCAGCTGCAGATGCATACCTGTACTCCACCTTGTTATAACGGGTGGCTAAAAACTATTTCTTTTTTACAATTATTTACCATCCCCACTTAATTGCAAATATTATCTAAACAGCCAGCAAAATTGAAGCCTGAAGTTGTGAGAGCAAAGGAGTCGGAATAGTTACATAGCCAGAGAAATGGAACAGCAGGATGAAATTGGTAAAAGCCTAAAGGGGCATCAGCTAGTATTTTTATGGCATCATCATTGGTTTAATGATAGCAATATCTTTATTCTTTGGCCAATAATGTTTTCTCTAAAGAGCAAAGAATTTCATAGTAGAGTAGCCCCCAATCATTGTGCTCAGAATACTCAAGGGCTAAGTTGCAGCAGCTATTGACCATACAGAGAATACTCTTATTTAAAGCAGCAAGAGGATATCACATTCAATTGACTAGACAAAAGAAGTAGAAGGTTGGGAGGAGAATTAACGATACTGGATCTTTGCCAGATCCTTTAGTCCTTTCAGTTCACTGCAGACTGAAAAGTCTCCCACTGGTGTTGGTTCCAGAGAATTCGCATCACCTAGAAGTTCAAGTTGGAGACTTTGCATTTAACTAAATTCCACAACTTTGCACTTTGCAGTTCAAGTAATAGCATCATATATCTTGATTTGCAAATGGCCAATTGCCTTATGGCAAAAACAAAAAATCTTTTTCCCGTGATCATTTTTAGAACTATAACAAATTCAGTTCTGGAACCCCTAATATAGGCCCTGTTCAATACGTTTTCAGGTGAGAATTTGCAGCGTCCCCTAATATAGGGGATCATTTTGAAGGTTGTCATGCATTTATAGTCCCTCCCAGTTTATAAATAAATAAATAAACACCATTTTAACTTAATCTTGCAAAGGGTATCCCCAAAAAGTCTTAGTGCAGTCTTAAGCTATTGGTGTTAAGTGGGCAAAATGGCTATAGATAAGAAACCTAAACTGAATGAAAATTTTCAACGGATTTCAAGGTTTGAGGTTTGTAAGTTTTTTTTTAATTATTGTTTTTCCTTTTTTAAGAAACGAGAATAAAAATAGCAGGTTTAGTCATTCTACACGCTTACCCTTTTTAAAAAGTATATTTTGAGATTTTCAAGCAGATGTATTCAATAATTTTGGTTAGCTTGGCACCCAATAAGCACTCTAGTGCCAGTGTGCTGGGAAATTAGCAGTTCAGGACTTTCAGGGAAGAGAGTGGTTCCATGACTCATTACCATCACTTCCTGAGGCACCTAGCAAGTTTTCCCAAGAGGATCCCCCAATCAAGTGCTAATAACCCAGTTTTTGTTTAGCTTGTGAGATTAGATTAGGTCATGGTTAAAGGGCATATGACATCAGACCACTAATTCTCACCTGAAAACGTATTGAACAGGGCATATATCTTCAGGAAATTTTTTTTCTTTCCTTTTAACAAATCCATATGTTGCTACTGTATCATTAACTGTGAAACCATGCTGAGCTCAGCTGTTCAGGGAACAGCTTCTTGCAAGACTTCAGTGACCACATAATACTACTTAGGGAATTCTTAATGGCTAAATTATTTACAGCCCGCCTCTAATTTTAAAACTTGACATTACATTTGTTGAAAAAGGGTAAGGAAAGCAAATTTATCCAAATTGTGTTGTGACTGAATGAAAGCATTCAGCAAACATTTTGGAACTATGACAGATTTAGTTCCGGAACCCCTCATATATGAGATCATTTTGAAAGGAGTCATACATTTATATTCCTTCCCAGGTAAAAGATAAATAAATAAAAGCCATTTTAACTTAGTTCTTACAAAGGATGTCCCCCAAAGTCTTAGTTCAGCCTGAAGCTATTGAAGCTACTAAAACTTGGGGCTGAATTAAGACCTTAGGGACACCTTGTGTAACTATCACTACAATTATTTTTTTAAATTACAGTTGGTGGCAGGAGGCAGCATCACCCACTAGAAATGGTGCTGGATTGGGACTTTCAGAATCTGAGTTAAAACCCTAATAAATCTCTAGGTTTATCTCCCCTACGTCCCCAAGCTTCATATCTTCAGGTGTCCAGGTGTCAGTTAAAATAAGGGATTTGGACCAAATGATTTTTAGGATAGGGTCCTTGTTGAAATCATTCTATGAATTAAAATTCTTAACAAGATGATTTTTTAAAAAATGATCAGCACAGTGTATAATTATATTATAATCAAGAACAGTTTTAGGACAATCATTTTTTGGTATTGTTACAAAAGAACTGACGACAATAGCAGAGGAATATCATGTTTTCCTAATTTATAAAAGGAAGTAATAGTTTATCATTTTCTGTAAACCTCTACTAAAGGGATTCTCTGGGTTCTAGATTTCAGACATTGTTGCCGTAGTCTTCCAAGGAGTAGGGAATGATAATGAAGACTCCACTTCACTCTCATGTGACAATGCCTAAATTTGAAGAGACTGGGTACTTGAGACTTCATGACATACATGTGTTACAGCAGTTGTCAATTAGAAAGAAAATCCCCAGTCTGTGCAGCACTGTCATGTAGCACATCACATCAGAAAACCAAGATGTCAAATCACTTTGCAATTTAATTCCGAATGACAATCCCTGGCGAAGATAATCCCTTGGCCACATATTTCAGACTCTTGAGACCCCCAATACTATAATAATGCTGCATATAGCTATAATCCTGATTTTCATTCACTAATGCAGATATTAGATTTGCACTATTAAAATAATAACATTATTTATAAGATGATAAATTGTCAAAAAATAATTTATTGGTAATTAAAATAAAAATTCAATATTTGGATGCTTTCTCTTCATATTCATGCTTCCAAATCTTCCCCAGAGATTGCTTGCCATGACGTCTTTTCCTAGCCCACTTGTATTGCTTAACAGGCGTCACTGTTCCACTCTAAATCTCTGGAGAATAAAGAGTTTTCCCCCCAATTATAAATATGTAGCATAGTTAATTAGCCCACCTTTTTCATTACCCAACCCTAATCAAAAGATGGAGTAAATGACTAACAAAGAAAAGATGAGAAGAGATATTGTTTAACTAAACTAAATGTCTAAAGTGACTATTACCTTAAAAACATGAAAGTTAAGGTATTGGAAAGCCCTCCTTTATAGCATCTACTGAAGAGTAACAATATTAGTTTTTTTTAAATAACTTTTTCTTGCTCTATAAACAGAGGGCATCAGTTTGTTATTAAATGAAAGCAAACAAAACTATCACCCATCTTCTTTAAATGTCTGAATTACTTGGGACCTCATACTAATAATAAAAATCTTAAATCCATTTAAAATCCCTGTGTGTGATTTGTAAAACGAGCTATACCTATACACATGTGTCAGTGATGCTTAGATGATCAATGACAACCATCATCTTATCTGTGTCTGTATTCCTTCCACGGATGCAGATCATGGCTTTGGGATAGGTAGGTCATGATGAAGTATATGAAACTGTGGATTTGGAGTCAAACGTACTCTATTCAAATTCTAGTTCTGGCAATTTTATTCTGTGATTTTATAACTTTGGGCAAATCATGGAACCTCTCTCTGCCTCAGTTTCTTTTGCTATAAAATGAAGGGGTTAAACTAGATGAACTTTAAGCTTCCTTCCAATGATCAGTCAATGAACCTGCATCCTCCCCAATATATTTCTATAAACTGTAAATACTCCATAGTTAAAGGATTAAAAATTTAAAGCTAGAAGGGTCCTCAAAGGTCACCTAATCACAGAATGACAGAATCACACAGACCTTTGCATGTCTCTAGTCCAACTTATAACATTAAAGAACACTCCTGTCTCCCAACCACAGTGTACCTGAGAAGTAGCCATCCAGCCCTTTCCTGGACATCTCCAATAAGGAGGAACCACCACCCCAGAAGAGAAACCATTCTACTATTTAACCACTCTAATCATATAGAATTTTTTTCCTGACATTAAGTCTAAATTTGTGTCTTTATAGCTGTTATTCATTGCTCCTGCCTCTGTCTCCTGGTACCATTGCAACGAATCTAATCCTTCAAAAAAAAATTCAAAACACTTCAAATACATTAAAAAACTGATCAAGCCCCACTCAGCCTCACTACTCCCTTCTCTTCTCTAAGCTAAGCTTATTCACTTGCTTCAACTGACCCATATAGGACCTAATCTCAACATTTCTCATTATCCCAGTTGCCTTTTGGAGTTAGCTCTTTAGCTAATAAATGTCTTTCTTAAACTATCATGGCCAGAAGGAAATAGTAATCCAAGTATGGTCTGACCAACATAAAGTACAATTGTTGTTCCATCTTGTCCAACTTTTTGTGACCCCATACAGGGCTTTGTTGGAGGCACTAGCATGGTTTGCTATTTCCTTCTTCAGTGGATTAAGGCAAACAGAGGTTAAGTGACTTGCCCAGGTTCATATAGCTAGTGAATTCCTGAGGTCACATTTGAACTCAGGTCTTCCTGACCTGTCTACTACCTGTCTCTACAATGAGGTCACCATCTCCCTATATTAGAAGTCATGCCCCTCCTGAAGCCAAAGACCACTTAAGTTTGTATTGTTTTGTTTGCAATATGAGTCGCAGTGGTGATTCCTGTTGAGTTTGCAGGCCACTGAAACAACCAGGTCTTTTTCAGACAAGCTTTTTAGCCATATCTCCTTAATCTTGTATTGGGAAATTTAATTTTTTCAATTCAAGTATAAGACTTTACTTTTATCCCTAGTAAATTTCATTTTATTGAGATTCAGTCCAATGGACTAGACTGTCAACATCTTTTTGGATCATATGCTGTCATCCATCATGTGAGCTACTCCTCCAAGCTTTGGGGCAGCAGCAAATTAGATGTGTACGCCATCCAGACTTTTAAGTCACTAATAAAAATGTTAAATATCACTCCTTTGGCGACCTCCTGCTAAGCTGACACTGAATATTAATGACCAAATTCCTCACTTTATAGATGAAGAAACTAAATCCCAGATGAGTTAAGTGAACTGCTCAACATCACACAAGTTATAAGGAACAAAAAAAATGTTATGTGAACTCCAGTCTTTTCACTTTAAAGTCAGTCCTTTGTGCCCTTATTCCCTAATAATGATCTCTGATCTGCCTATGCCTATATATTTGTTCTTAATACCAAGCAACTAAAAATATTTCCATTTCCTTTCTTTTTCTTTTAGACTCAGATTCTCTATACTGCATCCTGACTGCCAATGGAAAAAAAATATATGTCCCTTCCATACACTTAGTGTGCTCCTTGAGAGGTTTCATTCATTCCAAAGAAAAATTTTCATACTGATGACATAACTAGAGATCAAAAGACATCAAGGTCAAATCTTTGATAATATCAAAGAAGCAATCACACACACATATATACTTTTCATTCTTGAAGGCATATTCATTTTTTGGAATAATATGTCAAAAATCTTCACTCAGATTTCCAAACTTTAGATATGGCTATAAAATACCTCATCTCTGACAATTTTATGTCAAGACTTTTCTCCCCTAATCTCTGAGGGACTTGCTGTGTCATTAAGGGAGTGAAAATGGCATATGACATTCAGAACTAACTATGGTGAGTATCATCAGCTCCTTATAATACATTTAAGAATACTGTAATGAAATCCCAGAAGAAAGAATTATAAAGCCAAATTGTAAAGCACCAAAATCTAGAATCAGTATTCTCTAGATAGAAGTGATCCAAGTAACTTCATTTTACCTGATTTTAGGCATATTTTAAAATAATAACTAGAACTGATATGAATGGAAATATTTCTAAAAATTGCTAGACATTACCTTGAATTTCTAAACAGAAATTTTTAACCTGATTTGATCTTTTTATTTAAATTAATTTATTATTAATAATAATAATATAATAATAAAAATTAAATTAAATTAAATAAATAAATTTATTTAAAATTCAGCCACTATGAATCCTAGTCATTTAATGGGACATGCAGCATGTAGCATGGTACTAAAAAGGTAAGTACATTTTCATAACAAAACATTAGGATAAAAAATTTGTCAAGGGATTTTTTTCTAATGTGAGAATTCATCTATATGAAAAGAACTAGAAAATAGAAGAGTATTATAAAAATAAAGCAAAGAATTAAGAGGTAGGATGGTTTAGAGGATAATAATCCAATCTCTGACAAGAACTAGCCATTCCCATATTGCTGTGATTTGGGGCATGGATCCTGGGTTCTGGAAACTAGGTAAAATTTGTGGCCTTCCCTTCATACAATAGGAGTCTGATTTTTTTTCCCTTTTCTTTTACGGGGCATTTATAGTACCTTTTTATAATTTTCAGGATAGGCGTGCATTTCTGAGTTTCCAAACTTTTTTTTCTGTTTTATCTGTTGCCTTTCATGTATCATCTACAGCTTCTGTAAAACTACCAGAAAATTCCCATTTAATTTTTTATGCTGACACATGATATTTTGAAACCTTGATGGGGAAACGCATGATGTGGAAGAGGTAACTGTACATATCATTTAGATTCATTTAATTATATGTGTAGGTATATATAAAACCATATATAGATATACCCACTTAATTATATACATAGGAATAGTAGCTAACATTCATATAGCATTTACTATGTGCCAGGCACTGTGCTTAGCACTTTACCAAAATCATCCCATTTGATCCTCACAACACCCCTGAGGAAGTAGGAAGTTATTCTTATCCCGATTTTACAGATGAGAAAACTGAGGCAAATAGAAATTAAGTCACAAAATAAGATGCTTCTCAGGTCAAACTTGAACTCAGGTCTATATAATACTTACAATACATTCAACAAAGCACTTTAATCTAAAATGGTTGATGGAATATTGACTTGTTGGCTTTCTACTGAGCTTGTAAAATTTCTGAATTTTCTTAAGTGTTTTAGAAATTGAGTGGGATAGAATATTTAAAACCAAGGCTATGGGAGTGTGATGCCAAAATGGGATGTGGAGGGTTATCTGCCCCTGTACTGAAGGGGTCTGAGCCTTCTCAGCTTTTTTGAGTTGGGATTTTTTTCTGTCTCTTACTAGTCATCTTGTCAGCTGACACTTCTTACTGTTATCAGCAGAGCTATACACAGTCTCCTTTCTAATTTGCTACTTTTAATTTGTTGTGGGCTGGAAAACCAGATAAACAGCCTTGTTAGAAATGAGTCTAGAATAAAAATAAATAGACTCTGAGGCTTTCTCCTATGCATTAAATGCATGCATTTCAATGCATGGGCTTTATGATATTAATTTGCTCACTTGAATTTTTCTGGGGGGCATGCTTTCTGGTCAGCTGACTCCTAGATCACTGAAGCTGCATAACAAGTTGCCTTTAGATAAGTAAGGTGCTACTATAATTATGTGAAAGTCTCTTTAAAATGTGAGTTCTGCCTTCTTGCTAAAAGCAAATGGGAAGCTTCCAAACTGCTAGTAAATTACCAGGAAAAAAATATATTTTTTCTCTTCCCCAAGTGGCAGCATTAGAATATTGAGACCTATTTCATCACCAGCAAAAAGGGATTTGAGAAATCATGGGGTAAAAAACAAAACTGATCCTGACATCCCAGGCTAACGAATTGCTCTGGGACTGTATTTCCTACTTCTGACTAGACGGGTATACCCAGGAGAGAACAGCTGTACTCAGTGTAATAGCGTGATTTACCAATGTGTTTGTTAATGCACCCTCAAACTCACAGAAAAACAGAAATTTTGAGCTGGAAGCCATCTCAGAAGTCATCTAGCCCAATTTCCTCATGTTACAGATGAGCAATCGGGGCCCAGAGAGGTCAGGAAGTTTGTCCAGGGTCATGAAGCTCTCCAGTTCTGACTGAGTACTTTTCCCACTACCTTATGGCTCCTGTTTGTAAGAGACCATAAAAAAAGGAATGAATATTCAGTGGTTCCTATAGTGAAAAGACTTCCCTTTGCCTCCATAGGATGACAGTTCTAGATTTTGAAAAAAGACCTCCAGACCCCCTACCCAACTCTCATCTTAGAGAAGAGGCCAACCAGCTAATAATTTGCTTGAGACACAGGGAGCAAATATCAGATGTATTATTTGAAACCATAAAAATTGAAACCTCAAAAATTAGAAACAGTGAGTTTTACCCCAAATACTCTGCAAGTAGCATATATGTGTAATGAGCATAGATTGGATATGCCATATACAATTATCTCATATTCTTTGTAGCTGCAAGATGAATAGTTGATTTTGTAATTCAATAAACATGAAGATCCAAGGTCTAAAACAACTTTCCCTGTAGTAACTAAATGGAAGCAAGGAAGGAATGAAGGAAGGAAGGAAGGAAGGAAGGAAGGAAGGAAGGAAGGAAGGAAGGAAGGAAGGAAGGAAGGAAGGAAGGAAGGAAGGAAGGAAAGAAGGAAGGAAGGAAGGAAGGAAGAAAGGAAGGAAGCAAGGAAGCAAGGAAGGAAGGAAGGAAGGAAGCAAGGAAGCAAGGAAAGAAGGAAAGAAGGAAGCAAGGAAGCAAGGAAGCAAGAAAGTAAAGACAAATTTATTCCCTCTGTCCAGCATGTTTCTAGCATGCCTAACACCTACCACCACCACAGTTTTGCTTGAATATTTAAAATTACAATGTAAATATATATATGCACATATGAACATATATAATCTTGGATTACAAAAAACAAATAAAATAATTTAAACATATTTTGAACTCCATCCCACCCTCCCTTTATTGACAATAATTTGTAAATTATTATTGACAATGATTTGTTATATTAATAGACAAATCCTATGATTAATAATAAATTCCCAACTATAATACAAAGGAGGAACAGGAAAAACTATTTTTATAGCTCTGGTTCCAAATTATGAGTCCACATTTTAGAGCAAAGCTTCTAAATTATCTTTCTAGGTCTAACATATTACAATTCTATTCAAAATAATAGAGCCAAGGTGGTATAATGGATAGAGATCTGACTTCAAAAAGAACACTGAGATATTCTGCCTTTGTGACCTTGTATGAGATACTTAACCTTTTCAATGCTCTAGGCAACATTTCAGTTTCAGGGAATATGCACAAATGGGAGAAGAAGTTGTTAGAATTCCCTATACCAATGAAAATAACAGGTCCAGTTCTTAGCCAAAATGCCTATAAAAGAGTCAAAGATAGAAGGAACACGAATCTATTTTTTTCTTTTAAATGTTTTTGTTGCTTTGGAATGTCCTTTGTGAACAAGCTATTTCCATTTAACTTTTAAAATTAATTTCCCAGTGTATTTCTTCATAGAAGCAAAAGATTTACTTTTCAACTGAGTTAAAAATAAAAATGAACAGAGATATTACTATCTTGAGTGCAAATGGAAGGCAAAAAATGTAAATAAGTTTTAACATGGCCTTCTTCCAAGAAAGGAGGACATGTGTGGCTAGAGCTCAGGCTTGAAGAAACCAAGCAGGCAATTCTCACTGTCTTATTCACAAGTTCTGTCAGGTTATTTCATCAGGAAATAAACTAAAAAAGTAAAAAAGGTAGTATGACTGGTGAAATCTTTGTAATGTTCCTTACTGCTTTGTAGGGGGAGAAGAGAAGGGAAGATGAAGATAATTTTAGAAATATCAGAATTTCCTTCAAAAATCTAGTAACTCTGTATGTATGTGAAGTGCGTTCAGGATGGATAATTTTTTGTCTTCATCCATCATTTCCCTCATTTGAAGAGGGGGGGTAAGTTGCTCAGAGAGATATGAGTTATATGGGACAAAGATTATTTTTAAACACTGGCAAATCACCCCTACACTTTGTTTTAGTAATATCCTTATTTGACACCAACCCATGTGTTTAAATTTGCATAGCCCTTAAAATATGTGAGGCAACATGGTACAGTATAGTGAACAGAAAGCAGGCTCTAAAGGCAGAAACATTTGGGTTAAAGTACCACCTCTGGCACTTGCTGGCTGTGTGTCTCTTGGATAGTCTCTTATACTTTCCATGCTCTAGGCTACTCTCTAAGACTACAAGTTCCAGCTAGGACCTGACCTAAAATGGTACAGAGAATTTCCTCTCCTGGAAGCCATCTATACTTCATGCAATCATAAATCCAATCTCTTTCAAAATATGGGAAAATCACGAATTTCATTTCTTGAAAAAGTTCCAAAAGGCCACTTGCAGAGGGGAAACCCCTCAAAATCAACTGGATTATGCTTCTCCTATTGTTTGTTTTCAGCATATGCTTCTGTAAGCATAAAAATGGACCACAGGGTCAAAATTAAATGTTTTATGTCAATGAGTGAGGCCCTGTTCGGCTTTCTTCCCTCTAGCCAGGATGGCTTATTACAAGCTTCTCAATAGTTCCTTTCCCTCTTTCCTATCTTCCTAAAAAAAAATGATCATATTCATCTCTCTTGGTCAGTAATTGGGATGAACTTGGCTATTTGATTAGTCTTTTTGTCTGTATTTGGGGAACTCTTCCTCAGCTGACCACCCATCACATCTGCAGAAACCAAAATGCCTTCCCTGTATACTAGAAGAAGACAGAACACTGACAAGGATTATGTGATTGCAACAAATAATTAGTATCGAGGAGGAAAATGGTTTTTATACCTACCAGTAAAGAAGAGAGTGAAAATCTTCCCCATAGCACTCTGTTCCCAGAGGGATAAAAAACTGTTCTGTCTTTTTTGAACGTGCCTGCCTGAGAGCATTGATAGTTATCCAGAAGGGCATCTCTTTTAATTAAGTAGAATCAGTAAATCAATAATTACTAGCAAAAACAGACTCTCTTTTCTTCAGCTTTAAACAATACATGAAGCAGAAATGACCAAAACACAACTCCCAGGCTGTCCCATTGCTAGACAATGCCAATTATATTTCCAGCTGACTCACTTTGGGGGTGAGCTCCTTGGCATTAATTACTCCTTTAAAAAACACACATACAACTGCCCTGTATATGGATGATTTTTATCAGTATCAAGCACTCCTGCTAATCTTGTGATTTCTCAAAGGAAAAGAGCAATCCTCAAAAGAGCAGCTAGAAGACTTTTTACAGAGGTCTGGACTTGAAGTCAGGGCGACATGAGTTCACATTGTGCTTCAAACACTTTCTAAGCTGTGTAACTCTGAAGTCACTATTTCTCAGCTTCAGGATCCCCATCTGTAAAATGGGAATAATCCTAGTTTATGCAACAGGAAACCCTAAGGAATAAATGGGAGGCACCCTGTGCCAGGCAAGTCAAACCAACACCATTACCATGACTTCCATCTTTCTTCAGAGCCTAATGGAGATAGACCTTGAACCCAAGAGCCTTGGAAATAGCAATGCTTTCAGTCCTGGGAAGAAAGTCACATGGAGATGCAGCCAGACAACTATTCATAAAGGTGCTATGGCCATAGCTGCTAAAGATCTAGAAAAGAAAGTTCTTACCTCTAAAGTCCTTCACCCTGTCAAACTGTTAAACATCAGAAACTGACATCATTATTAGCAGTGGAAACGACATGAAAGAAGAAGCATTTCCATGTGCTTTACCTTAAGAATATTGGGACTTCTCCATCAGATTTGTAACTGAAACTTTCCATATAGGTTGTCGCCATCATTAGTATGTGATCTCCATGAGAGCAGGGATTGTCTTACTTTTCTATTTGTATCTCCAGTCCTTACAGTAGTGCTTTGCTCATAGTAAGTGAGCACTTAATAAATCCTTTGTTCCCACTGATAGTCACTCACAAGGAAAGTGTTTTGTGAATATTTTAAAAATATATAAATTATAGCAATTATTATTATGAAAAACATCCCTGCCTTTCACTTTGATCCCCTCCCCAGCTATGGATAAACAACAGCTACTATAAAAATGGAGATTTGAACTTAGGACTTCAATCCCCAGAAGTCCTTGCTCTACTTCCCAGGATGCTTTGTAATCGCACTGAATTCTCACCTGGGCGAGATCAAAAATTATTATTTTAAGGAGTTCTCCTCCTACTGAGGGTCTCTTTCCTACTTCCACTTCCCAGCAGACTTGTCTCTTTCATGATGTAAGTGAGGTTGTCTAGGTCTCTCTGGGCCTAGACATGTGCTTTCTTATTCTGTATTTTCTTTAATCTTTAACCTTTAATAAACCTCATAAAAATATAATACTCCTTGCAGAGGGAAACTAATTTCTACCTGTTCCTGTTTCCCCCCAAATTTTAATCTTTACACTACTTAAAACAGCATGGAAAGAGAAATACTTCAGGTTCAACAAACTGAAATGCTAGTCTCCCCAAGTTGGTTTAAGCTTTTCTTTTAAACAGTTACATGGGTTTGTATCCAAGTCCTCAACCCAAGTTGAATAATTTTAGTTCAATTTTCATGAAAATGTAAAATTCTGGGGGCATAAATAATACTTTATGACTAATGTGTTTCTAAGACACATATTTAATGATAAAGTTCTAGGCATCTAGTTACAAATTTAAAATGCTTCCCCCAAAAATAGGATTAATGTGATTCTCAACTGCTCCTCTATTTTTTACACTATAATTGAAAAAAAAAACTAATGGCAACAATTACATGCTAGCTGATTTTACATATTTAAATTAGCAAATAAAATTAAATAACACAGATTTCTGAAAAATATTTGAATGCCATGTTCACAAAGATGAGTCTTTTTGGTGTCTTATTATATACTCCCCTTGATTGTATTATATTTTGACCTTCATTTTTTTTTACCCCCTGAAAAATACCTTGAGCTTGGCAAGATTTATTGTTTCCAAACTAATAGTTCCTATCTTGCTTCTGGATTTCATTCATATTAAAAGCTCACAATTTGGGGCCCTTAATTCATAACTTTTACAAGCACAAAGCACCTCAGACCCCAAACAATTTGAAATAAATCAATATACCATATTTTCCACAGAGAAAAAGGAAGAGCGAAGTGATACATTTCTTGTTGCATGGCTGGGGATGCTGGGCTATGACAGCCGCCTCTCTCTGTCATTTGATTAGTGACTTATAAAGGTTCAGCAGGCTGCCTGATAGGAAAGTAAATTCGTGTTGTGGCAAGTTCTAATGAGCCATATTAAAGGCTAATAGTAGTCCTCACCCTGTGCTTCCAGAGTCTAAGCATTGCTAATTGTATTGATCAAATCTTAGAAGTGTGAATAGGTAATAACAGTACTGATCTATTCCAGGAGAATTTAAATCTCTTTTATTGGTAAATCTCAGAATATTGTTCCCATTTGTCTATCTATCTATCTTTCTTTCTATCTTTCTGTCTTTCTATCTATCGAATATAAAATTGGTAACATAAAATACTTATATTTAATATATATTTATATTTACTTATAATATGTATTGATAATAACTATGCTGGTTTTATACCACTTTCACACCACTTTCATTTCCAAATAGATGTCCCCCTACCTCTAGCCTAAGAGCCATCTCCTGTAACAATAAATAAAATGTTAAGAGGGAGAAAAAAATCAATTTAGCAAAACTAGTCAATATCAACCAAATCTGACATTGCTGTAATATTATGAACTCCTTAGTCTTTCCATCTCTGCAAAAAAGGCTATAAGAGCTGGAAGTAATTCATATTATGTCGAGCTGGCAGGTAGGTAACACAGTAAATAGAAAGCATGCTGAACTTGCACCTAGGAAGATAAGAGTGTGAATCCTACCTCAAGTCTTAGGTATTTACTAGTTTTGTGACTATGACTTAGCTTGTCCTCAGTTTGCTTTTCTATAAAATGGAGACAATAATATCACACAACACAAGGATATTGTGAGGATGAAATAAGTTACTATTTTCTAAGAGTTTTGCAAAGCTCAAAGCATATCGAAAAATACTGGCTATTATTGTCAGCACTTACCTAGAGATTCTGATGAAATCATTTTGTTGTTACTATTGCTACTAATGAAAAAAATCCATTTTTTCTATCAAATAGATGTACTTATCAAAGTTCTTTCATTTTGCTAACTTCATCTTAATTGAATCACTATTATAAAAAAGAGACACGTTGGAATAACTGTCTTTCCTTTATTCACAATGACATGTAGAAAAGAAACATGATTTGTACCCGTAGTAATGTGTTCAAACCATAGTAAAAGGTTAAGAGGTATTTTTGGACCTTGTCTTTTAATGTTATCCACTATAGTTTATAATGACTTAAAGTTTCACTAAAGCATGGTATTGAGATTGATTGTAATTTATTTGTTGAACTAGCCCACTTTGAAATCTTGCACTGACATTAGGTGTCTGTACGAATTATTTCCAGAATCCAGACATTTCTTAACCTTTCTCGAATTTCTCAAAGTCCAGGTTATCCAATCTAATTATAACCTGTGGTCAATAACATTTTAGAGTAGTTCCTCTAATGGCTCATTTAATTATTGTCTGGGGATTTATTATTATTTTGCATTTAACTGACCATAGTGTTATATGCTTTGTAATATACTTTCTTACATAATATCCTTCTTTCTTCCCTTAAGAATTTTACTCTGAAACAGAAAGGTGAGAGACCTAAGGGACTTGTGTGGCAAGCTTGGTTATGAAACCATCTGGGTTGTGGTCTGCTACTAACATCAACATTAATTAATCAATTAAATCCTCACCTTTATTTACTGAAGAAGAGTGACTCAGCCAGGGTTCCACAGCAATCAATCATGAAGTTAATTAATTTGTTTCAAAGGGCTGTTTTAAGACTACACATGTTTGAGAGAAAGAACTCAGTAAACTAGAGTGATCGAAGGGACATGTCTATATTTTGGATTTAAATCCAAATGATGAGGAGGCATGTTACTGTAACACCATCTCACTGCTACAGCCAAACCATGTGACTATAGGTGCATAGAGGGGTTAAAAATTCTATAGCTCCAGTCCAGAAGAGATTGTGGCAGGAGAGGTAGAAAGGGGAAAGGATGCTAGGAATTTAGTAGAAAGCCAGGATCTGAACATATAGCCCCTTTCTTTCTACTACTCTAATCGGTAACAAAGCATCCAACTGGTCCTTTCCTTTACCATATTTTATTTCCCTAAAAAGGACAAAACAGATTACATTCAGTTGCCCCTAGAAGAGAAAACTTCTATCAAAAAAAGAAAACGTTTCCCTCCAAAAGGAGGGAAAACTGACTCAGCTCTGACTCAGGCAGGTCTCCTGTTGGTTTAAGTTTGGTGTAGGGATGAATGAAAAATTGTAGGTTATTCAGCAGTGAAGAAAAAGAAATTTACTTGGGCAAAGGGTAGAAAGGATATTCAATAGTGGTACTATAGCACTGAGCTAGGGACAAGGTACTTTCATCTTCAAATGAAAACCCATCTGGTTAACTGGGCAGAGGAATGATGAATCCCTCAGTCTTGGGATATCAGTTAAATCTAAAAGGCCCAGATATCATCATATGGGTGGTGCTTCCCAGAATCAAGGGAAGAACAGCCTGAGTCTTAGCCTTGTTATCAAAAAAAAAAAAAAAAAATCTCCAAAGGCAGCTTTGTTGTTATGAAGGAAGGAAGGAAGGAAGGAATGAAGGAAGGAAGGAAGGAAGGAAGGAAGGAAGGAAGGAAGGAAGGAAGGAACGAATGAACGAACGAACGAACGAACGAACGAAGGAATAGAGGGAGGGAAGGAGAATGGGCAGAAGGAAGGGGAAGAATGGCAGAAAAAAAGGAAATAAGGGAAGAGAATCTAACCCTTCTACTGTTAGGAGCAGGGGGGGAACTTGACATAATTTCTTTCATAGCATGAAAAAATAAACATTCTTGATTTTCTTTTCAAAATTGTATATGTTCATAAGAGGATATACAAAAAAATTAATTTTACTGTAAGAAAGTCATAGTTCCCATTCAAGGAGATTTGATGAAATATAAATATAAATCCAATAAAACTACTTGTCATTTTTTAGTTTCCCCATATTTACTTGAGATATATAATTAAAAGAAACCCTCTTAAATAGGAAGCAGATTGAAGTATCCATTTGGAAAGAGAATCAAGCTTTAAGAAAGTACACAGTTAATTTTGCAATTGAATCATATTAATAACGAGCTACTAATATTAATCGTTTGCCTAGCATGTATGTTTCCAAACTAAAAAACGGATATATTTTCCCCATGTTTGAGCATTTATAGAGTTTTTATGGATTTCAAACAGAAGGAAGAGAGGCTCTTACTCTCAAAATATTTGAGAGAGCCTTGATTCTCTAGAGTACTCTAATCAGAATGGCCCAGCAAAGAGCATGTATTAAGAGCTATCACTTTCCAACACCAAAATGCCTCAGTGATGTCTTTGCTAAATTAAGCTCATACCGAAATCATGGAATTTAAGCCTAAAATGAGACTCTAAAAGATTTTAAAGTGACATTCCAGGTTTTTCCATGCCATACAAGTGTGTGTGTGTGTACTCACGTATGCACACACATGTATGTTTAAGTGTACATATGCAATCTGGAGGTAGGAAGTAGCTTATAAAATTAAATAAGTCTATTCTTAGAATGTTTTAATGACTTCCCAAAGTTACATGTTAGCAAATTCTGGCAGGGTTAGAATTTGAGTGCAGGTCTTTTGTCTCCAAATCTACAAGGACATAGTCCTGTTTCTGCCCTTCCCAGGTAGAATTCTTCCATTACCACTTTTCTTGATTCCTTTTCCTTCATAAACCTTTTCAGATACATATGCCCCATGCCTTCAAAACCTTTCTAACCTACTAATTTTTATATAATCCTTTAAAGATGTTATTCCTTTCAGTTAAAATATGCATTTTAAGAGGATCTTGTAATGCCTTAACCCACAACAATAGACACAATGGAACTAGAAGCAAGAATTCAGGCATTAATGGAATATATTTTGCAACTGAAGAGCTATGTGATATTCTTCAAAAGCATTGGCCAATTCTGCTGACTTGTAGGGCGAATTCCTTATGGGCATCAAGTAGCTTTTCATCAGTTGATTAGTCCTTGCCACATATATCTCAAACTCTTAAAAACCACCTAATGTGTTCTTATGGATGTTGCCTAACCAGATGTTGCTGTCTTCTATTAAGAGCTCGTCTGACCTTGCTTTAATTAATGTTTTATGAATACTCTACAAAGATGATGAGTTTCCAGATCTTTCTCTCTTGTCCTTTCTTTGCTGCTCTTTAAAGATACCTATTTGACAGAGGAGGATGTCTTTTTCGCTCTATGTAAACATTTAGCCCCTACAGAATGAACCCACTAATCAAGTGATGTTTCTTGCCATTAGCTTGTCTAATGAGTCTTTTCTGCTGCAGAAAGGTCTGAACAATGACATTTGGAAACTGACACTAGCAGTTCATTAAACATGCAGGCAAATATACAAATTCAGCCCATTTTATGCCTTCTGGTTGTCTCCACCCTTCCTCCCAAATGCTTATCCAAATAATATCAGTCAATAAACATTCATTAAGTGTTCCCTAAGTGAGAGCAGATAGGTGGCTCTGTGGATAAACAGCCAGGCAGGAAGACCTGGGTTCAAATCTGACCTCAGATACTTCCTAGCTGTGTGACCCTGGGCAAGTCACTTAACACAAACTTTGTAGTCCTTGGCACTCTTCTGCCTGGGAAACAATACTTTTTATTGATTCCAAGATAGAGGGTAAAAGTTTTTTTTTTTCAAATGTGGGGTCTACAATGTGTCAGGTACTGTACTAAATGCTGGAAAACAAAGAAAAAGAAAAAAATAATCTCTGCCCTCAAGGAATTGGGATTTGAAGGAATCCAGGAAACAGAGATGAGGAAAGAGACCATTCTGGACTTGGAGAAACCAGTGAAAATGACCAGATTTGGGAAATAGAGTTTATTGTTGGCCTCTTGATAGTGGGGGGTGTTTAAGGGGGCCTGTTTGATTGGGGAGGACATGATGTAAGGGGTAAGACATTTGGAAGAGTACTGGGTGGCTTTGAAGGACAAAGAGATGGCTTTATATTTGGTACTAGAGATGGTAGAGAGCCACAGGAGTTTATTGAGTAAGGGGGAGATAGGGCCAAACCTTCACTTCAGTAAGACCACTTCAACAGCTGACTAGAAAGTGGACTGCGGTCAGTAGATAGATGTGTGGATAATACTAATTACTCATCTCACAGGTTTATTATATCAAATACAATTAAGTACCTAAACATTTTGTAAACCATTAAGCATTACCTTAACATTGGGTATTATTATTATTGTTACATTTTATTGTTATATTTCTTCTGATGCATTTTACACAAAATACTAAAAGATCAATCATATTAATGAAGGTTTCTGACCAATTACTTGTCTAATTACAATCTTTAGGGGTTCTGAGCATATTGTGTTGGCATTTGGACTCTTCTTCAAAATAGAATATTCAGAACATTCTTTTACAAAAATCTCTACCAGGTGTATAGCAGAACAATGAAATATCGCTAGGAATCTAAGTGTCTTTGATCAGTTTTAGGTCATTAGTTGTTGTTGTTCAGTCATTTTTAGTCCTGTTTGACTCTTTGTGAAACTATTTGAGGATTTCTTGGCAAAAATATGGACATGGTTTACCATTCCCTTCTCCAGCTCATTTTACAGATGGGGAAACTAAGACAGAGTTAAGTGACTTGCCCAGGTTGACATACCTAGTAAGTGTTATGTTGTTAGTAGACCTATTTAATGCATTTGAGAGATTGTCTTGGTCTTTTTTTCTAGAACTACATCTCAAAATATATGTGAGATTATATATCTAAACTTATTCATATGTGGAAACAAACTATCTCAGTAAAAATGTTATAAGAGCAGATGTGGGAGTAGAAATCATAGACACAAAAAGTAAATGTCTATAATTGATACTTGACAGATATTTCATGATTTTATTTTTTTTTAATGTGGATCATTTTCTCCCAAGTCATTCTACAGCATAACCCAATCTATTTTTTCACAATTTCACCTTGGGTTGGCAATTTCCAGAATAAATATTTCTTTCAGTCAAGTAGCAAATCCATAAGCCAAGTGTCTTCTCTAGAAATAATTAACAATCAGTTGAGGGAAAGACCAGTAAGAAATAAGAGAGGGGAAGTCATAGGCAGAAGAGAGAGTCAGTGTAAGGGAAATAGAGAAGTTCCCCAAAACAAACTTCTTAATCCATATTTTTTATGGGAACGATCCCAAGGGTTGAGTAATTGTATACATTCAAATACAGTGAGGTTTAATTAATAGGAAAGATTTTAAAACCCACAAATATCACAATATCCATACAAGTGACTATGGTCTCCTTTAAAGTCATGTTACTAGGAACTAGTACATCCAAATTCTACCACCATTGCTCAGTGATTTTTGCATTGCTTTTGGTGAATTCCCTTTAGAGCCTCTTATAGATTCTTTTAAGTTTACACTAAGTAATGGCAAAACTTTGTCCCTTTAGAATGGATTTGTTTTAGGAAAATGGCCAAAATAAAACTAGTTCTCAGGGCCACTGAATGTTTAAAGAGAAAAAGAAACATTAAAAGCACTCCAAACACCTAAAATATTATATCCCATTCACAGTTTCAGAAGGTCACTTTGCTGAAGGAAAATATTTTCTTAGATATGCCAGTGACATTATGTTTTCAGTCACAGAGAAAGCAAAATAAAATTTGAAAGATTACCATAAGAGAGCTAACCTCAAGTCTGGGGAAAAAAAAGATGTGGGTTCTTGTTCTGACTGACCCTTACTGACTGTGTAACCCTGGGCAAGTCACTTAACCTCTCAGTAACCCAGGCAACTCTCAGCTAGATAAGGCAATGGATAGCCTGGCTGGAGTCAGAAAGACATGAAATGAAGCTTTAGATATTTACTAACTGTGTGACCTTGGAAAATTCATTTAACCCTCTTTGGCTCAGTTTCCTATCTGTAAAATGAGCTGGAGAAGGCAATGGCAAACCATCCCAGTAACTTTGCCAAGAAAACTCCAAATGTGATCACCAAGAGTCAGACATGAACAACAGAATGAACAACAACAACAAACTCTCTCGAGACTTTTTCAAGGAATTGCATTAGAAAAAGGAAATTTCTCCACTGGAATTCCCTATTCTAAAAAAAATATGAGTAACAAATAAATCTATTTTTAACTAATGAGAAGAGCATATTCTAGCAGTACTATAACTGAAAAATTTCAGATTCCCCCCTAAGCTTTAGTTGTTTGTGGGTTACACCTTCGAGTGATTTAAGGAATACATAGTTTGTTCCATGTCCTGCTTTTTCCTCAGACTGGCTGAGAAACTAAAGCTTGAAAAGTAAGTGTTCAGTATTCAAAATATTCTTATTGCTTGACTGCTTAGTATCCACTGACTTCTGATTCCCACCGAGATGGTGAAAAAAAACAAAACCCGTTTGGTAGGAAAAATGATGAGAGTTCAGTGCAAAAACCTTCGGAATTGTCACTGAAAATGGGCAAGAGCAAAATCCCTTGCTATCATAAGCTAAAGCTGCCCTGCAGAGGCTCAACAGAGATAATAAAGAAGGGCAAGATCTCGGGTCTTCAAATGACTGCCAGGTAGGTCGTTCCAACTTTTTCAGTCATTACGTTGTTGTGTGTTTTTTTTTTAATCTCCTCTAATACCAGAATCCTATGAGATATTTCATTCTCTTCAGTTTTTGAAAATCGCATCCAGAAGTCGAGCATGTAAAACCAATATTTCAATGCCCATCAGGCAGATTCATTTCTGAAAAAGGTACATGAAGAAAGAACTGGTATCTGAGAGAAAAATGCTTTAAGGCTCTCGATTCTATCTTACACATCTCTTGGAAGGTGGGGAGGAATGAGTATTTATTTTTATTCCACTTTTTTTTTTTGCTCCATTCGTAATCTGATGTGTTTCAGAAACTTCTAACTAGAAGCTTAGGGGGGAAATGCCGTCAATCATAAAAGCACAAAAAAAGATAGCTTTCCTACCGACATTCCCCGGTGTCACTGCTGAGTATTGCTTTGATGAAAAAAGAAAAGTATTTTTTTACAAAGTGTCCCCCAAATATCTTTTTCAATTATTTAATACAAAGCACACAGCAAGCAACCATTGTTCTTGAATGATAAAAAAAAAAAGTGTGTGTGTATATTCCCACACACACATATATTTGAAATCTAAAACAAAAAAAACTGCTGTGTTTATTTGTTCAAGTTTTTCTTTTTTTCCTTTTGAAACTGAGGTCTCTCTGTAGAATTGGATCATCATCTTTTTTCTTTCTTCAATAAGATGCTTCTGCTTTTACTAACAGTGATAAAATAATAGAGCTTCAATTTTCCTCCACAGATGAATGCTACGAATAAAGTGTGGCAACACAACTACACTATTTCTGGTAACATTCTTCTCTCCCCCTACCCCCATTCTTATAAAATAATTAGCTTCAATGCCTGACATCATTCCTTTCTTTTTACTCTTTCTATCAAAATGATAAGATGAAAATGAGTGCTCACATTTATATAGCAATTTATTTTTATAAAACACCTCCCACCCCTAACCAACAATCTTATAACATAGACACAGTATTAGTATCCTCATTTTGAAGATGAGGAAATTAAGGTTCAGCTAAACTCAGTGATGTACCCATAGGCACAGAGGATATAAATATCAGAGGCAGAGGCAGAACATAGGTCAATCCCTACTATTTAATCCTCTGTATCGTTGAAGTACTGTCATTAAGGTTTTGGATAGGCAGGGTTGTTGTTTTTTTTAATTTCTACTCTCACATTTAACATGAAATAACTGCTATTTGACTGCATAATATACAGAAAATAAATAAACAGGATAAGTGACTTGCTCCATATTAAAGAACAAAAAAAAAACACCCCAAAACCCAGAAACTTAAGGTAAGATTCTCATTCCATACCTCAAAGAACAGAATTCTATTCTGTAGCCAAAGGTACTCTATGTAAAGATGCTGTGTTCATAAAGCTAGGATTGTGACTCTTTTATGTTTGCTTATAGAGAAATTTATAATGAATTTTCCTTTCAGGCATTGGTTTTGACCAGAATTAAAATGAGACCAATAATTAAGATATGATTGTAGTATAGGAATACTTATAAACCAATCCAAAAAAGCATTCATTATAAGTCAATTCAGACCCCAAGATTTATAATAAATATATACCATTAACAAAATTATTTATCTTCTTTTATATCTTGCATTCCCTTTTCAAGTTTTATCACTTAATATAACAACATATTCCCTGAAATGCATAAAAGATCATCCCAAAATACTAATGGATAAGGTATTTGTATCTGCATATATTATGTGTTTATTCTCATATGTATTTTATATCACATGTTTTATACATTGTACATATATTATATGTACCATATAGACATGTATACATGTGTTTGTATGTGCATGCATATACACATGCACATCAACTGACTGTACATATCCCAGTCTGAGTCTGATCATCCTTCACAGTGCACATATGCTGTCCTATTAACTTTAATAGAAGTTGAGTGGGGACGTGATGTAGTATAAATCCCTCAAGAGTGTGCTTAGACCTAATTTTAGCAAGCAGTATTATGTACAATATTAAAAAATTATAAGCATGCAGTAAAAGTGACAAGGTTGCTGTGAGTTCTTCATCATAGGGGCTTTAGACCATTGCTCAGACTGAAGTGAGCAGGTACATAATGACAAATGTCTGTTGTCACCAGATTTCATCTCCACGGTGCTCTAGCAGTCAATTTCCCTTATTTAAGGAATACAATAAAAAAAATTCACAATTGATAGACAACAATATTCAAGTATTCATAACTGTGTGTTTCACTATACATTTACCATTACTTCAGGCTGGATATTCATACAATTTATTATGAGTGGCAGACAAAAACTCCCAGTTGTTTTAAGAAATAATGAACGCTCCCACAAAGTTTTAATGTCATATGTTTTGTAATAGAATAGAGATCATAGAAGGGTTTTCTCTAGTCCCTGCAAGATAATATTCTAAGCTGTATGATACATGTTATTATTTCTTCCATTTTTTCCTTTCCCCATCATTAAATTCAATTAAAGTTATAAAGTTATAATGAAAGCAAACAATTGACAGCAATGATTTTATAGACGAATCTGAATTTTAGAGATCTTGCTTCCTTGCCCCAGATTTAATGTATAATTGTTCAGGTATCCATTTATTTCACCTAGGTTGACGTTTTTGGATTTGTTTACAATGCCTAAATGCCATTCAATATTAAAAGCAATTCAAAAGAATTCAATGTCTCACCTAAACTTGGGAACATAAGTCAATATTTGTCAAACAAAGGAATTTCAGGACAATATAAAGGGGGGTGGTAAATACCTACACAGAAATTTGGTAGGTAGAAAACTAATCAAAAGAAGGCATGGGATTGAGAAAGGTAGTCTCCTCCACATATCCTGGATTTGCTCACTATATTCCTTCCAATGAATCAGGTGATTAGAAGGAGAGAGCTCTAAACATTTACAAGATGAACAACTGGGCATGTGGTAGGGAGAGGGGGAGAAGTGCTCATTTTAAAATGCTTAATAACACTTCCATTCCGGCAATATTTTGTGTAGAACATTTAATCTAGAATTTAATTTTTTCCAGAAAGCAAAACCTAGAGTCATATTATGAAATATCTAGTACTATAATTTATGCCTTATTGGAACTCCTATTGTTTAAATTAATTGAGATTTTAATTTTTAAAAATTAATCATTGCACTATAACATATATTCTTTTAATTGTAAAAATAATCCATCGTGAAATCTACCCTTGTGTCAAGATAGAAAGTATTGCCTTTGGCTAAAATAGTATTATTAACAGCAATTAGTTGCAGACTAAAGACGCTAGCTTCAGATCTTCTCTCATGCCAGTAATCTGAATCCTAGTAGACTGTAAACCAGTGTCTCTTGTTGAAATGTTTATTTAGCTACAGATAACTTGATTAGATAGGATGATAACTTTTTTAATGCTGAACTCTATGAAAGGATGTAGGTCACATTTTAATTGAGACATTTATTAAAGATCTCCAAATTAAAATGAAACAGAATAAGTTACATGAAAAGCTTTTATGGGAAAGTCATTTTTCTTGAGTTTTTTAATAAATTTGTGAATTCTAAAAGGATATCTTGTCTACTGTCAATTACTATAAACCCATCAAAAAAGTATGAATTCCTAGTTCTTAATACTAAATCTTTCAAATCCTTGGACTCATTTCGTTTATTTTTTTCTTTGATAACAGATGGATTTTCTTTTATCCTTAGTAATTTGCATCAATAGTGGATCATGAAGTCTTACAAATACATAAAGCCTTTTAGAAACATTTGATGGAGTGGAGCTTTAGCCAGCCCCTTTATATTTCTGTAGCATTAATTCTCTACGAAGGTTACCATTTAATTTGTAGAGTTCAGACACTTTATATACTTAATGATTAATAGGTTTCTTTTTAAGCCTCTATATCTAGCACTTGAAATTACAGTGAAAGTATCCTGAATTTCATAATTTGTGCTAACAATTGTAAAATGTTATCACTTTATTTTTCCATATCTACATAGTAAAGAGAATGAAGTACAATCCATTCCCTCTTGAATAACACACAAGTCAAACTCTATTTTATACGATGTTCTACCAAAAAGCAGCAAGTATTAAAACCTGCTTATAAAAACAAACTCTGATTTTTATCTATTTTTCAGGTAGAAAAATAAGATGGCATTTCTTAGTATATGTCTTAATTAAGCTAAATAAATGAGATTGTAGAAATAACCACAAAATAAAAGCAATTACAATTTAAAACATTCTATTTTAAATAAACATTATATTCACTCACCTATATGTTCCTAAACCCAAAGGCCACTAAATATACAAAAAATCTACTAAAATTCCATTTATAAAATGTTGAATCCTAAAAGATAACTTAAAGCATATTCCACAATGCCTATTTTAAATCCTAGTACTCAAAATATTGAATTTCTCTATAAGAATCTCTTCTGAATTGATTCGTAGTATTTTTAATACTATCACATTCCTAAGTATGTCATATATGCCATTTTCTATATTAATATTTAAGTACATGATTAATTCATTAAAATATGACATGAAAAAGCTTACCTGATTCCCTTCTCTTTTATCTATTAGAAAATTCAGATTTTCACAGAATGAGAAGGCATGGGTGAATGGCAATCAGGACAGATTGAGAATATTCTCAAGTCAATGAAATAATGAGTCTATTAAAATTTTCATTAGTTTACAATTAGTTGTAATGCTCTCTTTGTGAATTCAATCAAATGAACAAAAATAAAATAGAATAAAAAAATGAAATATTGCAGTTAAGATGTAGTCAAGGATATTCTCTGTTGGAAATTAAACATTTATTGATATGTTAATATCTTTACATTAATCTTAATGAATACTAAGTAGCACAATGTAAGGTCCAACAATTTGATAAATTCAACAATTTGACTAAGTATAGAGTGAAGGGATTGAAAAGAGCTATATAGTTGAATGCTTAAGCTCTTTAAGGATAACAAGCAAAGCTGGTTGATTATGAATGGACTGCTGTGTCATGGAAAGAGAATTTTGGACAAAGAGTCAAGAAACCATGAACCTAGGAGGACCATTTTTGCAGCTAGGTGGTGGAGTAAATAAAGTGGCAAGTCTGTACTCAGAAAGACCTGAATTCAAATCTTGGTCTCAGACACAAGCTGTGTGATCATGGTCAAGCCACTTAACCTTGTTCGTCTCAGTTTCCTCATCTGTTGAGTGAGCTGGTGAAGAAAATGGCAAACCATTCCCATATCTCTGTCAACAAAACTCCAAATGAGGCTCACTTAGACACAAACAGGACTAAAACAAATGAACAAAAATAAAAAAATATAAATCCACTCATTATTTCTTTGAAATTATGAAATTGTTGGTCTTTAATACTATTGTAATATCATATATGCATGTTGAAATATTGTCATTTTTAATGCAGATGTTAATGTTAAAAAAATTAAAATTTTGTAATGAAGAGAATTGAGTACTAGAGCTAAAATAAGAAGACCTGCGTTGAAGCACTGGCTTTGCTGCCCAGGAGGTATCTCAAGTGGGCTAATCAATTTCCCTTTTCTGGATCTCTCTTTCCTCCCCTGTAAAATGAGGGAATATAACTACTACTACTAAATGATCTTAAATGGTTATCCTTACTCTAAAATTATCTAACAGTACTAATAATATCTAATATTATTAATAAATTATTAATAATAATAGCAAAATCAAGTTTAAGCCTACATACCAGAAATAGTGGGTTCTATATTTTCAATATTATTATTACTAACATCATACTGAATTTTTTAATATTTAAAAAAATGTAAGGTTGTAAAAGTGCCCTACTGGGGAAGAGGAAGACAGCTAGGAAGTTTAAACATATGATCTTATCTGCCTGAATGCTGAAATCCACAGAAAGCACTCAGTACTATCTATGTACTTACATATCAAAATTTACCTAGTTGTCCCTAAATTTGGTAGATAAACATCCATGTAATTTATACATTGATATTAATTTTCTTAAACATCTGTAGATATCACAAAGAAGTTTTTTCCATTAGTCTCTACAATGTGTCATCACAACCATGTAGTCTTGTAGGAAGTCTGCCATGGTGAGGAAATTATTTTTAATATTTTTATTACTATTTAAATGGACAGTGTTTCTTTAAATAAATGTATAGTTTATATGTAATAAACAACAGTGAGAAGGATGATATAAGTATTGTAAAAGTGGAGATTTGAACCCTGGACTTCAATTCCCAGAAGTCCTTTGAAGTTCCCAGAATGCCCTATAATCTCCCCGTGTCCTCACCTGAGTGGGAGAACACAATGGGTATTTAAACTGACTGTACCTCCTACTTGACCCCTACTTCCTGTAGAGTAAGTGAAATTGAGTGGGCCCTTCAGCCCTCCTAGGCACGTGCTTTCTTATTTTGTATCTTCTTTATTTCTTAATTTTAATAAACCTCATAAAATATAATACTTTTTAGCAGAGAAAGTAATTTTAACTGCTACAGTATGTTCTTGCTAAAGCCACAGGGTGATACTGAATCTGCTGAGAACACTTGAGCAGGATATTATGAACTTGAAAACAGTCCCCATACAACGGGAATGATGCATTCTCATTCTTTTCTGACCATCTGAAATAAATCTCCATATTAGAAGAAAGGAGGTGTGATTGAAAATCAAGGCCCTGTTCCCTAAGGAGAAAGGAAAGAATTTTGTAAGTAACAAAGTGGGCAAAATGGAAAGACTGGAAATTTTCCCTTTTCTTTCAACTTCCAAAAGCCTTGAGTTCTTCTCTAGGAAGAAGAGACCAGAGAGAGGGAAGAGGAAAAGTTTAACATTTAATTCTTATTAAGCACATTTGCATATTTGTGACTTCCTTTGGTAGAAGGGAAGGGAATAGGCATTTAATAGCACCTACTATGTGTCAGGCACTGTGCTAAGAACTTTACAAATACAACCTCCTTTGATGTTCCCAACAACCCCGAGAAATAGATGCTGTTATTATCCACATTTTATAGTTGAGGAACCAGAGGGAAAACAGAGGTTTATGTGACTTGCCCAAAGTCGCACAGCTGGTATTTGTGACTACATTGGAATTGGGGTCTTCCTGAGTCCAGGCTCAGGGCTATAATCATTTTGCCACTACACTGCCATATAATATGTATGGAAGTAACCATATTCACTTCAAATATACAATGATTTTAAGTTTTAAAAAGAATACAGACTTTAAATTTAACTTTCATTTCAGTGGATTACAGTGGACAGATCCAGCCTCAGAGAAGACCTGGCTTTATGTCTGCCTCTTGACAAAAACCAGGCAAGCTGTGTGATCCTGAGCAAGCAGCTTAACCTTGCACTGCCCCGAAAGCCCTGAATTTAAGACTGTCATAGATTTTCATTGGAAAAGGGAGTTTCCTCTTTAGGAGTTTTGGTTTGAAGTCCAATAAATACAAACAAACAAACAAATCTTTGTCTTAAAACCACAGCACATTTTAAAGAAATGATGAAGTAGCAATACACAAAATGAGGTTTGGGAAATAATATAAGTCAAATGATGGGGCATAAGAATTTGTGATTTGGGGCCACAGTGCAACTAAGACAAGTATTTGAAAGAAGGAAGAGGGAGGAAAAGGCTAGAGGTAAACAAAAACAATGGAACTAGTGGCATCATTCTTTTAAAAACAATAATAAATAACCCTATCTTTATTTTGCAGGCTTTAAAAAGAACATTGTTTCAAAATGGTAACCCTAAAAAACTAGTTTTGGGGATCCCTGCCCCCACAAGTCTCAATTCATTTATGAGGTCAAAATTAGTTCCTTAACAGTATGGTATTTTAATTTCTAATATGTTAAATGTGAATAGGTATAACCCTCATAAGCAAAAGCTCTAATGGATCAAGGGAAGGTCTTCAATAATTTCTAAGAGAGGAAAGGGGTCCTGAGACTGAAAAAATTGAGAAGCACTGTTTTAAAGAGGAAAAGAAATACCCCAGGCTATATTCTATTCTGAGAGTGGTACTGATCAACTTTTTGTGCAATGTTTGCTTCTTTTAAATCTCAACTATATTACCTTCCCTTTTGTAAGAAGGCTTCCCCAAAACCCTTTTGATTCCAGTGTCTTCCCTCCATTAGTTAGTTCCTATTTATCCTAAATATATAACTCGCTTTGTTTATAATTGTCTGTATACTGTGTCTACCATTAGACTGTGAACTTCTTGAAGGTGAAGACTGTCTTTTGACCCCTTTTTATATTCCAAACACTTAGAAAAGTGTCAAGCACACAGTAGGCACTTAGTAAATATTTATTGAGTGTTTGAATTTTGACTGCTTAGCATTGACTCATGTTAAGCTTATAGTACACTAAAACACGAAGATCTTTTTTCAGATGCACTGCTTTTATGTTGTCTTTGAGAAGTTGAAGTTTAGATTACTTTGTATTTATCCCTATTAGATTTTTTTATTGTATTCAGTTCAGCATACCAACTTGCCAAGATCATTTTGATTCCAAACTTATCCAGCATGATGGTAACTCCTCCCAGTAATATGTCCTGAGCAAATGTGTGCCATCTATGCCTTTATCCAAATCATTTAAGAATGTTAAATAACACATGCAGACTTTTGATGTAATTCATTAGAGCACTCCCTCAAAGTAGACATCAGTCATTAATATTCTATCTAATCCTTATAACATTATCTAGTCTACATTTATCTTTTTTTAAAGTAATATGAGCAACTTTGTCAAATATTTTGCTAAAATTGAGGTCAACTATTCTTAAAGTATCTACCAATCTAGAAACCTGTTAAAAAGGCAAATGTTATCTAAAAAGTTAGATTCTTGAAGTCAGTCTGACTCTATGTGCCACCTTTTTTTCCTTTTCTTTTTTTGGGGGTATTTCATGATTCAAAATTTTAATGAGATATTTTAGAATTTTGCCAGGAATCTAAGTCAAAATCATTTGCCCACAATTTTCAGAATCCATGCTCTTCCCTTGGAAGTTTGGAAACTAGCATGGCACCCTTTTCCATTCTCCAAAGGCTTAGCAATCAAATCAGCCCATTCTCTTGGCAGCCAAGGATATAATTTACCTACTTCTTGAAACTATCATGACCAGATTATAGTTTTTATGTGACCTTCCTATTGCCCTCTGGCTTAAATCTCTATTAATAACTTTGGTTCTATCTTTTCCAGTTCAAAGTTTAGTGTTCTTGACAAACAGAAAAGATCAAAATAAGTATCTCTGCCTTCTCCCCCATGGTCATTATCAATAAACTGTTCACTTCTAAACTGTTATCTTATCCCTCCTTTGATCCTCTTTTCTCCAATATAGTTCAAGTACAATCTTTTGTGTTGTCCTTAACTTCCTTGCCAGACTAAGTTCATTATGAATTTTAGTTTTTTATGATATTATATCATCTACATTGCTTTTGTATTCATCCCCATTATTAATTCTTAATTATATATTTTTCTTCTAAATTTTAAAATTGTCCATGACTGTCTTGTTCATCTACCTTTGTTTTGTTAGACAGCCATCTCTCCTTTTACCCCACCCTGTCCCTACCTCCCATCTTCCCTCTTCATCAGAAGTATGTTACTTTGTGACTTCAGTATTTCAGTCTTGAGAGCTTTCCAGTCCTCCTGGGTTTATTTCTCCTGTAGAATCTTAGTCCATAGGATGTTCCCTATACTTTTTTTGAACTCTTTAAAATTTGTTCTACTAAAATCCAGGGTGTACATCAACCTATACTCTGATTCTCTGTCTTCACCACAAATTATAAGGAGTATTCACTTCTTCACATGGTTTTAATAACTCTTGGGAGCTTTTATTCCCAGTTCAATCAGAAGCTATCTTTTATTTAATAAAAATAATTTATGAAAACAGGAATACCTTAAGTTTTAGGCCTAACTAGAAAAGGGGAAAAAAACAATAGCAGGACAAAACTGTACTTATCTGTTTGGGATTACATAAACATTTCACTTAATATAAAGAAATGGGAATGTGATTAGATAGGGAGAAGAATGCTAGGTTTGTAGGAAATTCAAATAAAAGGAAATTAAAATATTGTATGTTATATTTGAATATTAATAATAAAATAGGTTGTAATCACCAAGTATACAATTTCAAAACCATCTCATCCTGATAACAATGTTACATTAAAACCTTAGTTTTAAGTTGGGAATTACCTTAGATGGTACTTCTAATGGAATAAAGGGCCTATAAAAGTAATATAAGGTTGAATAAGTAGTGGACCACTTACTGTAGGGATTATCTACTTTTTGAGACTATTGATAGGATGAAATGATCTTGAATATTCAAGAAGATAGTATTCAGACAAATGCAGTATATTCCTTTCTTTGCAGTGCACAATAGACACTAACTTTTTGAAATATGTTGGTGTAAAAAAAATAATAGATTCAAGAATGGTTTCACTGAATTATAGGATAGCTTAAAATCTGGACCAGTCATTGCATTGATAGAGAGGATTCCCCAATGTGGATCTTCTACTACCAAAGCAGGCCAACAAGTGTAATACATAGTCTAGAGAATTGCCTAAAAATGAAGAGGTTAAAGGGTTTTGTCCATGGGAATAGAATTTGTATGTGCCAGAGGCAAAAACTTCAAACCAGGTCTTCCTTACTGAAGCCAGATTCCTTTCCATTACATTAAGCCTCCCCTTTTTCAAGGATTATGATAGCATCCTGATCCACCACCACTTTTGTCTTGCCACCGAACTTCAATGACTACACAAGAGTGAAAGTGAAGCTGATGATTTTGTGCAACTGTCTCCCTTGAATCCAATTCACAAGGAGATCAAAACATCATTCTGTGATGTCATTCTTTGAAAACAAAGGGAAACAACGATATGAGCCATTACAGTTTTCACAATAACTCCATGAGGCTGATGGGACATTATTTTAGGCAAGGAATCACATTTGTGGAAATTGTGATCCCAATAAAAACTGTCGCAGCATTGAATAGAATCCAGCTCTTATTTCTATTTCTATCCCTGATCAGAAGTCCATAAATGACATTACAAGACCTCCCACTAATAAGCTATAAAGAGATAGTTAAAAGGACCCATTTTCTAATTTGTGCAAAGAATATGGAAAACAGCTAGCTTGCTCTGAACATATCGACTAAACAGTCAATGAATGACAGAACAAAGAAGTTTCCAGTCTAGAACTTTGAAGTTATGACTATATAGCTCAAGTCTTTCTCCGTGTTTACCTTGGGTATTTTCTGCACAGTTCCTCTGAAATTCAACAGCTCTGGAAAAAAATCTTTTGGTGTCATTGATTTACTACATTCTGACCTTTAGCTCTCCATAAAGGAGTCAGGGTAATTATATAAGGGCAAATATTTTATAAACACATGAGATACTTAGTCTATGTATATTGTGCATGAAAATGACAATGCTTATTATTGTAGGACTAACATATAATATATATACATATATATGGTTTTATATATAGTATAGAAAATTTGGAATTCGAAAGTAATTGAATACTGAGACACTAGGAAAAATGTAGGGGATATGAAACAAAAGACAATATGCTAAAAAGAAAGAATTGGAAACGAGACTAACACTGAGAAGAATTCACCACAACATGAATGTATACATATTCTGACTGGAGCTAACTTGGGAAGAATAGGTTATATCTGATTGCAAATAATGAAATGTAATGAGTTGAGGATTGTAGTGCTATCAGGAAAACTAGCTCCAAACAAAAGGGGATGCATTCAAAATACAGATTATAAAGCCAGCAATGACCAACCATGATTTTAAAGGAATGATGATGATGAAGTATGTTACCCACCTCCTAAGAATGAGTTGATGTACTCAAGGTACAGAATGGGGGCATATTTTTGTACAAAAACACTGTAGGAATTTCTTTAGCTTGACTATGTATATCTGTTTAAAAAAGATTTGATATGATTTTTTTTGTTGTTGTTTTTAATGTTGAGAAGTTAGGGTTCGGTTTTCCTCCAAAAGAAAGTTCCTCAAAAAAACTATTCAACTAGTCATAAAGAAGAAAGATATGTGCCTATGTTCTCTGCTTCATCTTTTTTTTTCTTGTTCCCTCTTTTTCCTTTCTTTTTACCATGGGAAGAGATTGTAAACCAAGGATGGCTTTTTAGGCTGTGAAGTACCTGAACTGGAGAGTTTGAAGTGAAGTGGATGAAAGATGAACTTGCTGTTTTTAAAATTAATCCTGAAAGTTTAATTTAGGCATCAGAAAAGTTAGGACCATGATTTTCAGGAACACACAGGGTATAATGGTCAAAAACCCTAAGCAAAGCTGCAAAGGAGATAAAATTTGTTTTAGCCACCCTACCATTTCCCCTTGAATTTCCTGTCAATTACTGCCTTGAACTTTTCTCATCGAACACCCAATGATTGCTCATAAGCATCTTAGAGTTATAGGTCTATTGCCAGATCAGCAATGAACTTATTATCTAATTAATGAACTTCTTAGTTAGATGGGAATAAGGCTTAGCATCAAAGCACAATATGTATTTCAAAAGAGAACGTCATCCCAAATATAACTTTAATAGATGGAATGGGAAGGGGTGAAGTTTTTGATATGTGGACTCTTGTGCTTACAAGAGGCACAATTATTTCAACCATAGTCTGATCTGTTTCCTGCTTTGTCAGAAACTTTCATACTATCATAAACCCACCTGTAAGCAGTCCAGAAGCCAGTAATAATAGTCATCTTGATTAGAAATATTTGAAACAATGAAACATGAATCCTCCTTGCCAATAGTTTTCAGTTTTCATTTTTCTATGTCATTTTTCAGATGATTTCAGCCTTCAAAAATATATAAAACCCAAGTGTTTAGAGAGCTCATGATATTCCTTCAAAACATTTATGGAAAGCTTATACTGTGGACCAAGCATTCTGCATCTACTTTGACAGAGACTTGAATCTTCAAAAGAACTTTTCAAAAGGAAATCTGTCTTTACAATAGCATAGGGGAACGAAAGGGAGGGAAAGCTAGTTTTCTCAACACAGAATTTCAGTCACACACAAAGAATCAAACCAGGTAAGGCCTCCACAAGCCTCTTTATTTCTCCTCAAGCAAACACTTTCCCTGTGATTGTCAAGGTCAGGGAAAGAACAGTGCTTAGGGAACCACACTAATTTTGATCCCTGAGGGCAAAGGCTATTGATGGATATTAAAGAAGAGTTAAGAAGACCAAAGATCAAAACTAAACAACTAAATTACATGAGAAGAACTCTTTTCTCTGAGACTTTTGATACTGCTTCCTCAACTATAAATTGACAGATAACCAATGATCTTTACTTACCCCTTGGATGTGTAAGGAACTTAGAACATTATAATCCACTATTTAAATGTAAGATGCTATAATTAATTAAAGTTTTATCAAACTCTAGAGCTGCCAGGCCCAAGATCTTTTAAGGACCTAGAGAAGACATGAGAAAGAAACAATATTGTGTTTTGTTTTTTTCCCTCACCATCTGCTTTCTCATTATTTCAGTAGGGAGAAAGTTCGGAGGAAATGCTAAACATTGGGGGAAATCCCCCCAAATCTTTTAGTTTGTAAAATAAGCCAAGTTTCTTCAAAAGTAGTCCTTCCTCTCTCCATTAACCCACACCCACACCTTCCTCATCTCCCCACTCTCATACACACTTTATCCTATTGTTTTATTTGAAATCTGGAATTATAAAACTGAAAAGGACTTCAAGAGATTATTTAAAGCAATTTTTTGCTTTAGTCTATTTTTATGAAAAACACTGCATAAACTTAAGGATTTTTCAAGTGGGGAATCTCACAAGGGAATTTTCATGGGGTATTTCATAAAAGATTTTAAACTTGAGGTATTTTTGTAAGATTGCTGAAATTTTTTGTTTCTGAATCCAATTCCTTTATTTTTGAACATCTCCAAATTGTACTGTCATCATTAAGAAGCAGTAATCTGTTTCCAAGAACAATGAGCTACCAGAAAATGAAAGCACTTTTCTATGTTATATGAATGGTTTCATGATTTTTAAAAAGTTTCCCTGTTTTAAAAAAAAATTGAAATCCTTCATATATACATACCATTCTCCTAGAATGGTTCTATCTAAACCATTTTGTAAAAGAATAAATTTCCACAAACCCTTGGAACATGAAGTATTCTTCACTTTTGTCATAGCCTCACATTTTATTCATGAGGAAACTGAGGCCCATAGCAAATAAGTGACTTGTTTAAAATAATAGAGTTACTTAGAGGCAGAGGTCTTCAAACTCCAAATCCATTATTATCTCCATAACACTGTGTGTTAAAATAAATTACTCAAAGTTCCAGTAATTTAATTCCCAAGCACATTGATGTTCTTTTATAGGAATACCTAAAGTCCTCAAAATTGAAATTCAAGCCCTTTTCTTGGTTTTCTGGTCCCCTGTGTAGTTAGAAAACAACTTTTTTATTAATTTTAAAATAGTTGTCAAATTGTTTTGTGATCTTCTCTTGTACTGATTAATTTTTTAACTTTTCCTCATAAATTATGTCTCAGCACTATGGTCATTCTTCCTGTTACGTCTTTGCTTCCTTGTCAGAACTCCCTATGATTCCTCCACATTCTTTATAAATAATTATAGTACACAACTGAACAAATTTAGTCCAGCTAGTTAGAATACCATGCTAATGAAGTTCTGGTCATGGGTTTGATTTCTATGGGGCTTCACTCTGCTCCAGCATCATTTACTGCTCCTGCCAATCATTTGTCAGCAAAAAGGGTACCATTTGTTGATCACTAAGGAGACTGGCTGAAATCATTTTGATATATCAATGGAATTTAGCTCCATTTCTAGAAAAATAATTCCTGGTGCATTTTCTATTGGTGGTGGATTATTTCACATTTGGATCTAAAGTGTAACATACATACTCACCTTCACATAATCATATGGATTACCTTATGGAACTGAGGTGATAAAAGTATTGTGTAACCCAAAAGGTGATAGAGAACTATCAACTTTATCATAGAAGAATGATATGAAAATGTCTATTTTATGCCTGTTTGAATAAATGACAGAATCTTCCTTTTAAATAATAGTCCTACATGGATGAAGCACATTCAGCAAACTGCTGGTACACTACAAGTCCTAAGGCTTGTTTTTGTTTTTATATGACATATTTGGGCATAATCAAGTTATTATGTTGAGCTGCTTATGAAATCAGTATGTTCTCTATACAATATTAATTACTAATAATCTTCAGCATTTCACCAAGGGCCAAATCCTTAAGAATAACACTGATGTTTCTGCTAATAATACCAGTAACTACTGTTTGACTTTCTTTTTCCAAAACTGCCCCAGAGATATTGCACATTTGTCTGTCCCTTACTAATTGTAGGATACTGGGCAAATCTCTAATATACTCAGGTATTGTTATTCTTGTCTATAATATGAGGTACATTAAATGAAGGTCTTTCCAGGTCTGGCAATGAGTCTGTGTCTAATAATACCATAATCTGGATTGCATTTTCTCAATTGTCTGGGGGATTATATATATATATATATATATATATATATATATATATATATATATGTGTGTGTGTGTGTGTGTGTGTGTGTGTGTGTGTGTGTGTGTGTGTGTGTGTGTGTGTGTGTGTGTATAATGGAATTATAGGCTACATTTTTGTCCTGCTCAATTTTTCTCTACCACCAAGGAAATATGCATTTGCACAAACTGAGTAACTAAGTTCTCTTTACTTTTTCTACATTTTTCTCTTTTCCAATAGCACAAACAAAACATACCCTGATATATCTAGGAAAGAAACTACAACTAAGTATGCCATTTGATCATTGAGTTAGGTAAAGAGAGAAGGAAAACAGGCACTTTGTAAAAAGGGTTTCCATTCTATCTCTCACTCACTCCTGAACAAATTCTCGAGGATTTGTATTAAAAAAAAAAAGCATTGTAGTATAATGTACCTTTCAGTGGTTGCTGGACTCAGAGGAGGCCAGCACATAAAAATTTATATTTTGTTTTTTCTCACAAGCTGATTCCATTCACTCTTCTAATGTTGACTTCAATATTTGTTTATTGATGCTATTATGACCATAAGGTCACACAATAAAGATTTCAAAGATCAACTTCAATAAGATTTATAAAAAGCAAATATTTGAATAATAAAATAATATTATAGTAGTAATTTATGAATACTGTTAAAAAGCATATATTAAAAATCTTAGATTTTAAAGGTTTCTGGAAAGACTCCCAACTGAAGAGCATTAATCTTTCCCATATAACCATATGGAAACACTTTTTAAAAACTACAACTTTTGGCTTTGGACAATGTTTCAAAGTTTAAGGAGGGAAATGTTTACTTAATTGGCCAGAGAAGAGGAGACTCTTAGTTCATAAGTGGATGTATACAATTTTTAGGTTCAAATGTGGCCAGAGAATTTCTAAATATCTTCCTAAAAACATGTGTAGTGAACATGCATAGGGGAAAGGGAAGGAAGCTAATGATTTTTCCAGTTTACTTTTATAGCATAGCTCATACAGTAAGAATCAGGTGTACTTGCCTTCTCTTGATCTTGTTTACAAAATGCCAAATAAAAAATGGGGTTTCTATTTTTATTGAATAGACTATTTAAAAAATGAATTGATCAACTATTCATACATCACATAGAAATCTTTGTATGAATCTGCCCCACAAAGGCAACAAAGGTTGTTTTGGTTATCATAGAGGCACAGTTATAATATTGGTATCTAAATATATTTGTCTTTAAGTTATTTTACAAGTTTATTTGTTATTACAATTATAGTCTTTCTTTTGATGATAATAACAAAAAATCTTGAAAATAAAACAAAACAATAAATGGAACAAGTAGTGATTGGCTGACACCCCACGGCCAAGTGCAGGCTCCACCAGGTTTCAGAGTAGCAAGGTCATCACAGTATGGTACAAATAGAGCATCATTTTAGAGTGGAATTCAGCCAAACACCGTAATGTATGGATGTGGATGAATCTGAAAAAAGGAAAATAAGATTTATGCAGGTAGAATATGTTGAAAACATGCTTTTTCTAATTTAAATGTGCCAAATGGAATATTCTGGCTGAGATATCATCAGGCTAAGAATTTTTCATTTGCAAATTATGTGTTTATAAATAATAAATGTATGCCAAAAAAAGTTAACTGTTAGACAGATACTATTTGGAAGCTTTAACAAGTTTTTGTGTTTGTATACAGCCCTAGAGTTCAATACAAACATCACTAAATTCCTGAAAATAAACCTTTACTTTGCTTTTAATACATTAATTCACCAGAAGTGATAATTACGATTAGTTCTAGTGGTTTCAGCTCAATTCTTCTTGGAATGTGTCTTCTCCGACAACACATGCTAAATAAAGCTTCGTGTAATGTAGCACAACACAAAGTCTTAAAAAAAAAGCTTTAAGAAATAGCTTCCCACAAAAGTATATGGGGAAGGTTAGCTTATTTAATAGGGATTAAAGTCAATAAAAAGAGAATAACTGTTTATGTTTTCCTGGATCATTTTTACCCAGCTTAAAGATAAACATAGTAAATTCAGAAGTAACAAAAATATGTACAATTACCAAGCTTTATTTCATAAATAAATAAAACATTTGCTTTATCCTGAAGAGTTCTAAATCCCAATGCAAGGAATCAAGTCAATGTTTTTAGTAAGGAATTGAATTTGAGTAGAAATTTCACAATATGTCACTTTAATAATTCATATGTTACTAATATCTATATTTAGCATTTAACTTCCTAGCATTAACTGAAAATCTTCAGGCAGTCATAATTGTACAATGAATCTCAATAAAATATTAAGTGTATGGATAGTCTTTAAAATTTTTGTTAGAAAATCACATAAGAGAAACTTGAATTATTTCTCAGTGAGATCATTTATAAGATTATAAAGTTAAGAAAAGTTTAAATGAGCTGAGATACCAAAATGTATAAGCAACACAAATATGCATATACTATATTATAACTGAAGAGAGATCAAAGATCAGGCAGACCATTACTGTTCAATGTTAAAGACAGGGATGATTAATTAATCTGAAATTGTATGCTCTCTCTCTTTTTTTTATAAAGAAAATAACTCCTGAGTGTTGCTCTATGTGGAATAATGAAGGACCAAAGACATAGTTACTCTATTAAAATATATCTACTAAAATATATATGTATACTAAAAAAGAGAAATTACATTATTTTCCATTGATAAGAGTAGGTAACTCTCAGAAATTAAAGAAAGGTTTTTATTCTATACAATACTATAGTACAATTTCCAGCATTCTATATACATGTTAGAATAACCTATATATCAATAGATATGTGCATTTATGTGAATACAAGATACAGATTTATAGGATTCTATGAGAATTTATTTTCTATAAGTTGTATGTTTTGGTGGTAAGAGCATTGCATTGAGAGTTAATGGGCTCTATCAGTGGGTTACTTGACCTTGAGCATAACACAGTTTCTATGGGGCTTGGTTGCCTCATCTGTAAAGGATGGGTATTATACAAGATGAGCTCCAGCTCTTCTTGTAGTTATAAAACACTATCATATTCATGCTTCTAGATATCAAAATTATACCGATGATTATTTTATTTATTAATTAGATTTACTAATTGTTTAATAAGGCAGTAATTTGCCATATTTTCAATCTATTCATTTTTCAACTAAGAATGTTTAACAGTTTATCTTCCAGAAAGATACATCAATTTTGTACATATAGGCATGCATATATACCTATGTACATTTATGTAACTGATCTAATTCATAATGTAAATTTTCCTTAAAGTTAAAATGATGAAATGTGCTCTTTCTTATCAGGTTCATAATTTGGTAAAAATAGGAATCCACTTCATTTTTGAACCATTATCCAAACCCTTCCACCTGCCATATAAATTAATCAGGCATGAAAAGTGGTTTTCAGATATTTTAGCCCAAATTGTTTCACCTCATTATAGATGGAATCCATGTATGACCTTTTTATATCCTTAGATACTTACAGGTTATTTTATTCAGTAGATAAGATTTGACTGGCAATGGCTTCAATTTTTTTAGGTATCAGTTTTTGGCATATTATCTCACATCTAATGTCAGAAAAATCTAACCCTATGAATTTCAATTATATTTTTAATTGGGTTAATAGTAATAACCAACAAGAAACATGCTGGAGGATTCACATTTTTCAAAAGTTAAACTGCAGAATTGGGGTGACCCCTATACTTAAACATGAATGCTGCAGTCAAACTCAAATTATGTCATGGGCAAAAAAAGTACAGTTAGTATCAGAGACTGTTTACATTAAGCTCCGTAGCATAGCAGCAAATGATCCACTTGCTCCTATAATTTTAGTTATCATTTAATGTTTCAACTTTTTTTAATTTAGTACTCTACACAGAATATATTGAGAATCATTTGATTAAGTGAAGCTCACATTATATAGGCAACTTAAGTCAATTATTCAAAGTAAAATTGATAGAAAAAGTTAGTCTAATACTTTGGGGAGTTAGGTATTTCAGGATCAGTTTACCAGTTGATTTTTAAAATTGGTATTTAATTCAGTGTACCATCCGTATTCTTACTCAAATAATAAGTGGTAAGAACCCCATAAGCACACTAGGTAGGATACATTTTACTTGCAAAATCAAATCGGTTTTCCAAATACCTCAGAGGAAATGCAAATAGATTAAGAGGAAAACAAAAAATAAATAAATAAACATTACAGGTAAATATTAAATAGGCCTATGTGTTCCCATTTGATCTTATGCACAGTGACCTTCCTTTTTAGGAATCTAAAATCATAGGATAGTGCGGTTGTTTTACAATTTTAAAGACTTAAAGACAATTCATTTAAAGTTCTGGTCCAAAAGCAAAACATCCTAACAACTACCAAGACCACAATTCTATAAAGTACACAGTGTGTGAAGTGGAAAGGTGGACACTTACTTGAATGGGCAGTAAAATCCTGCATTGCCCTCAATTATCTGTGTAATTTAGATTAAGGACTGGGACATTTACCTGAATTACCCAGATAATGGTACTGTGAAGATTTGGGCTAAATAGCCAGTTGTTGTTGTTTTATTTAAAGAGTCAGTTTCTGAACTGACTCACAGAACCTTTCCACTCCACATATCAGTGTAAAAATAGATCTCAGCCAGAAAAACTGTTGAAGTTGTTTGAATTTCTTAGCATCTGTAAAAAAAAGCAAAAAGTGGAATACTCCATAGCCCCACCACATAGCTATCTCACCTAATCACGAAACTATAAATAAAAACTTCTATTCACTTTTTGTTAGGATTTCATGCTTTTAAAAAAGTGTCTTTTTTAATTACCTGAAGACAAGAAACTGTCGAAAGAAAGCAGCCAATTCTGTTCATGCAACTAATACAAAGTTATTCACCAAAGGTCACAGATTAGATGAAATTCTAGAATCTGAATTTGTCCATATTGAAAATAATTAAGACAGCAAAGTTTTAACATAAATTCTGAATGAATGTCAGAAATGGATGAAAGTTATAAGTATTTTTTTCTGTGATTTTAATCAAAGAAAATAAATTTCAGTAGTTCGAAAAAGCTTAGCATAATAACCTTAGTTCTAAAAATATAAAATTCAACAAACATTTCTCAAGAGACTATGTTAGATGTTGAAAAGGTGACAAAGATGAAAATGATCTAAATACTGTATAAATCAGAACCAAGACCAGAAAGGGGAAGTATGTACATTATGATGGCTGTTTACCAGATGAGGTCTCCTAAACAGAGTCCACATCTCTTCACAAGAATATCATAGATATGAGGTATCAGTTACTAATGACAATGATGGGGATTGATACCTCTTCCATTCATGATCCTTGAGGGTATCTATTTACTTGATTTTAAAATTTTGCACATATTTAAAATCTCTCATGATATTCTAGTTTTCTTCAGATCCTATTGGCAACCTGCATGATACATTTCATTTGCATCATGGTTTTCCCTGTTTGGTGTCTTTGCCCAGTTAAGATACTAACACCAACATTATTTTATTTATAAGTATATCAATTTGCCTTTTAAATGGGATGCCAAAAGTCCTGATATCAGCTGCTTTAAAATATGCCAGAATATAGAAGTAACCCTATTTGAGAAGCCAAATGCCTCTCAACTAGACTGGAATATATGAGCAGTTTTCATGAGATGTATATAAACCTGGCACTATCTCTATGCCCTCTCATAAGCATAAAATCACACAATTGTGAGTACAAATGCCATTCAGGAACAACATTACCAGTACTGACAAAGCTGCAATGCATTAGGAGCCAATCTAGGGAAAGTTCTTTTTGCCAGGCTGTTATTTCACTTTTTTTTCACTGTTGTTGTTCCCATTTTCTAGGGAAATATTTGATGTCATGCATTTATATACATGTTTTTACCAGTGGTCTCTAAATTCTTCAAGAACATGACAGTATTTATTTTGACTGGAGTACTGCTTAGCTGCAATTCTGATAAAGTTATTGAAAAAAATTATAAGCCAAGTCTGCCTTTCACAAACAACAACAACAACAACAACAACAACACTTGAAACAAAAAATTTAAACAATTGATAGAGGTTGTGAGCACTTGCCACAAACTTGCCTTTACATTAAACTTCAAGACTAAAAGAATAAGCCAACAAGTCTAATGACACTAATTTAGACACTTAAGAAAAATCAAGTATACTTTTATGGTTGCATTCAAAGTTGTTTCCCTGGGTTTTTTGACTGACTCATTGAAAGGCATAATGATTTTGTTTTCTTCTCCAATGAGACCCCGCAAAGTGCTACATGTACAAAATATTTTCTAGTAAGACAATGTTAATAATTTAGCAAGCAAAACTTAATCAATATCCCTTTTGCACAGTACCTTTAGAAGTCTATGACAATATAAAAACATATTTTTTTTAGTCTAGCAACCTCTATGGCCAGCATCTTTTAACACCAACCATTTTTTAAAAAGAATTTATAATTAAGCTTTGAATGTACAGTTTGAGATTAATTATCTTACTAAGAGGGACTTAGTTTATTATTAACACAGGTTGCTACAGTACTAGGGTAATAATTCCCTGAAAAGGTGTAGGTATTACATCTTTGTAATAAATGTTATTTCAATATTATATTTTTGAGCAGAGGCAGTGCTGGCATAGCTTAATTGCATATTTATGGAAGTTTGCATGGATTTTGTCCTGTTTCTACATTTCACCAAGAAAAAAACTAAGTCAAATATTCTACTTGTACTCTCAATATGTATACCAAAAAAAGCACTTGAAAATGGGGCATCAATCACAAAAGTGTCTGATTCAATTGAAATAACAAATGGTTCCTGCAACCCAACATACTTTTAATCTTTCAATATTTAATATGGAGAATGCAAACACGGGTTGCATATTATAAAAGTTTAATTCTTTCAGTTACTAAAGCATTTTTAAATCATCCTGTACCATATTTGCATACTAATAAATGGCAAAGAAAGCATTTTTGTCAAAGTAGTCAGAATTTCAATGTCCCAGACTTGGCACTGCATTTGGATGAATCAGCATCCACTTATCTATGAAATTTTACATAATGTGTAACTCAGTTTAAACTTTTAGAGTGTCCAATTTGCAGAGATACCAGGAGAACATTTTAAAATGTTCATAAGAAGAGGCAGCTTTCCACCAAAGACTAAAAACAAACAAGGTTCCCATGCCAGTACACCCAATGGGGTTGGTGTGATCAAGTTGGATAAAAAAACAAAACTGTCATTTGTAAAAGGATGGGGGGGGGGGAGGATATGGCTTGTTTTCACTATAGCTTGATCAAGTTTATGTGTAACTTTCAAAACAATCTCTTAGAGATACAAACTGTGTTGATGCTCTGCTCTTAATGAATAATGGTATAATTAAGCCCAAGTTCCTTTTAGCAAGCAAAAAAAAAATTTTTTTAACTAACTGAGCAAGCAAGAAGATGCATAATCTCAAAATTAGCACCCCTCAATGGCTATATGGATATATCAACTTATACTTTGGCTATATCTTACCTGTTTGCTGTACTTGTTATTGGTTTGACAGCTATACTCAGAACAATGATCTGATCCGATTGAAATGTTGTCTCCTGCTCCCACAAAAGTGTTAGCTGGTGGTAGATCTTGTACGGCCTGGTGTTTTTTTCCAGCAGTTGGTGACTGGGGATGAAGTTGGACAGTAGGCAGTGGAGAACTGGATTTGTAATGCCTTGCAAGGTCAGGACTGCCTGGACCTCCATTGACTGACCTGTAACGTCCCATGCTGGGGCTATCTGAGAGCTTTTCATTGACACTGTCATACCTCTGTCCATTTGGTTTAGAAGCCTCTACTGTTACAATGCTGCTGTAGAGAGGTTGCTTTGATTTTTTATTTTTCTTGTCCTTTTTAGGCTTTTTAGACTTGTCATGCTGCTGGGGTGTAAAAAAGTCCTCATGATCCTTTTTACCTGCCTCATATCCATTTTTATTTTTGGACCTGCAGTACCTTGCCATTACTACGATCAAGATGATCAGGATGACAGTCATGATCCCAGCAACAACCCCTATTACAATACTCAGTCTCTGTTTGCTAATTTCATAGCTAGGGTCACCAGCAATATCTTGAGTTAATGGAGTGTGCAAACTTCGGGTTATTTGGGAGTCAATCACTGTAGCATTTGAAACACTTTCATTGACAAAGACATGCACCAAAGTGGTGGTGGATTGTGAAGGCTGCCCACTGTCATTGACTTGGACCACTAACCGGTGTAAGCCATAATGTTTCTGGGCCAGCTTCCCCACCAAGGACACAACCCCACTAGTGGCATCAATTTCAAACAACTTAAAGGGATTTCCTCCCACAATACTATAGTTAAGGTCGGCATTTACACCAGTGTCACTGTCAGTTGCCAGTACAGTGGCCACCACTGTTCTTACATTACTCGAAGGTGGCAATAAAGTGTAGGAGATGTTGCTGGGATAGGTAACTGTGGGAGCATTGTCATTTTCATCCATCACAAAAAGAGATACGGTAGCTGTGGCCGACCTTGGGGGATCTCCTCCATCTACTGCCTTTACTTTGAAAGTGTAAGAAGTCTGAAGTTCCCGATCAAAAGCAGTAGTAGAGTAAATTGTTCCTGTGTCATTTTCAATGGAAAAAATGCTACTGTCCTCTTCTATGTACAAGCTCATTTCTGCATTTCGCCCTTTGTCTGCATCCATTACAGTGACCATCCCTACTGGGCTATTGGGCTGCAAATTTTCTTTCACGTAAAAGGTAAAAACATCCTGCATAAACTTGGGGTCATTGTCATTCTTGTCAGCTACCTGCACTATCACCGTGGTGCTGCCTTGGAGGATTGGAATGCCTTTGTCTTTGGCAGTTACTTTAAACTCGTATCTATCATTCTGCTCCCGGTCCAGCACAGTATTGACTAGGATATCCCCAGAGTCCGGATCAATGGCAAAGATCCCCACCACCGCCGAGTCCAGGGAGTATGCGATCTCTGCATTCTTCCCACTGTCTGCATCTGTGGCCACCACTGTGGCTACCCTCTCCCCAGGAATGTTGTTCTCCGGGAAATAGACCTCCACCACTGACTGGTCAAAAACTGGGGGGTTGTCATTGGTATCTCCGACCTTCACCACTAAGGAATTGTTACTGGAAAGACTCGGACTCCCTGAGTCCACCGCCACTATAACAACGTTATATTCCCGGGTGCTCTCGTAGTCCAGGGGGGCTGAAGTGTGTAGGAAGTACTTTTTCTTGTTTTGGTCACCCTCTGTGTCGCTGGCCGGCTTAAGCTGGAAGGGCACATCCCCCACCACGGTGCAAGTGACCACTCCGTTCTCCCCTTGGTCTCGATCTGAGACCTGCACCAGGGCTATGGGGGTGTCTACCAAAACATCCTCCGCTACATTGGCCACCCCATCCTTAAGCGGGATGCGTCCGATTTTTCGTATCTCAATGGACGGCACGTTGTCGTTCTCGTCTTTGATATTGAGCACCACAGTAGCCTTGTCTGTCTTCGGGGGTTGCCCCCGATCTCGGGCCATAACTGTGAAGCGTAGCTGGTTCACCTCCTCGCGGTCAATGCGGTGCAGGACACTGAGCCAGCCCGTAGTTTCGTCCAGCCTGAGCAGCCGCCTCACGTTCTCAGTGGCGGCCCCAAAAACATACTCGATCTGACCATTCACCCCCACGTCCAGATCAGCAGCACGGAGCTGGAGTATTGGGGTGCCCGGAGTGCTATTCTCTGCCAGATCAGCCTCATACACACTCTTCTCGAAGCGCGGGCTGTTGTCATTCACGTCGGTGATCAGCACCCTTAGGATGGCTTGAGAGGAGCGCGGCGGGTCGCCACCGTCCCTCACCCTCAGGGTCAGTTCGTAGGAGTCCCTCTGTTCCCGGTCCAGCGCCCCCTTGACGATCAGCTGCGGCTGTTTCTCACCGTCCGGGGTGTCGGCCACCTGCAACTCGAACACAGTACTCCGGCCCCCGCTGCCAGAGGCGCTGCCCCCGCCGCCCTCGGACACCTCCAGCCGCCGCTTCGAGCTACCGGGACCGCTGCTGCCCCCACCGCCACCCCCGGGGTAGGGGGCGCTCTCGACCGCCCCTCCGCGACGGCTTTCTCCGCCGCCGCCGCCCCCACCGCCCCCGGGCTCCTGGAGCAGCTCGTAACGCTCGATACCATTGCGGCCAAAGTCTCGGTCGGTAGCAGTAGGGAGAAGGTAGAGAGTTCCCACCGGCCGGTTCTCCTCCACCGTGAGAGTGAGGACCGGAGATGGAAAGGTAGGGGTGTTGTCGTTAATGTCCAATACTATGACCCGGCCTTCGAAGAGGTCCACCCAGCTCTGAGAGGGGCCGATCACCGAGACCTCGAAGTCCAGGAAGCACTCGTTCTCGTCGAAGATCATCTGGCACTGGGGCAGCTTCTCTCGGTCGATGCGGCGCTCGCTAGTGCTCAGCTCCCCCGTGATGTTGTCGATCTTCAGGTACTCGGAGCCGGACTCCAGACTGAAAGTCACCTCTCCGGAGCCCGTCACGATGCCCAGGTCTGATGCCACGTTCCCGATACGGACATCCGCCGGTCCTTCCTCCGCCAACCGGTATCTCAGGAGCTGCTTGGCGGCGGCCAGGGTGACGGAGACCGGCAGGAGGAAACAGCAGAGGCACCAACAGCACCAGCCGCGCACCAAGCCCATAGTCCGCATTTTCAGCATCTTCTCCTGCTGCTGCTGCTACTGCTCCTTATAACAAAACACCCCTCTTTCGTCTTCCCCCCACCCCTGGTCCCCACCGCCTACCCTCCCCCTAATTCTCTCTCCTCTCCGGGAAAGAAAAGGAGAGAGGGAGGGGAGGGGGGGAAAGGAGCAACGTGTAGAGTCTGGTGGGTGATCAATTATAAATCCTTTTTTCTTCTTCTTTCGAAAGTTATCGTTTCATAATTCATGCAATGGATGATAATCACCCGGGGAGGGATGGCAGATTCCCCCTCCCCGCGTTTCAGTTGAAATACTTACAGTTCACGGGACAATGTGCTGCTGCCTTTCCCCCCCAAAAAAAAGATTCACCCTTGATAGATTGGGATGAATTTCCCTCTTCTTGCCTCTGGTCTTCTTTCTGATTTAACTGTAATCACTTTGGCAGTCTCGTAATAAAAGGAAGAGCACATACAGTGCGATTTTGCAGTCCCCCCCCAACCCCCCTCCCGGATCGCTGCTCTGCTACTCGAGTTTAGTACAATTCACGCTCTCGCTGAAGCCGCTTACTACAAAAAGCATTTGCTTTTTCTCCTTGTACACAGGAAAATGTTAATCGCTTCATTCAGAAGGGTCTGTGTCTTGCAATAAGCAAGTCTCAACTCCAAATCCTTTTGGCATTATGGGGAAAGGGAGAATTAGAAATCCCCAATCGTATCCGTGGCTGAACAGTTCATAGTAGACCACCTTGCATTACAGCACAGTCCACAGAAAATTCCCTCTGGTTAGAAGAAAAGCAGCCAAATCCATCTTCAGAGATCGTCTAAATATTCAATTCTTTCTCCGGGGAGGTTTGATTTTTTTTTCCTTAACAACTCTGCGCAAGGTCATTAGTCACAAAGCAACCATACAAAACTGCAGAAAGCCGTTTGCCCTGGATTTGCAAAGGCTGAAGAAATGCACACAGCACAGTCCCCAAGTTTGTTTTTGCATCCGCAGTTTCTGTGCCTTACCTGCATTTGCTCTGCATGTGTTATAGCAATGTGGATCTGCAGCACTGTGAGCGATTCACAAATGAGATTGCAGTCTCTGCTCTCTCTCTGCGCTCTCTCTCTCTCTCTCTCTCTCTCTCTCTCTCTCTCTCTCTCTCTCTCTCTCTCTCTCTCTCTCTCTCTCTCTCTCCTTTCTTTCTTGCTCCTCCTCCTCCTCTTCTTTCCTTCTCCCACTCTTTCACTCCCTCTCCTTCCTTCCTGTCCCAATGCAGGTAACTAGATATGAACTTGAGTCTTTCAGTTCAAAGGTGAGCAACAAGGCTGTGTGTCCAGAGACGATTATTGGCCTCTTGTTAATATGCCAGCACTCCAACGCTATGTAACTGGATCCCCCACGTGAATTAACACAGATTCAGAATTGCATCCGTGTTTGAGAAGAAAGGCAAGGCGATGAGGGGGAGTAAGCTGCCAAGACAAAAATACAGAGACCAATTTACCAAGGAGGGGGAAAAAAAAGTGTCGGTCCGTGGTTTCCTATGAATTGCACCGCTTTGGTAGGTGATTTCTGCAACTGTATCGTCCCCTTTCCTGTTTTTCCGAAGTCTGGTTCCGGAGCTCTCACGGAAAAGCTGCTTGTAGCTTTAGAATGTTGAATGGCAACTGAGAAGCTCCCGCTCAGAATAAGCCGTAAACCAGCAAGTTTGCCCGAAGTGGTGGGAGCTGCTGGAACCTCGCTCTCACAGGCTCTTCCCTGACGCAGCAGCGGCGGCGGCGGCAGCGGCAGCAGCAGCAGCAGCAGCAGCAGCAATAGAGCTTCCTGAAGTACATACACTGAGAGAGGGAGGGAAGAGAGGAAGAGCCAACCGCTGCACTCCAGAAAGAACAGTCTTACCCTTTGCCTCTGCCGCTGCTGCTGCTTCTAGTGCTGAAAGTGGAGTATCTGCTGATCACAAAACACCAGCCAGTCCTCCTTAAGCCAAGCCATACCACACTACAATGAGTCTTGCTACTGCTCTTGCAAACCGGTCATCTCCACGGTGACTTTTCTCCCCACCCCAGACTGGTAAATTTCCTCCTACCACTGACAAAAGTGGGGAGTGTGTCTCTGTGTGTATGTGTGTGCGTGTGTGTGTGGGCGTATGTACTTAATGAAATCTATTTCGTTGCTCCTTTCCCTTTCTCTTATTCCTTCTTTTTCTCTCCCACTTTCTTCTTTCTGTTTTTGAGTGAATTTCCTAGGAAGTGTCGCCATTTAGGGAATCACCCTGTGGCAAGTGTATCATGACTGGTGGTCTAGAGACCAGGCACGCGCCCACTCTGCTGCTCTAGTGTTCTGAGGAACCATGATAAGCTGCAGTGGTCTGAGACCCTTTAACTCTGATGATAGGCAGAGGGAGAGATCCTCTTTAGGGAGGGCAGACTTTTGGAGTTTCCAAATATGTGGATGCGGGAGTGGGGTGAGGGGGGGGGTGTCTCACTCCATTTTCTTTATGTGACATTCGGGTTATTTTGCATGGGGGGGCACAGCATTATTCTGAGGCATACACACATGTAAGGCAGGCAGCTGCAGCTTTTAGCAATGGGCAAAATGCAGCGTTACCTATATGGATTAAAGGAAAATAAACTTTAATGTCAACTTTGCCTGTCTAGTGTCCCTGGCTCGCCTTCTTCTTCTGACTTCTTGTCACTTAATAATCCATGGTATTTGCATATCTAGGCTTCCCTGGCTTTCAAAAGACACACACCCCAGCCCCCATTGACACCACACCATCCCATTACGTTTGGACTATAGTGTCTGCCCCTTCTCTTTTTCATTCATTTCAGTAGCTAGGAAGGAGGGCAACTCCACGCTGAGAATGATAGAGATAAAGAGGGGCAGGGGGTGTGGAAAGATCAAGAAAAGGGACTACAACATAAAAACCATCTCCTGGGAGAGAGATGAGGAGGCTGAGAGGGGTGGGAATGGACCTCACACCACCTTTCTGGGCTATACAGCGTTCGAGTCTTCTCGTAAAGGAAATTTAAAAGCTTAAGAAAAATCCGTCCAGAGTGTGCACTCTGGCTTTACGAGATGTGTGTGGTGAAGCAGAATGATTTAAACAAGAAAAACAGCCATAAAGTATACGAGCAGATGTGGCGCGCTGTTGTTTGGGCGGGAGCGGCGGGTGAGCGGTGATGGGGAGAGGGGGCGGGAGAGAGATTTCCACTACTTTCCCTTTGGGGACCGTAGAGAAGCAGAGAGGATGTGTGAGTGTGTGCGTAGTGTGTGCCGGGGACCGATGGAGTATTCCCCGCTCAGATAAAGACGGAGGACTCCGGCGGCGGCGGCGGCGGCCACGCCACTGTTGCTGCCGCCGCTGCTGCTTCTGCAGCGGCTTCTTCCCACTGGCTGGGAAGACTAGGCTGGCGACGGAAACTCCTCCTCCTCCTCCTCCTCCTTTTCCTCCCCCTTCCCTGCCACCACCACCACAGAATACTCTTCCCTTTATATCTGCAGCATCAGCGAGAAAAGCCCCGCGCGCAGACTCACTGGATACCGCCGCAGTCCCGAAACAGAGGGGGCGGTGGGCGGCAGGCTGCTAGGGAGAAGGGAGGGGAGGAGAGACAAGGGAAGAGGAGAGTTGTCTGGGTTCCGTAGCACCTTCTCAGCGGGTTAAGTGGGATTAATGCCAAACCCCCATTATATTTGCCAAGGAATTCGAATTTAGCAGAATCCTCCCCTTCCTCCCTACACTTCAATAACCCACCCCCACCCCCTGTCCTAGGCGGGAGGAGGAAAGCGTTCTGGATTCGGTGGCTAAGAGCCAGTGCATTCCGATACCCAAAAATCTGGTGCAGTACACTCCTCTCTACTCCTCGCCACACACACACACACACACACACACACACACACACACACACACACACACACACACACACACACACACACACACACCTTACAAAGTTCTTGCAGTCACGCTGATGTAGCGCTTTTAACCGCCCCTTTCATCTCTGCACTGTCACTTTAACCGGATTCTGATGGATGGACTTAGGCATTTGACCGCCCAGATACCCATACTTTGGGTGCACTCCCTTCCCTTTTCAGCCAGGAGTTGCCTTAGATAGAAGCTTGGGTTTCAAAAAGGAAGAGGGAGAGTAATTTGGACTAGGGATGTGTTTTCACTTATTCTCAACAAATGTCTTCACGGACAGCTAGTGAATGCAGTGTCCTTCACAGTGGGTTGGTTTCTTCTTTCAGATCCGGAGATATAATCACTGGCTCACCCTCCCCGCTACAGTTGCCCCTACCCACACGGACTGCCACTCTGCCAAGCCAGCGTGGGAAATGGGGTTGACGTGCCCAGCATGGGGAACAGTTGGGGCCAGGCGGTGGGGGCCTTAGAGCCCTTGCCTTGCTCTCCTTCCTTTTCCCTCCCCTCCTAACTCCTTCTCCCTTCTCTCCCCACAATCCTCTGACCCGCAACATCCCTTGAGCAAATTAGTGTATGAGGACGCTGCCCTTTGCCTTGTGGCAGAGCCAAGAGATTCCTTGGGGTTCTGTGGAGGGAGGGAGATAGGCAGGAGGGATGAGGAGGGTAGGTGTGAAGAAGCCCCCTCATTTGCCCTTTACCAGATTCCCTCTACTCTCCCCTGCCCCTCGGCTAAGTCAACAACAGCACGCAACAGCTCTTGTTTCTCCGCCCGCCAGTGCAGAGGTTGGATGGAAGCGAGAAGCCGCTTTCTCCACCCCCGCCCCATTTCCGCAGCTGCCTTCGTGTCCCTGTCACAAGTGTCCAGCAATTTCATTAAAGGGAACTGGGGGACTTAATACCCTTCGGTAGCAGACCTTGCTTAGAGAATATGATATCCGGTTCCCTCCCACCTACAACCCCCTCCTGTCTCAGTCCTGGGGCTACATTTATCTTCTCAACCTGAGAGGAAAAGGTTCAGAAGGAAATGGGATCGAAAGTGTAACCGGCTGCAATAAATTATAGAGCCTGATGCTGCTGCTGCTTTGGCGGGCAGAACTAAAGGGAGAAAACGAGATCGGTGTCCTGAGCAGTACATTGATCAGAGTGACTGGGTGTCATCTGCTATTTGAAGTAAAATGTCACTTGTCATTACTCTCTTCTGTGCTTTTATTAAATCCCCTCCACCCCCATTTTAGGGGAAGAGAATAATGCCCATTCGAAACAATGTTCTGGTGCTTATCATTTCGTTTCGTTTTCTTTAGTAATTGATTAAAATATGAAACCACCTTAATATGTGCATTTTACAAAGTGCTTGGCAGACAGTTCTTTCCATCAGTCTAATTTCCTTCCTCAAACTCGCTATATAACTGATTGTTTTAAAACCATCCAAACACCCCAACCCCAACCCCTTGGCCCTGAAACCACCCAGTCACTTAACACAGTTCGCTTTGCAGTTAAGAAATTTTGGTGACTGAGCTAGAAAACAGCATATAGTGTCCACGACGTCGCCTCATCACCAAGAAAGGAAGAGTAGTGGGAGAGAAACACTTCACGGTCTAGAATACAAAAGGACTAGGTACTCAAGACGTGATCTCAGGTGGGCTTTCACTTATAATCGACTTTGTATTCACAATAATACAAGGAAAAGGTTAAATACGGTAAACATGATAGCCAGTTCTGGAAAGAAATATAAAGCAGGTTGACAGAAAGAGAGAAACTAACTCAAGAACTCCACCAAGGGACAAACAGATGAAATGACACCACATCTCCAAATCCATTGACCTTTCTTCTTTTTAAAAGGGTCCTGCCGATTTTCCTTGCAAGTTCTTTTTATTCAGTTGCTTTCTCAACAACTCCCTATGCATTTGACATTCTGAACCCCCAACTAGTCCCCCAGTACCTATCAAAAATCAAAGTCTCTTAATCCTATATATTATTTTAAAGAGTAAAAAAAAAATGGAACACAGTTGCTATTTGGCTATAACAAGTATAGTTCTGATCTTTAAGACAGACTGTTGGTATCTTTTACTGCCTTAAATTCATGCTTGTAGTGTAATAAGGAGTAGACTAGAGTGGTTAAATTATTCATTGCAATAACAGCCTTTTTGATGGACATTAAAACTCAGCAGTTTAAATAAGGAAACCACAGATTTCCTTTTAAGCAGGTAATAACTGCTTGCCTCAGTGGTTATTTAATTGGATTCTAGCCAAAAAACAAAACTAGTTATCTTGTTTAAGTCATGAAATCATTTGATATATGGGTATATATTGAAATGGATCAATACAGGAAAAGTCTAAGTAAAGAACTAGAGTTGTGCTAAGTTGCTTAATAATAGATACTGGGGTAGGAGACAGGGGGAAACTATGGATATTTTGTAATTTTAAGGTATTCTAAGGTTAAAATCTGAACTTGTCTCTAAAGCAGTTTTTGAAAGTATTTTCCATACAAGGATAATCTCATAGTCTTCCTGAATTATAGATATGTGCAAAATTTTTTTAACTTAAAATCTAGTCATAGAAATTATTTCTAGTTTGCTTTCACTTTAGTAATCTATCTGTCCACCATTTTTTCTATGCCTCTTAAAGCCTTTTGTAGACAGGAACACCATTAAATCTGATATACATATAAAAACATAATCAGGGTTATTTAATGATTGAAAAAGTCATTATTTACTTTGTGTTATAAGCCTATGATGCCTATGAGCATAGACATTTAAAAATTTCTTTTTCCTCCTTTTTAAAAAATAAATCTTTACCTGTGTATATTCTCAACTCTAAGCATTCTAGAGGTGGTAAAACCTGGAGAATTAAAGATGAGTTTTATGAAAAGGACTTTTGAGAGGACAGAGCAGTTTATTCCCTTCCTTAGTGGCAGCCATTTGACAAGCAAGAAAGACTCCTGGAGCTGCTCCTTTTGCCACCTATGGTGTAATCTGATGTGCTCCTTCTCCCACCTCAAGCATAAACTTGAGGAATTTGGCACTTCTTTCCTACAATGTAAAAATATGTCAAACAGTGCTGTGTATGATGACCTCTAATTAAAAAAAAATTATAATGATTTTATGGATATCACAATATCAGCAGCAAGAATGTTTTACATTATTAACTAGTTTACATTTTCTATTCCTTCCCTACAAAGGGAGCATTATGATTTTTCTTTGACAATTTTATTAATTAAAATTTATATCAGATACAAAATTGATTTTGATGAAAGTTATAATGATGAAATATTTTAAATGATGTCAAAAAATATTTTCAGAAATAATAAACAGAGCTAATTTAGACAATCTATAACCTAATAGCAAAATTACATTTCCCCAATGATTATTATCTATTCTTCTTATGAAAAGTCTTCAGAGAATGGGGCTTGTACAAACTTACATTTTCAAAAACATTATAGGAAAGGTATTCTTAACATGAATTCCCTGGATTTGCTCTTAAAATATGGTTTTTATAAATGTTTCAGTATGAGTTGGTTTCCTTTGTAATTCTCTGTATTTTATTTTATACATTGAAAAACATTACTTTGAGAAGAGGGTCCATAGAATTCAACAAAATTTCAAAATTATCTATGACACTAAAATTTTTAATAACTACTTTTTTAGAGTCTTCCCTAATGGTATTCATTTCAGCTTTTCTCTGGGAATTATGTCCCAAAACTTTTCCAGTTTTATGGTACTTTTAAGGGACTTTTTATACATTCTTTACATTTAATTTTTGTGCCCCATACTGAATATCCTTCCATTTATGTTTTACTCATTCCAGAGGTTCCACTGACATGGGCATTGTACCCCCAAAACTATAGAAGTGTTTCAGGCAAACTATAAGCAGGGAAATTCCTTTGCTCCCTTCTATCCTTGTGAATCCTAACCCCAAAACACCTGATAACTTCTTTAAGACCCAGAGAGGATCATTCTCCTTGGATTGTCCTTTAGATGGACAGAGAGATACACCTCCAGGCTGCATCTCGATATTATCAGGTTGTTTCTCAGACATCCATCTGTCCCCTAAACTATGAGGGTCACCTGCTTTGTTTTCAGGAAGTCCAGGGTCAGATGACCAACCCCAACCCCCACTGTGCCTGAGTGCATACTTATGTCTTCACTGTTGTATAGAGTATAAAAACCCCAGAATTGATTACCTCAGAGGGACAGCTTTCCATCTGTGCTATCATCCCAGGAATAGCTTTTCATCTATACTGTTCCACCAAGGAGGAAGTCTTCCACCCATGCTGTCCTCCTGGCCAGATTCAACATTACCTTCTAAATGAATAAATTTCTCTTTTTTATTTTTAAGCTGTTTCAGAGTCTTGCATCCTTGCAAAAGGTATCCTTCCTGAACCCTGGGGGTTCATCTCAAGCCCCCCCCAACACCACCATACTATAAATGCTGGTAGGACATATGTATCTATTGTTTGAGAACCAAACAAGTTAAATAGAAAGAGGGTCATTTGAAGGCACAATTTGCAATATTTGAAGATGATTTACTCAGTCACAGGGAAATTGTGTGCTGCGGTGGGGTAGGGCATCCCCATTCTGAATTAATCCCCAATCCTTAAAATGATTATATTGAAAATTGTATTGCTTTCTTTTTTTGAAATCAAATGGTAAACATTTTTCAAGTGCCTACTCTTTGCCAGCCACTGTGCTAAGCCATAAGGATACAAAAAGAGGTAAAAGAATACTATATTTCAATAAAAGTTCTACCATTGTTATTGTATTCCTAAAAATTGCTGTTGACTCCATTATTTTGTGAGCCCCTTGAGGGCAGTGACTGTATTTTAACTATCCCCAATGTTTAGCACAGTGGATGGAATATAGTAGGTATTTAATAAATGCTTATTGGCTAACTCTTACATGCAATACATTCTTTTGCAAATGTTGGTTTTGTGTATTTTCAACCAATGATTTTCTTTGTGCTTGAACATTTATATAAAGTACTATATAAAGGAGAGATTTTTTGTTGTTGTCTACTACTACCTTGCCTGTTCTTTCCTATAACACTTAGGAGAATCTAAAGGTTTGATTTCTTATCTTGCTTTCTTGGCCATTGTTTCCACCAGTTTTCAATTATGCATAATTTACCACTATCAAATTTATTTCCTAAGAGAAAATTCCCACAGGTCAATTAAGTCATTTTCTCCAGGCTATATTTTGGAAAGGAGGTGCAAAAGATACAGCTAAACTTTTCTCTATCCCAGGATAGGTTGATTAAACATATATATTGCAGGCATGATTTGTAAAGGAGATATATATATATATATATATATATATATATATATATATATATATATATTTGAATACAATGTTAATTTTGAGAACATATGCATGACAATTGTAATTCCCATTTCCCTTACTGGAATGCCTAATCCACTGATCAGACAGATAATTATCATCCTAATTGAAGGAAGTAATGAATCCCATTAAAATCTATTCACCCTTTCTAGATTTTCAGGATCATTTGAAAATCTAATTCTTCATCCCCCCCCCCATCAATTTCCTTTCCCCTTCCCCTTCCCCCCTGCAAAAAGTAAATCATCCTGCTCAACTTGATGTCAGTAAATTTTCTAGTCTTTCATTCAAACCTGTGGTGTTAAACTCAAATAGAAACAGATCCCTGTGGGCAAATATTAACTTAGAAAAGCACAAATTAACAAGATTTACATCATATATTATATTTTAATTTATTTTGATAAACATTTGACTTTTAAAAAATGTGATTGGCCCATACTGGGGAATTCTGAAGGCTAGGTGTTAACATCTCTGATCCAAACAATTAATTAAAAAAATATGAAAAGATAGCAGCTCTAGACCTACTCCTAGGAAAATCTTTTATTTAAGCCTCATGCTGACAGGGAAATATTAATGATTCCCACTACACTGAAGCCCCAGTTAATTTAGCACCCCAAATAGTATAATATAAGCTTACTTTCTCTCCTGGTTTCTTGATATGTCACAAAGAACTGAATTGAATGATTTAGTAAACTCTAAAATAAATGTTTGACCTATCAATTTCTTCTCTTTTATCTGTCCTGTTATTTAGCCATAGTAGGAAATAGAGTTCCTTGGCTAGATGTGTTGATTCATTCATCCTTTCAGTTGAAATTTATTAAAGGTACATGGATATTGTGCTAAGTCCAGAAGGTGAAAACAAAGACAAAGTCGAGCTGCAAGACAGTAATAGATATAAAGCATTCACAGATTATTATTATTCTCAGTAGAATATGATAAGGGATATACCAGAATGAAATAAAGCTAAAGTAAGCTTTTATAAAGCCTTGAGTGCCAGGCTAAGAGTTTGGATTTTTATATGGTAAGTAGAATATTTGGTAATGATCAATGATTTTAGAGGACAGAAATACAGAAAATTTGTAAATTTTCTGTTTTATCCAATATAATCTTAAGCTTTTCAGCACTTAATTTTCAGTTAGTGAATGAACATGATCACTAAAGGAACATATATGGATTCAACAATTAAGGAATGTATAAAATTCTGTCTTTAAAAAACATGCTCCAGTGTCCTCCCAATTGATTGTCAGTTTACAATTAACATCCTCACGAAGTTAAAATAAGTATTTATTGGGTTTATCTTTACAGTGACACCAGAGAAATGTTTTCCAATCCATCTAAAACATGGGGAACATTTTATCTATTTGTTTCTTATTCCAGATGAATTTAAAGCTTATGTCCATGGAGAGAGATAAAAGCACACTCAGGAGCTTGCAAATAATATATAATAAATATATTAGAATTGGAAAAAAAAATGTAGTACCCCCCCAAATTTATTTTTCTTATGTAAAAGATCTTTTTATTGTTATTTTGTTTTAAACCTATGACCAAAGGCCCTTTCAATAAAATTTTACATTGGTAAAATTCTGTGACCCTGGGCTCTCAATTGCTTTGTTGCTAGAATACAAGATCTTATTGGACCTGCAAGGATAAAGAGGCTTCAAGTGCTGATGTAATAGATTTTAGAAAGCAGTTGTGAGCTTCATCAAAGGAAGGAATTCCCATTCTGACAAAATCTCGGATTTTTGAAGTATTCATGTATAAAAATATTCAAAGACCATAAGCTACAATAAGGGCAGCTATATGGCATAGTGGATAGAGCCCTGGGTTTGGAATCAGGAACGGTCATCATCATAAATTCAAATCTGGCCTTAGACACTTACTAGTTGTGTGACTCTGGGAAAGTCACTTAACCCTATTTGCCTCAGTTTCCTCAAAAAAGAAATGGAAAACCACAAATTTTCTTTGCCAAGAAAATGCCAAATGGGCTCAGGAAGATTCAGACATGACTGATAAACCACAAGCTACTATATCATCTTTTATATTCAACATTAGCTACTTTCTTTAAGAGACTGATTTCCATTTTCTTAAATGCAGCATTTATTCTCTGGTAGTGATATTTAAAGAAGGAAAGGGAACAAAAAAGAAGAAGGTTGTCCAAATTTAGAAAAATGTACCATAATAAGATATTAATACAAGATCTACTTAAATATATTACTGAATACATTTGTCTCAGGCACAACATTTCTACCAGAAGAAAAAAAAATTCAGTATTCATTTAGAAACAACTTAAACTCTTTAAAATTATTTTTATTTCCCCATGGCTATCATAGTGCCTCACAGGAATTAGAAGTTCAATAAATGTTTCTTGAATTGAATTGTTGAACTCAGGCCCCATCAGAGATTATTGATATAACATTCTGTAAAGTTTCTATTTCTTAGCATTTGTGTTGTCCTTGTTTTTAGTAGCAAAAGCATTAATTTTTATAATGAGAGTAAAATATCAGTTTCTATGTGCTTCATCAATTAGTTGAAGTTTAGAGAGTTTATTTCAAGGAATAATGTAAGACAAGTCACTTGAAAAACACATGGAAAAGAAACTAATACATAATGGAAAAGCACATATGGAGACTATTAGTAACTCTATAAATATGGTGATAATAATATCCTAATTCTTTTCCCCTTGCAAGTTAGGGTAGCCTTTCTTTAAAAGATATTGAAACCATCTTTAAGACTTGATTGAATCAAGTATTGCAGACCCAAGCTGTTGACATCCCTTTCTGGCTGCCTGAATACAAAATAGCCTGGGGATGGTGGTACTGGCCTGGAATCTCTGCTACCTGGATGTTGAGGTTAGTGGATTACTTGGGCTCAGAGATTCTGAGCTGTTGTAGGACTAAAGCTGAACAAATTCCAAACTAAGGCCTTACCCAATGTGGTAAGGGGACCTGGGGCAATAGAGGCCTGAGTACCACTGAAT